>NC_045480.1:42894013-43204099 GCF_009650955.1 Corvus moneduloides | reverse complement strand
GTACTGGTTTATAGATCAAAGGGATGCACTCTCTAATGGCTTTTGCAAGATTAGTTGTTAGCTATGAAATTCCTAACAGCACCATTGCTTATTGGCCTAGTTGTAAAGTCCCTTTGATCACTTGAATTTGCAGGCTGTTCTTCTTTTGAAACTTTCTGTTCTGTTTCACTTTTTAGCAGTGTCTGTACCATTGATATAGGGATCCAGATTTTTTGAACTAACACTAAAACATACCTAGGTAGGCATTTCACCTTAAATATTTAGATTTTTTTTTCTTTTTAGATATGGTACGGTCAAGTTATTTGTTGAAGTAACACTGTTGCAAAATCTAATTTACATAGAGTGCCTGGCTTTGGGGAAAGATCTCTGCAGTGTTGCAAGATTTGTTCATAGCTCTGAAAGTTCTGTTGCAAATTTGTAAGATGGGGGAGAAGGGGTTTAATTAGGAAAGCGGCTTGTTAATAATGCTTAATCCTCTCATAGAGATGCCTGCAGAAATTAATTTTAAAAAAATCAATCCTCTCTGACTGCAAGGACAGCATTATTTACTGTCAGCTAAGTTATGATTTCTAGAGCTGTCAGTTCAGTTCATACTGCCCCGCAGCTGCAACAACATTAACTGCATCAATAATTTCACTTCATTTTCAGCTTTTCTTTTAAAATTTTTCATTGGTCAGGTTTTTCTGATCCACCTAGGGTACCACAATAAGAATGAGGGAATCTATCTCTTTGTATAATGAGTTTAGGGACCCATCACTGTGTATCTAGTTCTATTATGTTACTCAGAGTGTATAGTCAGTGTTAAGAATGCAGAGTCTCTGATGGGGTTTTAAATCAGGGCTACTTTACCTAATCTTTGTATCTAGTAGTTGAAATCATTTATTTCATTGCACTTTTTGGTCCAATGTAAAAAGTATCACTATTACATGTTTTACATATGAGCCAGCTGCGGCTAAGATGCAAAAAAAACTTCTTAGAAGTTAATCAGGGGCAAGATCAAAAACTGGGAATATGGACTGTCATTCCTGTTCTGTGCATTAAACAGGATGGCACTAGAAGTTTCATTAAAATAATGCTTTATAACGTGTACTCTGCTTTTCAAAACTACCTTGTTCATTTGCTCTCCCATTTTTTGGGATGAATGCTGGATGTCTTAAAGGAATTCAAGGCGCAGTGTTTGAAAATTTTTGGCTTATGACTTAATTCATTCAGAGTGATAATGATCTGAAAAATCACCTGTCTGATAAAAAATTTTGTATTCAATCTGCTCTATATATGAAATTGTTCTTCTATATATATGAAGATGTGCCTTCATCTGTTGTTTTATGGACTTTTATCATACATTACAAGTTGAGACCTTCATAAAAGTGTAACATCATCTGTGTTGCTTTTAAAGTCATACTTGCACCTTAGAACTTTAAAAACGGAATGAAAGGACTTTCTGAGTTTCCTCAGGTGAGCAATATAAAGTTGTTGAAGATATCCTGTGTGAAATAACCTTGTCCATGAGTTAGAGACTTCTGAGGACTTTGTCTATAAAATTCTTTTTTTGTGTGTGTGTCTTACTCTCTGTTTGTTGCATTCCCTTCCAGTTAATTTCATTCTGATAATGTGAATGCATTTCCAAGTAAATTGGCAGTGTTTACAATCCTGGTCCCCAGAGCCATTTTTTAATCAAACACATAATAAAGTGCTAAATAAACCATTTCCACCTGCATCAAACTCTTTATGTTCTATATAGGGTATTTTGTAATTCATTTACCCAGGAAGACCCAATTTATCTGCACATCTGGTTTTCAACCCGGTTCTGCTTTTTATCCAGTTTTCCAGCTGGTTGATTGAGGAATAAGGAGGTCAGATGGCTTTCTTGAGGTCAGCATAGTGATTGTCTCAGCTGGGATTATACCCAAACTTTATCCTTTGCTGAACCACTTGGCCACACCACTCCTAACTAGTCTATCCACATTGTTGGCAGTAATGGAACTAACTGCAAATGTCATTTTCTTTGTTTTATAGTTTTGCTTGTACTGAAATACTGTCACTTTTATGAGTTCAGAAACATGACATCTGTTCACAACCTGGTTCCCTTTCACTTTGAACAGACACAATTTTTTTGTGATTAATCTCCTTCCTGGATTCCAAATGTGTATTAGTTTCACAAGTTCATGGGTAGTGATTGATGATGTTGCTGGTTTGTGTTGCTCTGGTGTGCTTCCTCAGGGCAGACCCTGTCTGACACTCCACTTTGGAAGAGGAACCCATGTTTTTGCTCCTGTGTATCAGTGCCATAAGTTTCTTGAGACTTCTGGTTGCTGAGGTCCTCTTCCTCTAGAGTTTACTTTTTACAGGAATATTACAATGTTAGAACAAGATGCACAGATTTAATAAAGGACTTACTTAAGCATGCATTACTAAGTATGTACCCATGAACTGTAAGTCTGAGGAAAGAGAAACTGAGCAACACGGTATGGGCAACATAATCTTACCTTGTTTGGTATTACCCTGCCTTCCTGAAAGAAGTCAAAATTAATTCCGGTTCCAGTTTTTGTTACCTATTTCCTCTTTCCTTAAATTGCCACTGCACTGAAGAAACACGACTTCATACTAATCCACATATACATCTCTAGTACCTACAAAATTACAGGACTCTGTACAGTTAAGTAAATTACAAGGAGGCTTGCTTTCTGATACCAGTCCTGTGTTTTCACATTCTGGTGGGGCCTCTGTTCATTTCACTTCATGAAATATTCTTACTCAGAATTGTCTATTAAATACTGCATGCACTGTCTTTCCAGGCACAGCTTTATTCCTTCTACAAACTGGATTGGTAGCTCTGTGTTGACTGATACAAAAGCATAAAAGGAAATGAGATTTACAACTGGCCATAACCAGTTAAAAACACCACAAATGTATTTGTAACAGCCAGAAATATTGCTCCTTTCCCCAAGATTTTGCTCCTGCCTTCACTTTGCTTCCAGCCTGTTGGTTTTGCTCCTGTCCTGCTGTCCAGGTACATCACTGTGTTCTGATTACCTACACTATCATAGCTGCCTCTGCCTGGGTCACAGTCATCAAAAGGGGAGATGACGTAGTCTAGGTGAAGGTAGGACTGGACACAGTAAGATGACAGGAAGCTCTTTTGAGATACCAAATTACTCATTCTTAATAAACCATTGTAGCACTGAAAAAGGATGGAGAAGATGTATTTCCAGTTAATGCCATGAATGCATTTCTCTTAAAGATAACGGAGTGAGTTTGTGTGTGGGTTGGCGTTGATTTTTCCTTTAAACTGGAGGAAAAGAAAGTTGCGTGAGCCTGTAACTTCCATGATATTGACATGAATGCTGAAAATTTATCTCTTCTTTTCATTGTTTCTTTTCTCATGTTGGAATTTTTTTAATCATACAGTTTAATAAGTCTAGTGTCCCAAACCCACCCATCTCCAATTTCCAGCTGTGTGATCTGCAGTCCTCTTGTTCTTAAGTATTCAATGTGTCATGCATGAAGTAGTTTTGATTTTCCCTCCAGCAATCTGTGGTGTATGTAGCGACCATGCTGCTGGCTGTCAAATGCGTTTTTCCACAACTGTTTTTCCTGCTCCAGGGTTAAGCAATGATGAAATAGCAGGGAAATTTTACCAATAGAATTCTTGATGGCTGTGAATTGCCACAGGAACTAGTAGGTGATACTATAAGACATGATGCTTAGGAAGCAAACCTTTGTTTCACCCAGAAAAAAAGCTTGGATTAGAGCAAGTTAGAAGACAGGAAAATACCAATGAAAATTTCGTATATGCTTGCTGCATATTCCCTCTCTCCTAGGCATCTGCCTTTTTTTTTTTTTTTTTTTTGAAAAAAGATAGTGGTCTCAAATAGTTTTTGGTCTGAGCTAGTATGACTGTTTTGGGGTTTGGAAGACCAGTAATTTTGTCTAAAATGGAAAAAATTAGTTACAAGAAATTGTCCTAGGTGGATGTAGAGCATCCTATCTTGGAGTCCAGTTCCCACTTCTACCAGTAGTTGCATTATCATTCCCATTAATCACAAATAATAAGTTAATAAATAACCACTCAAACTGAATAATATATAGGTAATACTGTTGGGGTTATTTTAGCTGGAATTTAGCATACCACATTTTTGTCATAAAGTTTTGATTTCTAAATGTTTCAATTTTTTTTGTTTAATCTTGTGTTTATGTTGACCTATGGCTTGGGCAGTTCTCCTTAGATGTTTCTTCCCAAGTACTGCTCAGTTGCTACTGGGTGAGTATGCTCACTCTTAGCTCCCCAATCCCCTAATTATTTTCAGGGTTTATTGTCTTTACTTGGTTCTTGATAAATCCATCTTTCCCACTCTCTCTGCTAAAATCCAATCCTTTTGAAAAAGGTAAGACTCTGGGTATGCCAACTTCTTCTAGTATTTTCACTTTCACCTTGGCTCAGAAGCTCTTCTCAGTCAGATCAGGGAGTGTAGTGGGTGCACTAAGAATTTTTTCTTCCTCACCGCACCTGTCTAAATCCAAAAACTGACAACAGTCTCCTAAGTAATCAGATTATTTCATCAGTGGGTTTGCAGAACCACAAGAGATTGAAACTCTGCTAAAACATCTGTTTCCTGACAGGTTAGGTTTATTATTCCTGAAGTAAACTTCCAGAAAATAGCTTTGTGTCCTTAACAGTAAGAATTCAGCAGACTGGAGATCAGGCTGGCTGCTAAGTGGAAAAGTTAATGTTTTTTGTGAAGGCACAATGCAGCCACCTGTGTACTATTAGAGCGTGGAAATTAGTCATTTGTCTGGTATAGCTTTTGGTCTGACAAGTTCTGGAGGTAATAAAACAATCCTCCTTTTTGTGTCTTTTTAAGTCGACTTCCCTTCTCTCTCCACCCACAAATGCCATGCACATGCCTCTCTTAACCATGCTGAGTTTTGTACTGTTGGCTCAACTTACTCATATCAACTTGTAGAGATTTTTTTCCTCATCCTACTTACAGGATGAATCTGAGGGAGGAATACAGTTCTTGTTTGTGCTTCCTTTTCTATACATTCAAGTTATAGCCCCAAACCTGGTATTGATTTTAATCCTTACGGTCTTTTAATTCATGATCTCTGGTATGAAGGAACACAAAATGACCTCTTTTCATGGCTATGTTTCTTCTCCAAACCAGGAGAATCATTAAATTTAACCAGTTTGATTTTATAGCTATATGCAATCCTTTCACTTGAAGAGACCCCCTTTTCAGAGGCCTAGCTGACTAGGCTGTAGCTGAATAGGGTTTTTGGTATCCAGACTGAGGATAAAAATGCAGACAGCTCCTTGAATGTGTGTTCCTTTTGCAAAGAAATTTGTGTTTCTTTTCTTGCTGGTGGAGAGGAACGTAACCTTAAAACAAGTCTTGTTGAAAGAGCTGGGAAACTCCAGTGCATCTCACACTTTCATGCTTTTACTTGCTGCATCCTACAGTATTGCCTTAAGCAGGGGAGTGATTTGCTTCACTGTAATTTGAAGTCACAACCATGATCATCAGCTCCTGAGATGAAGAGGCTGCTTCATGCCATACAACTGTCATTATGGCTCTCCTTAGGTCAATGGTGTGGCATGATTGGTGTCAAACCTGGCCAGCCTTACATTTGGCCACCTTATCTCCTGTGTTGTTTCTAGTGCTTTTGCTGTTGGTTTTTTCCCTCCATCTCCTGTTAAAGGAAGGTGCTGATACCTCTGCAGCTCGAGAGGCCCAGTAGCTAAACAAGGCTACATTTATTGTAGTTCAACACTAGCTAGTCTATTGAAAAACAGGCTTCCAGCTAATTGGGAAAAAAGTTTCTGAATCTGCTAAGAGCTTGCCACCAACATTGGATTTTTGTAAGTGTCCTCCTCATTTATAACACTGTTTTCTTTTCTATTTGTGGGGGTTTTTTAAAGGTCAGGTTAACCTGAAGTCTGCAGCGCCTTTGAGTCTGCATTTGCCGAAGGCTGATGCAATGCTTGCAGTGTTGACGGTGGCTGTAGAAACTGGGACAGAGACCCATGGAAGCAAGGGGACAGCCTTGGTAGTGACCTCCAGTGAGGCCGGGAACATCTGCTGAGCTTGGCCATGGGGAGTTTAAAGGAGAGAAGTCTCTTGGGCTTGGTAACAGCAGTAAGTGTAGTTGTGTAAGTGCAGTTGTCAGGTCCTTTGCAAGTAAATACGAATCCCATGGGTTGTAACCGCACAGTGTATTTTCCCTAATAAATAAGAGCTAGACGATGTGCAGCAGCACAATGCAGAGTTTGTTACACAGAGTTCCCTCTCTCCTGAAGGGCCAGCGTTAGGTGCTTGGCTCAGTGCTTCTGCCCGGCAGGGTGGCATCAAGAGTTTAAGAGCACTGAGCATTGAATGCACATGGAGAAATAGTTATCACTATGTGTTCCTGATAGTTGTAACGACGTGAAGGGTTTATCTTAAAGAGCAAAGAATCCCGGGTTCTGGTGGGGGGTTTTAATGAATTGCAAGAGAACACGGAAAAAAAAAAGGGTGGCTGAAGCCCCCTGGTGGCAGCAGAGCGCACTGCATGCCGCCGGCAAACGGCCACCAAATTGCACTTTCCATAGTTACTTTTGGTTTTTCAATGTGCCATATTTACTTCTATTTTTTAACACAGAGAAACAATGTTTAGGCTAAAATACCTCATGATGTACTAGTTGTTCACAAGGAATTGTTTCCTTACTGGAAA
Source organism: Corvus moneduloides (assembly GCF_009650955.1). Classification (NCBI taxonomy): domain Eukaryota; kingdom Metazoa; phylum Chordata; class Aves; order Passeriformes; family Corvidae; genus Corvus; species Corvus moneduloides. The sequence continues at coordinate 43,197,388 of NC_045480.1, read as the reverse complement.
CATGAATATTCCATCATTTATTTTTCATGTCTTGTTTTGCAAAGCTGTGCAGAAAATGAGAGAGGGGATTCTGTTTGCCACCATTATTATTAGTATTTGCATTGCAGGCAAAAAAATATACAAGGAAGCTGAAGGCTTCTAAGGTAATGGTTTTACCACATTTATATCTGTGCCCAAGAATGACTGAGAGGAAAGGTACACAGCCAATAGTGTCTGATGCTGTGGTGTAGTATTCAACTTGGGGGTGGGAGATGCTAGGGAGGGAGGAGCTAGATGGCTGTTTGGTTTTGTGGTTGTTAGCCATGAGGTTTTGGTCAAATTGCGAAGACCTTGCGAATCACTTTCAAATGCTATGACCTAAGATACAGCAGTATGAACGTATGTTAGAACAGATTCCCTTTGTGCTTAAAATTTATCTTAATAAACTTTACAACTATTGTAAATTAGTACAGAGCTCTCCTAGGAAAAAGGTGAGGACCTAGAGGATAGCTCCATGCAGGGTAACTTAGTCATGGCTTTTTTCAGAATTTCTGTGTTGCACTAGTTTCAGAATTTGTTTGAAGTGTAGCTTTTGTCAAAATCTACCTATTTACTCTTGTGACAAAGTTTTGTCATTACATCAGGTATGAATAGCAGCTGATGAAGTTGAATAAAGCAATTAATTTTGGTGTTTAGTCACATAGTTGGCTTGTCACTGTCATCAGTCTGTAATACTCCTCCACATTTTGCTGTTGCACAAGTTTTTTACCAAGCAAGAGAAGGTGGTGAGTATCTTCCAGAATGCTGTTGTATGTTATTCTTTAACAATGAAATACAAAAAAAAAAAAAAAAAGGAATGGTCTTTTAAAAAAAAATGTAGGTCTTTATAAGTAGATACGCTTTGCTTTTGGATGTTGTGCAAACCAGTGCCTGCAGAGGAAAAGATACAAAAAAGACCTGAAATGGCTGAGAGGGAGTAGACAGAATGAGGAAGAGTAGAAAGTTAAATGGAATCTCTCTGGGTGACATGAGATCTGTGCCTTTTGTTCTTATTTTGGGTGCACTTTGGAAGCCTGTTACTGGTGATCTGGTACAAATTCCCGATTGCTTACTCACAGAAACTCCTCTTTAAGGCTATCAGTCCTTAAAGTAAATGGTAACTTTTGTCAAAATACATAGTTATGTCAAAATGCTTTAGATGGTAAGTTTCTTGACAAAGATGGTAAGGTTGATACTTCCAAGGCTGTAAAACAAAATGTGCTGAAAATGCAGTCTTCTGCCCTTTCTTTTTCTTATGTTAGATTTTGAGATTACTGAAGACTACAGGTATGATCTAGTCAGGCATCTATGCTGTCTTCTGAATAAGCTCTAGTTAACATCTGAGTTTCAAAAACTTGTTCAGCTGAACTTTTTAATGAATATCAGTAGAATACTTAAGAGCAAATGAAAATAAGGGAGGGTAGAGAATTTTTTTTCCCTGATTAGGTGAGTTTCTATTGCAGAGAGAATTCTATACTTTGTCAGCATTTTCTACATTTCCTAAGGACCAATTTCAGGGTGAAAAAAACTAGTTGTGGGATTTTGAGGATATGTGTGTGTCTTGGGGTGTGTATGGCACTGAACTTATCCCACCATATTCAATGCTGATCCCTTAAACTGTTCTGGAATTGTAAATGTCTCACTTTTGTTTGGAGTAGCTGTGGAACACTACAGTTTTACAGATTAAAAAGGAAAACATTCACTGTAACATGTTGTTGGTTTGTTTGTTTTTTTTCAGTTCTTCAAGGATCTTATGCATAGCATATGAGGTTTTGCAAGGTTTACAATATATGAATAAACATGGGATGGTCCACCGAGCACTCTCCCCTTGCAATATTCTTTTGGATCGAAAGGTACAGCTACAGAAATAAATCTATGGGTTTGTTTGCTGCTAACAAGTGCCGTGCTGTGTCATAGATGGAGACTGGATGGTCACAGTCCTTCCAATAGGGAAAAAAATTGCATATCTGGAAAGATGTTTTATTTTTTAAAACTACAGTTTTCCTCCATTTCACATGTTTCAAATGTATTTCAGAATTTATTTTTCTGTTTTCTTCTATCCCAAAACACACTGTTTCTCCCTTTTCTTCTCAAAGTGGTAATGTAAGTCTACTTGTCATCATTGTAGTTACAAGACCTTCCTAGCTGTTTGAATAGAAAAATACTTCTTATAGCTAATTACCTGTCAATAATATTTCTTGTGTTCCACGGTGCTATGATACTTGACTTTTAAGATATCAAGATAGTTTTTTGTTCATGTTAAATTATTCAAATTTAAGTATCTGTTCTGTTATCACCGACTATTGAGTTGGCAGTGTGGAATATAATTTCTGCTCATAAAAGTTGAGAGAAATTAATATATGCTATTGTACTTGGAGCAGTTTCTTCATCAGAACCAACAGCTAAAGAGTTTTACCTGTCTGTATAACTCCTCTATCCATCCTTTTTTTACTCAGTTTAGGTAGAATAATTAGATCTTCCTCTTGGAAGGCAAAGAGAAAGAAGAGGACAAAAATAAGGAACACGTATATTTTTATATGGTTGTAAACAAATGAATATCATAATAATGCTCCAACATGCAAAAGTACTCTAGGATTTTAAGATACTCCTAAAATCATTAAAAGAACAGAAGAGGGCTGTAAGACAATAAACTTTTAAGCTCTCCCCTGCCCTTAGAAAACTTTCTGATGTAGCCTTCTCTGTTGCACCATCTGGAGGCTGGCTGAGTGCAATTCAAAATCCAGCAGAAATAAGGCTTCAGTTTAACTTCTATGCCTAACTTTTTGTTGTTAGCTTTCTGTCTTCACAAATAAAAACAAAGTACCTAGAAAAATTGTTTGTTTGAAATAGGTGTTGATACAGTTAAGGAGAGCAAGATAGTAGTGAGTTGATGGGAGGTATACAGAAGCAAGGCTGGGTAAAGAGAAGAGTTGAGGGAATAGTGGAGCCTAATCATGTTTAGGGAGCTCTAGGAGTCAGACAGGATTTTGAACAGTTTTCAAAGAGGAAAAATGTTCAGTGGCGTATTTAAGCCTTTTCAATTACTGAAAATATACTGTAACTTAAAAAGTTATGATGTTTTCCAAACAAAGTGATTTACTTAATACTCTTAAGAAGTAAAAACATTAGAAATAAGCACCTCTTTAACTTGCAGTGAACTTCTACATAATAGATGAGACAGAAATGTAAAAGGGTGCTTTTTACAGGTTTCTGTCCTCTGACAGCTAATGCACTTTGAAATGATTTTTGAATTTTTTTGAACTTTTTTAACTTAAACACAGGTTCTTCCAATGTTGAATTCTGCTGCTCTTGATTGTTTATTTTTCCTTTTTCAGGGACACGTGAAGTTGGCGAAATTCGGACTCTACCATATGACTGCTCAAGGTGTTGATGTTGATTTTCCTATAGGGTAAGGATTTAGCTACACAGTACAAATGTATCAGAGATGTATTTTTGCAGGAAACATACGATGTTTAGAGCACCCCTTATACAGAAGCTTCTGATAATGGCACTAAAGAGGTTGTCATCTGACTAGGTGAGATGAGTGAAAAATAGAGAAGGGGTACCATGCCAGCATGTTATCACAAGTCTGTGATGTCAGTCTTTATTCCCTAGATTTGCTTTCAGATACTGATAGTTCCCTATGACTTGGATTCCTAACTTCAAACTTAGGGAAATGCACAACCAGTACTTTACTATTGCCTACCAATGTAGGCTTTCTGTCTCTTTATAATTTTATGATTTATTTTCAAGTGATCATACTGTACTACAAACCACTGCTTTGTTGCAGTAAGATTTTTGTCACTTTTGGGTTTTTTGAGGTGTCATGTCATTTTCAAATGAAATACTGAGCTGATTCTTAAATACATGGCCAAAAGAAACTGATGTTTCCTTTCAAAACATGGCTGTAGATTTTTTTAGGTATTATAGTGAATTGTTAACAAAAAGAAAAATGATAATACTATTTTAAAATTATCTAGTAGAAGGTAACATGTGTCCTTAACGCTTTTTGTTACTGTTTTTGCAAATTCAAAAGTTATTTGATGGGAATATACTATCAGTGGAGAAGAATACTGCCACCATCCCTAAGTATGAGTCCAGGATACATTTATTTAATATACTAATGCAGAAACTCAATGTGTGTTTTCCCTAAGACATGTAAACATACCGCTTTTAAAGCTGAGGTTTCCTTTCACAAAAAGACAGAACCAGTGATTGGGATTTGACGTTTTATGTAATAAACACTATGCTGGAGTGAAACTTTGCTGCCATGTGTAGATTTTGACTGAATAAAATAGTCAGTATTCTGGTTTCTCAGAATGCCAAATTATTCTGATTATGGAATAGGAACACTTTTTGGACAAACAGGATAGTATCTAATGTTGCTGCATCTTTCTAGGTACCCATCGTATCTGGCACCTGAAGTGATTGCACAGGGGATAGGCAAACCAAGTGATCACACTCAGTGTGAGAAACCTCTGCCTTCCGGCCCTAAATCAGACCTGTGGTCTCTTGGTGTAATATTATTTGAGCTTTGCATGGTATGTAAAAGAATAGTTCTCTTGATTTTGACTCTGGGGGAATAGTTTCATTAACTTGATTGTTCTTGAGCGTGGGGTTAATGACACCTTGCCCATCACCCAACCCCAAATACCAGAATATGTTAGCACTCCTACCTGGACAGTAGTGGTTGTTCAAGGAATAGGATGCTTGGTATATGTGTTAACCATGGAGGATAGTTGCCTGTGGAGCCACAAGAATTTGACTGTATTCCATTTAAGAGAAGTTATCAATGATACATTTTTACTGTATCATGGCATGAAATGTTTCTGCCATAGTTGGGGTAAATAAGGTTTTTTGTTCTTACAGGTAGTTTTGATATGTCTAAAATTCACATGTAGAAGCTTGTTTCACTGGCTTTGTATATAGATGGGATACAATGTTACATAAATATTTTTATGTAGTAGCTGTTTCTTTCAAATTCAACTGTAATTTGACTTTGTTATTTGTTTAGGGGAGAAAATTATTTCAGAGTTTGGAGATAGCAGAAAGATTGAAATTTATACTTATGTTAGGTAAGTAGCACAAAATCACTTTTTCAAATTTCCGAGCAGCTCTATGATTAGAGCTTTACAGACTAATCAGCTTATTATGCTCAGACCTAAAGCACTTCACCTTTGTCATCTTTCATCTACAGATTTAAATAGGCATTTGTAGCATGTTGCTTCTCTAGGGAAAGTATGGAGCTGGATGCTGGGGAAAAAAACTTGGGAAGAGCTGGGGGTGTGTTACAGTAAGGGCAAACTATTAACAGAAAGAAAAGAAAAAAGGAAAGGAAAGAAAAGAAAAGAAAAGAAAAGAAAGTGTGCTCCAGAATGATGGTCGTTTTCATGGTTATTTGTTGGTTTGTGTTGCAGGGGGTTTCTGAAATGAGTTAGGAATTTATGCCACTGAAGAAAGCTGTCCCCACACTAGCAGTGCCTGTGTAGTAATGGCCAAGCAGTGAGAAGCAGGACTCAAATAAGAAGACAGAAATAAAGAGAGCTGAGAAGTGTTTAGTGAACCCAGGCTTTTGTCTGTGGTTTCACCTTCAAACATCACTGTACATGTGGAATTTTTGCTTAATGTAAATGAGTTAGAAGTGGGACTATTCTTGTGGCTTTTAAAACTTGATTTCTGGTAGTGTTTATATATAAACCATGGGAAGGGGAAAGGCATGAATTTGCAATTGGAAGCTTTAACAGTAAGTTATTATTATCTGGAGCAAATAGCAATACTGCTAAAATTAATTGCTGTAGGAAGAAACATTTTTTTAATTCAGCAGTTAGTGCTTGAGTGCTGAAATTCTGACTGTTTTGGGGGTTTGGTAACAAGGCTTCCTGAAGCATCTTCATCCACTTCAATCTGAATGAAAGTTGTTGGTTTATCTGCTGAAAAGCATTCATGTCATGACTTGGAAATTATTTATTCAGTAAAGTAATGACAGAAGTTCTAAAATACTGCTAGTATTATCTGCAAGGAGCAACAGAGGGAAAAATGACCTCAAGACTCATGTAGGTACCCTGAAGTTCTTCCAAGGATCTTTTAAAAAATTTTTTTATTTATGAGCTGAAAGACTGTTTTACTTTATTTGGCAGAGACTGACACTCTGGATTTACTAGGCCTGTAAAAAGATTTTCAGTCTTAGCTTAGATGTGCTACTTAACTTTCCTAGGCTTCTGTCTGCATAGGTTATAATAATTTTCATTTCTGATTTTGATAATTCATTTTCAAGTGATGTGGAATTGTCAATAAAAAGCCAAAATTAAGTGGTTTTTATTGGAGTGGATATTTATCTGATATCCTGTTTAAGTGGTATCACTTTATTAATAATCTTTACCTTTTTATTGTTCTGTTTGTTTTTCAAAGGCTGTGTGGATGATATTGTAACTGTATTGGCTGAAGAACATGGTTGCCTTGATATTATTAAGGTTTGTGAAACTAGTTTGCTCTTCCATGCTGTCTTATCCAGAATATTTTATTACTGTTGGATAGTATTTCACATATATATTTTTTTAATTCATTTGGTCACTTACTGTATTGCAAAATGATGAAAAATTTTGAAGTCCAATCTACATATCTTGGATCCTTTCAAACAGCCAGTACTGGCAATATTCTTTCCTAAAATTGCTGTCAGTCTCAGTAAATGTAATGCTCTCTGGGTAATTTAATAAGTTATAAATTTTGTTTAATGTTTTGGTGGTTAAGTATTTTTCTTCCAGAAATTAAGTCTTCTATCTGGTCCACTTTATACATTCTGGTAACGTAGATTTTTATAGTTCAACTTTTCCTTACCCACAAAAATAATCACTGAATTTTAGTGTCTGTATATTTTGGGACATTATATGAAAGGGTTCTGATTGTTAGCAGAAGGAAGTTGCCAGATACTGCTTTGTTTCCAGCAGGGTACAGAATATCTAAATTAAAAAATAAGTAAAAAGCTGCACACATTGCAAATTTTTCAGATTTTTTTTCCCTTAAATCAAATGTAGGATTGGAAGGTGAGAAGAATTGCTTCCCCACAATTTTGGTCTCACGCAGCTAACCTCATGTGCGTAGGTGTGAAATTGTATTGCCCTCAAAGGAATAGCCTGTATGTTAAAAGTTAAGTATGAGCCAAGTGGCTTGCTGAATTAAGACAGTAATAAACAGACCTGCTCCATATTTTTCTTATGTTTCAGGACCTTTCTGAAAATGCCATAGCTCTACTGAAGAAATGCCTTATGTTCCAGCCTTCTAAGAGGCAAGTATTCAGTCCAAGGGCCTAGTAAACTCTGTGGATTACTATGAAATTAGAAGAACTGTTGCTCAACCTTTTTTTGGAATATTGACATTTGGTCTACCTATAAAAAATTCCCAGTTTTCTGCTTTTCAGTGTGCAAATGAGAAGAATTAGAAGTCTGAATTTGGGCTGTAAACAGACTAGTATGTTATGCTGCATGAATTGAAAAACATTGGTAGACATTTTTCGCTATTAAAATTTCTGAAATCCAATATAATTTAATGTAACTTGCTGGTATTTGTTACTGGGGACCTTCTTGCTGAAATGCAACATTTTTGGGAGCACTTTGCTCTAATTGTTTTATCCTCTTCTCTTAATTTAAGGCCAACTCCAGAGGAATTGCTACATGACAGTTTGTTCAGTGAAGTATCCTCACTATATCCTCCCTTCCACAAACCTGCTGGTCTGTTCTCATCTTCTCCAAGGTGTGCTAATTTAACACTTCCTGAAGACATAAGTCAATTATGTAAAGGTAAAAGCAGGTAGTGGGATAAATGTCATTGGAGGGGGAAGGAAAATAAAATGTTATTGCATTTTCTCTCCAAAAAATTATTCACAGAGACTATTAAATGTTACAACACTACATTAACACAATAAGTTGTTCAATGGACAGAGATGTGGGCAAACATTTTGAGGGATGTGTGCAAATCAGAGGAGTCAAATCTTAATTTTGTGCTTCAGCCTCAGGGAAAAAATAACATTAGTATTCAAGTCCATGTTGCAAAAGCAGTGTCGTCTTTTGTCTTTAGAATTTGGACATATGCAGGTATAAAGTCATTTTTTTTTTCACTTACTGGTAATTGGATTCTGCTAGGTCGTAGCATCAGATGATTTTTGGAAGTACTGGAAAACAAGGTCTTTGTAAAAGAGGTCACATTCTGGACTAAAATATACTTCTAAGTTTTAAACTAGAGTATGTTGAAAATGTTACCTCTACTAAATCCTCATTAGTTTTTTCTTATGAACTTGGAGATGTTTCAAAAATCTCACTTAGACAAAGATTTTATACCTTGTTAGAATGAGTATGGTATGTGAAGGGAAGAGAGATTATAACTACTCAGTAGGAATCACATGTTTCTTATTTTAAGTCTTAGTGCTGTGTACAAAACACTTGTTTTGTTTTGTTTTGTTTAAAAACACACAGGAAGCAAAAGTCCACACTTCAGTGTATTCATGTGAGGGGTTCATGGCAAACTGCAGAAATATCTGCTTTTTAAATTACTTCTTTCCTTAAATCTCCTTAAAGAGCACTTGCAAAGGAAAATCCCTTTTCCTGTAACTTCACATTAAGGTTATGACCTTTCAAGCAGAATAATTTTTTTTCAATAGTATGTGTTCAGACTTGTAGAAGGAAATACAGACTACCTAAAAGGCTGTAATTTACTTTTTTGTCATTTCTCCCAACAGATGAAGATAATGATTACCTAGCAGAAAGATCAATTGAAGAGGTTTATTATCTCTGGTGTTTGGCTGGAGGAGACTTGGAGAAAGAACTTGTCAACAAGGAAATCATTCGATCAAAGCCACCTGTCTGCACACTTCCCAAGTAAGGATGGAGAAGCAATTTAAGGACAAGGAGGGAGAAATGATGGATGGATGGATGGATGCTAGTGATGGCAAGAGAACATATTTAGTTTAAATACCTGTATATGTGAAAAATACTGAAAATGGCATTCTTTAACAGCAGGAAATTCCACTTCCCCTCTTACCCAATTTCGTTCATTATTTGAATGCCTTGTATCTGTCACCTACTTACTGCTTTCTGAAATTTGAAAAGATGCTGGTGAAATGAAAAATACTGAATGGAAGTCCCTAAATTTTGCACTCTTTCCAATAGAATTGAGTTTTAGTAATAATGTCTCACTGTGCTTCAGAGGGATATTTGTAATTGTGATTTGTTATGTAGCAAATTCTCACATTCTGAATTCTCTTTCACAGAGCAGCAGTAGTTAATGGACAACCCAGTTATTCAGCAGATCAGCTGACTATTTTTTTTCAAAATGCTTCGTTTTATGACTTAGAACTCTGTAGCAGCATTGTAGTGATTGCTACTTTTATTTTACTGCTGCACATGTTGCAGTTTTATGTAGCACATTCATGTGTTAATCCTAAAACCTGATCTTAGTAGCATAACTATGTGCCCATACATATCAATTTACTGTTTCTGTTTAAAAAACAGATGAAGTATGTGTACAGCCAAAATGCAATATGATTATTTAAAAAAAAAAAGGATATAGATTTTAAGCGTTATTTTTGGTATCAAAATTAGTGTGAGATTTTTGAGGGATTACTTATTTCTTTGCCCATAGGTGAATGTAGGTACTTTTGAATTATGAGGGAAAAATATTTTCCACCTTACTGTCTATCTTGAAGATGAGGAATTAATTTTAAAAATGCAGTCTAACTCTTAAGTGACACTGAGAATGGTAGCTTAAATTCTGAAAATCAGTTTCATGTGGTCTACTTTTAAAATATCATGCAATGGAAAATTTGTGTACTCTCTGCCTTGGATTCATTTGTATCCTTAGATGGACTGCAACAGAAAAGGTCAGACTTTAGCTTGGGGTTTTTTGTCGTGATGAGAACTGGCTTTCATATGATAATAATATTTTATTTTTGCTTTTCACAATGAATGACAGTCCTGGTCTGTGCCAGATCAAGGAATAAAAGGGAATATTAATCCCATGTCTCATAACTCTTCCTTTGTGTGCAAAGCAATGTTACAGAAAACCTGAAATGTGCCATTTTACAAAAAAAGCTGTCTGAATAATTTAAGGTGATTGTGCATTCCCTTGATAGCAGGTTTCATGCCATGCAGAGTCAGTACAGTATACTTCTAAGACCTAACACTTTGTTTTAAAGAGGAAACTGCTTGATGTAAGAAATTTTTTTCCTAGCTCAAGTCCTGTGTTATAAAATGACCTGATTCTTTTTTTGTTCTCCTTTTTGAAGCTTTTTATTAGAAGATGGTGAGAGCTTTGGGCAAGGACGAGATAGAAGTTCCCTCCTAGATGACACAACTGTGACTTTGTCTCTGTGCCAGCTCCGAAACGTAAGAGGAGTATTGTGCATTTCTTATGTTCTTCTCTGCAGAAACATTTGTTTAAAGGGAATATGTAACAGCAGCTCCTACTGCTGTTTCTACCAATGGAAGTGTCACTGATTCCAAGAGAACACTTCTTGGTGTCCAAGTCAGATTCTCATTTGTGCTATTAAATTCCTTTGTCTGCAAAAGCTTACTAAATTAGATTTACCTTCTTTCCCTCCATTTCCTTTTTCTGTTACCTGCTTTGTTCCAGTGTAGTGCAAATAGTTCTGTAGTACCTGGTATTCTGCACAGTTGCTAAAAAGTAAGTGTCTTCTGTATGCTTTAATTACTCTGTCAATGGCTTACATTATCTAAAAGAAAAATCAACTCAGTTCAGTCTCAGCTCCTCAAAAGCTTTATACTTAACATTGGATACCAAGTTTCCACTAGTTGATTACTAATCTTTGGAATATATATCTATGAAACAGCTAGTTCAAAAGAGCTCTTCAAAGCATTTTGCAAAAATGCTGTAATGCAGTTTTCTTCCATCTTCATTGGGAAAATCAACATAGGATAACTCATGATTTGGCTTGATGTCATGAGCAGTTACAAGATTCACTGCATATACCACTGAAATGTTTTAATTGTTTACACGTCTTTGCTCATGTGGAGCTTTATTGCTGTTGAATTGGGAAACTTCTGCACTGTTTGAAGCTTGTTTTTTGTAGTAGCAAATGCAATTCTGTCAGTTTTTTTAAAAAAACCCTTTCCATATGATTACAGAGATAGTACAAAAAAAATGACTCCTGACTCTGCCACCTTATTTTTGGAGGTAGTGTGTCAAACACTGTGTAAACACATTTCTTCGGTAGAACTTTGCACTTGATGCACACAAAAGCATCAAGGCAGACCAAAGAACTGGGTTATTTTTTTCACTAAGTCAGTGGGGCTTGTGAGGCAGAAGGGAGGTTAAAAATATGCAACAACTATTGTCAACATAATACACACTGCAGCTCCTACTGTTATTCTTACTAGAGGGCAGCTTTTTCAGGCTTTTTTTAAACATTTTGATCTGTAATTTTGGATATTGCTGCCTACTTCTATAAGTACAGCAAGAAATAATTATATACTGAAGTTTCATTTTGGGGAAGGTGCAAGCCTGAACTTTGCAGTGTTAGTTGAAATAAATTTTTGAGCTTGCACAATTTTTCAAACACCTTTTATAGAGCAAAGCATGATGCTTATAATTAAAAGAGGAGCAGTACTGAATGAACTGAGAATGAACTCTTCTGCCAGCCCCAAGAGAACAGGCTGTGTGCCGTGTGCCTGCAAGTTCAGGGCTGAACTGCAAAACAGAGCACTGCAGGGAGCATGGTATTAAACATTAATCATGCACCATAAAATGTCTGAAAACTTCAGTCAAAAATCCAGCCATGTTTGTCTGTCACCTTTGCTGAGTGTTTTTCCTTAAAGGATTTCAAGTTCGCATAACTCTTGAACTGACTGGCACCATAAAAGTAAGTTGTTCATTTGCTTTGCAGCTACTTGGATAGGAAATCCATGTAGAAAAATGAGGAAACAAAGAAGAACTATGTAATATTACTGATCTGTTAATCCATTGTCGATATAAACTGGTTTTTTTGTGAAAATAGGTTTATGGATTATATGAATTCTCTTCAGGCGGGAGAACTTCCATCAACTCCAAAAGCCTGTATTAGCAAAAGTTTGTAGTGTTGAAGGCTGTATGCTTCATTGATGGAGAAGGACTGAGCTAATGCTTAGGTCTCAAGGCGAGCTACTGAATTTGGCAAATGAATTGCTGATTAATAGTTTCTGTATTCCACTAAGGTTTCCACTTGAATTCTGGGCAGCATTCTGATAATGAACTATTTTTCTTCCTCATTCCAGAGATTGAAGGATGTTGGTGGAGAAGCATTTTATCCATTGCTCGAAGATGAGTAAGTATGTGTATCAATTTGTACATCTGTAACTCACTGAATTTTGAGTTACTGGTTTTATTTGAGTGGCACACTGCACAGCAGTGTACAGCAGACACAACTGCTTCCCAAAAGCAAAACTAACATGTCTTTGGCTCTAAAATTTGAGAGCTGATTGGCACTCTGCACTTAAGGCCCTGATACCAAACTGAGAATCTTAGCCTCTGTCCTAGCAATCAATTGTTTGTGCTGAATATTCAAAATTTTCCATTTATACTTGTTTCTGGCTCAGAAATATTTCATGAGGTACTAATTTTTTTTCAGTGATCTGTTTTTCTTGCTGTTCACTATTACTATCCTTTTTTTTTTTCTAGCCAGCCAGCTTTACCTCATTCCAACAGTAGCAATGAGCTCTCTGCAGCTGCTACTCTTCCTCTGATCATCCGGGAGAGGGACACAGAGTACCAGCTAAATAGAATTGTCCTGTTTGACAGGCTGTTGAAGGTATGGAGTCCTTGTGATGCTGGATAATTGGATTTGGTCTGTCAATTGGAAGATTTTGAAAGACCAAGTAATTGTAAAAGGAAGCAGAGATGCAAGAGACCACAGTGGGAAAGGGGGAAGAAAACCATTCAGAAGTATAAGGAGATTGAAAATAAAAATAGAACAAATTATTCTCAGTACTGATAAATTTAAAAGTAGATTTTAAAGTATGCACATGAAAGTAGAGCTGCTGCTAGTACTGGTTATTTACTGATGAAAACAACTTTACATCCTTCATTTCATAACAGACTAAGCTGTTATAGATATAAATATGCCTGTAACATTTCTGCGTTTCCACGCAGTAAAGTATTTGAAAACATGGCAGTGCCATGTTATGAATGTGAGGTTTATACTGGGGAAAGGAATAGCAGCCCCTAATTTCCATATATGCAGAAAGATGGATTCCTCTTTAAGAATGAGTGAGCTGATGCACATCATCAAGTATAAACTAGAAATGTTTAATAAAGCCAAGATGGATACATAGTATGAAAGGAAACATAAAATGAAGAAAAAACTTGTAATATGAAGTTGCATTAGTATATCTATCCAGTAGAGCACATGAATGCATTTATGAGAAAGAGTGGATATCTTAACATCAAACAGTAGTCCTTCATCCAGGCCTTCCAGTTAGGAATTAAATACACTTTTTGTGAAATTTGTATTCACTGTTCAGGCTGTTTCACTTGGGGAAGGACTGTCCCAGCTTTGGGATTTGAATTGTCTCAGTTACATGGTAACATTTTTTGCAGTTAATCTCTTCTCTTTGAAGGCCTACCCCTACAAGAAAAACCAAATTTGGAAAGAAGCCAGGGTTGACATCCCTCCCCTTCTGAGAGGCATAACCTGGGCTGCCTTGTTGGGTGTTGAGGTAAGGGCATTTGGAGAAGTTCCAGTACTGACCGGGGATGCAGTGGGATAGGAATGGGGTTGACAAGGAAGGTGGAATGGGTTTAAAATTTGCCAGGTAGAGTTACTGGAATTTCAAACAAAATGAGTCATGAAATTGTGCAAATAAAGACAATGTTCTGAAAAACTTGCTTCTTGTCTGTCAGGTTATTTGATTTCAGAAAGCCTATGTAGACTTGACTGCCTTTAATTTTGATTATGGGGTGGAAAATAATATCCTGACATTTGGTAGTTAACAGGGGTTCTTTGTTTTGATTTTTAATATTTTTGACAAATGCAGTTGACAGTCCTTCTGCTCCAGTCAGCAATAATTGGACAAAACAGGAGAAAACACATGAAAGGTATTTTTCTCACCTACCAATCAATACACTTCCCAGAAAGAATAGAGAATAAATAAATCAAATACAGTCCGTTTGGGCAATGGAATGTGCCAGAAATGAGGGCTCCTCACAGAGTTGCTGGACTACCTAGCCTTTGGATTTACCTTGCTTGCAATCCTGCAGGAGCAGAGCAAAGAGATTCTTAGAGATAACACATCCCAGGTTATTCAGGAGATTTAGCTTAGGATGTGATCTTCTGAGTGCTATATAATATAATCAGCAAAGAAAGCTGTAAAGGTAAAGAAAAAAATGCTGGTCAGGACTGTAGCCTGAGTCTGAGGAAATGAGTCAATTCTCATGTTTCAGCAACTTGTCATCTGTACAGTATGGGTGTTTTCCTGTCCCATAACATTAAAATGAACTTGTTAGTATGCCTGCCCTGGGATTTATGCAAGGACAGGCTACTTAAGTCATCTGTATTGGCAATATCAATTAACATGCAGCTGGATTGAGTGCCTTTACAGAGATGATGCTGAAAGCCACTTGCCATTGGCTGAGGTAAGCACTGGATTTAAACTGAGAGCATCTCTTAACTTGAAAATGGGAAACTACAAAGTACATAGCTTTCTGCATGAACAACTGAAAATCACTGAAAATCATGCTGAGGAGATCTATAGAAAGGTCTGTATGTCCTGAGTTAGTAACGGAATAAAGATGTTTTTGTTAAAATTAGCTGTCAGAACTTTCTGTTGTTCTGCTAACTAAAGTTCTTAACAAAAACAGTCAACTTCTGCATATCAGCATGTACATTGTCATATGCACTTGTGTTGGTAAGGGCTTTCTAAATTCAAATATTCTTCTTCCACATTTAGGGTGCCATAGAAGCAAAATATGATGCCATTGATAAAGACACACCGATTCCTACAGACAGACAAGTAAGACTTATGGTGTTACCAAATATTGTCACTTGAAGATCTTTCCCCCCCATCACTTGCCTATTACAGCACATATGGTGGATAATAACAGTATGGTTCTTCTTGCCCTCTAGCCTTATGCTGTAGCAAGAATCTTGCAAAACAGATTGGCACAAGTACTTTAACTCAACTTTCAACATGGGGAAGCTGAAATCCTTTTTTACTTTATAATCACTGTTTCTGTAGCAGCAGCAGAGTAGTGAACAATATTAATGATTTATTGTTAAAAATCCTGGGTTTATAGAATGCTTGTTGTGCCTGTTGGACCTTTTACCAGGTAATGCAGAAAAGGAAAAAAAAAATCTCTATTTTTTCAAGTTTGACAGGTCTGTTAGGTCCCATGTCAGTTTTGGTTTTGAGAGTGATGGAGGAAGCAGATTGTGTATGATGGTGATCTGACCTACATATTTTGGCTGACTTCCACCTCTAGTGTTGCAAAATTGCTGTAGTACTACCCTACTCATCCCCATTTCTCTTTATATGCTTGGCTGTGGTGCAGATTGAAGTTGATATTCCTCGTTGCCATCAGTATGATGAATTGCTGTCATCACCAGAGGGTCATGCAAAGTTTAGACGTGTATTGAAGGCCTGGGTTGTTTCCCATCCTAATTTGGTGTACTGGCAAGGTGAGTTTGACCATAGTTGGCAAGGGCAGATAATTGAATGGAAAGCTTTGACTGACTTGAAAGTACCTCCTGCTTTTCACCCCCACAATAAGCCTTTTTTTGAGTGCTTTCCTCTGTTTCCTTTAAAGAATGAATCTGTGGGTTATTGCAAATTTAAATCCTAATAATTTATATTTAATTTGTAATAAAAAATTGCCCTACTATTTGTTTTATATTCAGTCTTCATAACTTTCAGTCACTTTATTTCAAAAACAAAAGTCTGTTGCTTGCTATTAAGCTCCAAGATAATACTGCAAAAGTTACTGACTTCTTGGGATGGTAATTGGCATTTCTTGGATGCCTTGGCAAAATAATCAATTTGGCATTATAGCTGAACAATTTGAAATCCTTGCTGTTTTCATGCATTGATTTCACAGTTGTTCTCACCATTACTTGTGAAGCCCTGACAATGCAGAACCAGTATCTAGTGTGCAGATTTTCGTTATAAATGAATGACTTGTGCATTAAAATAAATGAGCTCTTTGTGCTGTTTCTTCATGGCTCTTCGCTCTTTAGGTCTTGACTCTCTTTGTGCACCGTTTCTCTACTTGAATTTTAACAATGAAGGTGAGTACCTTTTTCTGCAGTGAGTGAGGAGAAGCACAGTCTCTGGTCTGTATCTACATGCAGACAGATGTGTGCATCTGCTTAGAGATGGAAAGTTTGTGTATCTACAAAGGAATTCTAAAGTTCCTGTTGCCACTGGTCAAAAGAAATGGTTGGGTTTTGAAAACTGCATGTGGTGTACTGCTCTTCAAGCAGGTGTTCAAATACTGTTTATTGCCAAGTACAATAATGATATATAATAAAAAGCACAAATAACCTTGAGTAGAAAATAGCAAGAAATGCTGCTGTTGTACTTGAATTATAGTTCAGCATTGCTTAAGGTGAATGTATTATTTGGTAACCTAAATGTTAAACTGTCAGACCAGCTTTATTCAGAAAAGCTGATGGTAGTTTTAAATGCCTGAAAGTTTATCAGATCAGCTTTACATATATGACCTTTATCTTCTTAGAATGTGATTTGTTCAAAACAGTGTAGTCCAAGCTTTTATTGTCTTGTACTTGGCTTTCTTTATATAAGGTCTTTTTGGGGGAAAACTAGTTTCTTAGGTCAATGACTCCTGTTATACCTACTGTACATGCAATCATTTTTGTGTGTAGATTAATTTAAGTATTTATGCTTATTATCTGGTTAATAATGAACTTTTTTAGGTGTCATTAAATTGTGCCTCTGTCCCTGCATCTGTTTTTCTAATTCTTTCAGCTCTGGCATATGCCTGCATGTCTGCTTTTATTCCGAAGTATTTGTATAACTTCTTTCTGAAGGATAATTCTCATGTTATTCAAGGTAAGTCACGTTATTTGGTGTAGTTCTAAGGAAAGTAGAATTATTTCTGGATACATAAATACACTTTTTTAAGGGGTTGCAAAATTGGGACACAGTTAAAATCATGTAACTGTGCAAGAAAATTTGGAACAAAATAAGTGGTTAAAGATTCAGGTAGGAGAAAAAATCCAGATGTGCATGCACACACACACACATACAAAAATGTTCTATGTAAAATCCAAGGTAAGAGTCAGTCCATCCTGCAAAGTTGTGAAAGCAGTGAATAGTCTTTCTAGTGTTACACTGTTAAGACTTAGCCTTCAAGGGATCAAAGTCATCCTGTTAGAGGAGCTGTTGGGACAGCAAGGGAAAATGAAGAGGAACAGTACAAACTAGAGGTTCCTCAGAAAATGAAAGTTATGGTATTCATGAAAATAGGGATTCAAGGGGAATTTCTTATTGAGCAGAAGATGGTGTTATTCAATACAGGACAGGAGTTGGAGAATCCTGAGGAATAATGTTCCGTAATTCAGCCTTCAGCAAGTATGTAGGTAACTTAGAGAAATGAAAACAATGGCTAGGAATGTCTGTTCTTATTGAAAATTAATTTTAAATTTCATGAAACCATGAAATAGGAATTGTCTCGACCTAGAAAGTCAGCTTGGCACAGTCTGTATTGGGAAGATAATTTGTCTTCCAGACAGTTTTTAAAAATCAAAAGTTACGAATGTTTATTGAATACTGAGTATCAGCATGGCTTGCTGTCTTTGTATTTCTTTTAAAGAAATTCTTTTGTATATTTCTTGTGAAACTCATCGACTTTAAACAGTGTCTGTCATTTTTTGTCTTCAAGAAATGTAATTACGAACTAATCAAGAAAACTAATTAGATATAAAAGCATTTACATGTTAGATAATTGGGAGAGAGCTAACGTAAGGAGAGAATACAGGGGTTAGGAGAGTTTATGTATCAAAGACAATGGGTAAGAAGTGTTATAAACTGAATAAAATAATAGGAAAAATTATTCTAGAACATGTTTGCATCCTTTTGTCTGTAAAGAAAGATCTCTTGCAGTAAAGGTCTAAAGAGGAAGAGAATAAATACGTTCCTCTGGAGACAGGTAATTCAGACTTCAAAATCAATAGCTTGGTAAAGATTTTCTCAAGAGGTTATACTTTCCATAAAATAATACTTTTGCTCTCCAGGGTTTCCTGATGTTATTCCTAAGGAGCTTTGCAAAAATATGTATCAGCCAAAGTTAGAAATACAGCTCAGTAGGATTCTGTGAGCCAAGGTAGTGTAGGCATTCCTGAGTTCCTGGTCTGCATCTCACATCATGAAGGACTCAGGGAGAGTGGACCCTTTAGGATTGTTTCAGTATTCTAATTAATCCTTTCTAGGGTTGTACATCAAAAAATGACGTATAAATAAAGGTGTAAAGGAAAATTCTGTGTAATTTCCCTGCCTTTTTAAGGTAGAGGAAAGGGTTAAGAATGTGTAATTTAACTACCCACTGCAATTTTAGCTGCTTTGTGTTTTCTGTGTAGATAGAAGCTGTGTGGAGCATTGAGATGGCAGCATGTTCCGGAAACAGAGTTTGCCTTCTCTGTTGCTCCCCAGGACTAGCTGTCCCTGCCCTAATTATTCTGTTCTTGGGAACATGGAGGAAAAGGAACTGCCATCTGTTACAAAACTGCAATGCTATTGCCTCTTTATCTTTCTTCTCACAGAGTATGTGACAGTGTGGACAAAATGGAGAGGAGCAGAACAGAGAGAGAAACCTGTTACTGTCCTGTGTTCTGCTGTCTGCTTCTCTTCCTATTAAAAGCAAGTTATTTCGACAACTTAATGAAATTGTACCCATCAACCTAATAGGCCAGGCTGAAGATGTAATAAATTTTATAGTGGGTGTTTCTCCTTGCTGGTTACAAGACAGTTTTTAACTCTGCATGTCAAGCATGCATCACAACCTAAGTGTGAGCCAAGTAAAACATTCTTAAAAATCCAAATTGAGAAGAACTAAAGAAGAAAAACTAAATGTTTCTTCCTCTGTATTGAATGTAATGGTAACAAGGAGTAGAGTGGTGGTACTCACTTGCTGTTTTATTGTAGGTTTAAAATTAGTGGCTGTCCTTTCTTACAGCTCTGTTGTGAGCTAGCAGCATGTGGTGGCTTGTGTTTTTGACAACAGTCTTGGATTTGTTGTTTCAGAGTACCTGACGGTGTTTTCCCAGATGATTGCATTCCATGATCCAGAGCTAAGTAACCACCTCAATGAAATTGGCTTTATTCCAGATGTAAGTGTTAAGGGTCCTTATAAGTATTATCCAAAGGAATTAAAAAATGGAAAATGAGGGAAACTGGGGTGAGATGCCTTTCCAAACTGCTTCAGTAGCACTTTGACCAAAGTGAAACTTCCATATTAATAGACTTTATTGAATATGCTGATAAAATGGTAAAGTTTTGATTCTGATTTTACATGCTTTAGTCCTTCCTGTTCTGCTGGGATGGTAAATACAATAAAAATACTACTAACCAGTTATTATGACTTAGATTCATCTTAAAAGGTATATATACATTTATGTTTGAAATGTGGGTTAATATACAAAAATTACTACCCATGAAGTGCTAACAGCAAAACTACTGCAGCTAGTTAAATGCTGTTGTTTAACACAAATGACACATTATTTTGCAAGGAATAGAAAAAGTACGTTCAAGTGATCTTCAGTTTTGTAGATATGTCAGACCTTGGAAAATGCTTAGCAGTCATTTGCTGCAGTGTGTCACAATCATGGGACAAGTGCATAACATAGACACAAGTTTTATGCTTCCATTGGAAAAAAAATCTCTAAGATGGAGTAAAATGAAAACTGAGAACATGGCCAAAGCATTGTAGAGAGGGTGGACTTTGTGAAAAAGCAAAAAAAGGCCTTCTTTAGAGCCTCATTTCGAGCTATCATTGTAAGTAGTAAAGCTTTCCTCCTTTTTTTAGAGAGGTGTGTATAGTCAAGAAAGCCAAAATAAAAATGTTTGTCTGCCTACAAATATTGATGTTTCTGAAAAGTAGATTTAGGCATGGCCATAGAGATAGCGTTAATTGATATGGTCTATATCATTCTATCTTTGGCACTTAGTAATTTGGTAATTGCAAGTTGGTTATAAGAGCAGATGATGACTGAGAGGTCAGAATGGAAGAAGACAACTGGACTCAGGAGATGTTGATATAGAAATACAAATTTCATAAGTAAGAAATTTATAAACATTGCTTCTATAAGCAATATAAAGTTTAGTTTATCAGAAAAGCCTTATGCTTATTGGGAAATATTTCAGGTTGAAGCAGCAAGGCCAAGCCTCTGAAAATCATTTGTTTTAGACAGTTCCTGAAAGAATTTACGGGAGTTTGGGACTGGCACATACTCATTATCACTGGTTACAAATTTTGTAATGGAAAAGCAAGTATATACTTTCATTTGTTGAGAGTTTTTTAATGTAATAATGTTGTTTGACTGAAAAAAATTCAGGAGATACAGTGGTGTTAAAATGAGCAGAAGAGAAAGCCGGTGTATTGCCTTATAAAGAGAGGAGTTTGAGAAAGCCACATATATTTCAGATAACACCCCTCTGAAGAGGATGGATGGGAGGAAGATGAAAGTAAAGTGAGGAGAAGGAAAAATATTCATCTGTAGAAAGCCTAAATATTTGGGTAGATCAAGTGCAAGGGTTAACAGCAACTTTTAAGTTCCTGAGGGAGAATCAATTTTGCAGCATCACTATATAAATGCTTTTAATGTTTATTTTTTTAAAGGCTGCAGTTCTTCTGTGTGTTTTGTCCAGGATGCTAGTTCCCACTAAAGAGTTAGAGATATAATTTCCCTGACCACCTTACAGGTCCTTGTTTGGGCTAGTGATCTGTGCAAGAGCTCTGTAGCAACCCATCTTGGGTCTCATCTGATATTTCAGCAGCTCCTAGTGTCTGCTTATAAAGTTATAACTCTCCACTGAAGACTTCCAAGGTACAAGTGAGATGGAATAGTTTAAAATCACGTTTTGCTATATTTTAGTTTCTGTTGTGCTAGTCATTGGACAGCACATAGTCATACATGAGCCTTGTCTCTAAATATTGCGGTCTAGAGATGATCAGGTGATACAGTAAACAATTGCAAAAGAGGTATATTTTTTTAAAACTCTTGCATTGAAGTTCTGAAGTTAACACTAACCTATGAAGAGAGGTTGTCCTTTCTGAATTATCTGTCAGGGTTTGGGGTTTTTTTTTTTAATAAGTAAAAGTTGTTCTGTTGTTTAGATTAGTCAGAGAGGTGATTTTTTGTAACTGTAACAAGGCAGTACAGGATCCATCAAGGTGAAGGATATGCACTGTGGTAATGAGATCTGAACCAGAGTTTCGTGCTTGAGTACTAATCCTATCAAAGTAAACCCTGATTAATCTTTCATCATTGAAACGTGGGCTCTGCTGCAGGGAAGATTGTGTTCCTGGCACCCTTCTCATTTGCTTCAGGTCACGTAGCTCTCAGAATATTGAACACTGCTGAAGCTTGAGTCCTTGTGAATATTATTAGCTGATGTGATGCCTGGATTAAGTACATTGCTGTGGCTATGTGATTTACATATAAATAGAGAGATGATATATACAGTGAATCTTACAGTTCTTCTTTGCTCACTCTCCCAAATTTTATCGTCTTCTCCACCCTTTATAATGCTTTATAACACATTCCTTATTTTACTGGATAATTCTGACCCAAAACAAAAGACTATTTTAAAGTGAAGAAAAACAGGAAAGTGTACAATGTTGCTAAAAGTGTAGCTGTAGCAATAAATTTTTCTAAAGCACTTTCAGCTGCGAAATGTGGCAGGTAGACACAGTTGTCATCTATCCACTAACATAGAAGGCAAACTGATTGCAGTTCCTTAGTATCATTGTGCTGAAGCTGCTGGCACAGGTAGATACCTTAGCTTGCTTTTGGTGACAGGCCCAAGGTGTCAGTAATAGGGCTTCATCTTCAAAATCCTGCCCTTGAAGTACTTCATCTCTGTTTGTCCTGTTACACAATTGCCTGATGATGAATCTGGAGGAGGAGTTTCTTGCTGATATTTTTATCTTGTGAAGAAAGTGATCATTCTTCAAATTTTGTTTGTGTAGGTACATACAGCTGGGTAGAATCTAGTATTAAAAATGTGATTCAGTTTGCCTTATCTTTTGCACCTTTCTATAGCCTTTAAATATATGATTGTCTAGGCACCATATAGGATTGAAGCCAAGTGTGTATGTATTTCAAACATGGAACAGGAAGGTGAAAGATCCGGAGTTGGCAGAAGAGACAATTTCCTTTGGAAGGAAGCTACAGCACTCGTGTAGTCCAACTACCTGACCACCTCAGGTCTAACTTGAAATGTGCTGTTAAGGGCATTCTCCAAATGACTCCTAAACACTGACAGCCTTGGGGCTTCTTCCAGTGTTTGACCACCATCTCAGTAGAGAAAGGCTTCCTAATGTCCAGTCTAAATCTCCCGTGGTGCAGCTTTGAACTATCCCAACATATGCAGTCACTGGATCCCAGGGAGAAGAGCTCAGCATTTCCCTCTCCACCTCCCTTCCTCAAGAAGCTGTAGAAAGCAAAAACATAGTTTTTATTCACAACTGAAAATTAAAGCAAAAAGCAGCAGGTGGGACAGTTGTTAGAACAACTCAGCAAAATAAAATTCCACTTATTGTTGGACAGCATTGTTTCATGCATACATCAAACACAAAAAAAAAAAAGGAACAGGAATTTAATAGACACAGGAAAAAAAGAAAAACCTCTTTGGTTTTGGCCCCTCATGTAAACTGCAATATGTGGTACAGCTAAAGTATAAGCAGAAAAAGCATCACTGAAATGTTCAGAATAAGACTGTGATTTTTTTTCTTTTAATTTTATTAAAAGGTTTTATTCTTCTTGAGAGAATGGTTTGGGCCTGGTCACACCACAAGTCGAGTCAGAGATAGGTAACAAGAGATACATGTTTCAAAGTCTCCCTTTGGTCAATCTGGTATTGCTTAACAATGATGGACTTCCCAACAATATGTACAAAAAAATTACCTAAAAAGTAGAAGGAATTTGTCTTTTAAAGTACTTCTAAGAAAGAAAGCAGGGCCGTGAAGTTTTGGTGCTCGGTGGTGGGCGTGTCTTTGGGGAAGGTGGGTGTTTGTGGCAGCACTGAGCTGGAGGCCTGAGGTTCACTCTACTTGGTGAGGATGACCATGACAGAGGAGGGAGGAAGGTTGGGGGTGTGTGGGGATGGTGTTGAGACAGCTGGGGGAGGCGGAGAGGGCAAAGGTGAAAAGGATTCCTTTTAGCTGAGAATCATTCTTTGGTTCTGTTTGACCAGCCTTCTGTGTAGCTATGGCAAATGGTTTTTAGTATGCTGGGAAAGAAAGATTGGATTACTTAAGAGATTGTCAATATCTGGGATTGTTACTGCACAGTCCAATAAGAAAAGAAATATGTGATACCTTTTCTTAATCCTTTCTGTTGTCATTTAAGCTAGTGCCTGCCTAAAGTATGTAGAAAGCAAGTTAGTAGGGTAGACACTGCCTTACAACTGTCAATTTCAGGGTTCTTAGCAGGTTCTCCTGAAGCAAATGAGCTACTCACTGTTGGAGTTAGAATACTTGCCCTTGTTGCCATTGATTGTGGTAGTTCCTTTATTTCTGTGTGACTTCACTATGAGAGGGAAAGGCTGCACCACTGAAAGTCTCGAACACTGAAAATAGTGTGAAATATCTAATATTTCATAGGGGTTTCTCATTATCCATCTATAAATCATTTGTATCATCTATAAGTTATTTTAATAGTGATGAAGACATGACAGTTTACCAGTTTCAAAATGTGTTGAATAAGAGATCATCAGGTGAGGATTCTCCTATAAGAGTTGGGAAGAATAATTGTTGTGGTAATTCTGTTGTGGTTGTAATCTTTAAAACTGTAGGTATTTAACCTTAATCTCAGCTCTGTAACTCTGAGATGTGGAAGGTGAACTTCCATAAAGATTTTTGAATTTTCCTGGAACCTTTTGGTAAACATGTCCTATACACACGTAACAAATAAGTTGTAAAAAATATTGACATTTTTGATGTTCTGAAAACTCAAACCTTCAATTTTAAATAATATATTTACATTATCCTGCAAACAGGTGCATAGCTCCCTTTTGATGTTCATAAGGTGCACCTGGGTCATACAGAAGAGTTACTTTATTCTTAACAGACTTTTCACAGAGCAAGAAGCTTGTGTGTACCTTTTAATACTTCCTAACATCACTACCAACAAACATTAACACTCATTTTCACCTTGTTCTTCCCTCAGAAATCTCTCTAGATTCAACATCACCTGAGCATAAATTTCTTTAGAACTATTTTCTTTACAACTGAAATCTCAATCTTCTATATATCCAAGTATGTAAAACTCTCATATTCTGAAGGAACACTCAAATAATGAAACAGTCCAGACAATTTTAGCAGGCAGTAAAGGAATCCTCATGGAAAAGACTTTCAGCAAGGTTTGAACCAGTATCTCTAAGAGCTTTGAATGTCTAATGGAAGATGCATTCCTCTCGGAACATGGCCACTTAGCAATAGGCAATTAAACGTCTTCATCCTGCTGAAAAACAAAAAACTGCATCTCCAAGCTCAGGTACTGAGCAGGATTTGTCATAGCAGACTGAAATTGAAGAGGAATTTAGCTGTTGAAAAGGAATTTAGCTAGGTATAATGGAAAGATGGGGAATGAAGCCTAGTCTGAGGTCAACAGATTTAAATTGTAACTAGAAAAACCCTGTGAATCTATTATTAAGATTGTTTGAATGTGAACTGGTGTTAAGGGGACTGCTGTGTGCTTCATATATAAGGAATGTCGAGGTCCTTACTTTAAAGCACAAAAGAGCTTGTATTTTACTAGCAAAGCAAAATTATAATTATGGCACTGCTCCTCTCAAGGTCTCTCTAAAAAATGATGTGTTAGTTTTACAGGCTCTTTTTTAAATCTGACTTCTTCTCAGGCTGTTCCAGAAGTTCTGATGCTACTTTGGTTGCACGTTAGGTACACTTCCCAGGTGCGGAATTAAGTGTCCAGTAAAACCACAACTCCCTTCCGTTTGAGGGCTCAGCACTGAAGGGTTGAAGCCCTCTTTTGCTGGAGCTTGTTTTTGCGGAGGCGCGGCGCGGTGCTGTTCCGCACGGCGGCCGCTGGAGGGCAGCATTCACTAACGCTGTGAGCAGTCCCGCTGCCAAGCGCATCCCGAACTCTGCCCTGGACTCAGTGCGGCTGCTCCTTCCCTTTCACTGCCGTCGTGGAGTAATGCCACCCGTGTTGTGCGTTTCCTTTCCTTGCTTACTGATAGCATCCACAGCCTCTTCAGGCTTACCAGCACCTCCTTGTATTAAACCAATAAAACGTCAATAAAAGCTCACCTGACACCTTCTACTTAAATTGTTTGACCTACTTTTCATGTCACTGCTGGTACTTCTGGTGAGGATGGTTTAGAGCAAAGCAGTGATTTTCCGTGTGATTACCTTTTAATAAACTTCAAAGCTTCACATTTCATATATTTTCTTGTATATTTCTGTGTAAATGCATGTACGATAGAGGTGTTTGTGAAATTAGGAGAAAATGAGGATCTGCTTTGGTAAAACATTTTAATCAAATATATGAAATGGAGGAAATAATTGCTTTTAAATACCAAGGAAATAATGTGGTTTACATAATATGTACCTCCAAGCAAAGAGGAGCCTCAGGACACTAGGCTTGTGTTCCCACTGCATGGGAAGCAAGATATTGCATGTAAACAAGGAGATAAACAGGTATTGGCTTATCACAACCACTGTAGGAGGTATTTCAGGGAACAGGATGTGTTATTGTTCCCTAGAATGCTATCTATTTAAAACAAAACATAGGTATACTCAAGGAAGTAGTATGAAAGTATTACAAGATTAAATTGATTTGGTTTGGATTTTGAACACTTAAAATGAACTGGTGGGCTGGAGGCCAAGCTTCATAAAAGCCTGCTGAATATTAAAAGTGGTGAAAAGGTCATTGAGCCTTCTGTAGTTTATGGACAGTATGGTTCAGATCTCAGATGCTCAGATGGAGGCATAGGAATAAAATTTAGAGAGAGCTGTGCTTAAGAAGGTTTTCAGCAAAATGCGTACATCATTTAGTCGGAACCATAACCCATTTCCGAGTTTATGGACTAAGAAGTAATTATTAACATAATATCAATTATGTTTTCTGCTCCTCATTTGTTTACTTCCAGGAAAAGCTCAATAGGAGGATTCATTTGCACTTTTTATGAGTTAAAAAGTAACATATTAAGCTTTATGTTCAACTGTAAATCTTCATAGCACATGAGCTATGCAGCTGAGTAAAATTTAACAATGATCGTCTCACTCTTGCATTTATGGAAACTTTCTGTGCAGTTTGATGTTTCAAGAAAATAGATTCTGTTGCCTTTGTCTTGCTAAATACTTCATTGAAAAATTAGAAATTCTTAAGGTGTCACAAATGCTTAGCTCTTCTTTCTCTGTATGATGTCACGAGTATGAAAGTTTGCAGATGTTAAAGGTTTTCTGTCGCTGTTGCAGCAGCCCAAGTCTCAGTGGTGTAAGTGCAGAAGCAGGACACCTTTGGATGACACCTGCCCTAAAATGGTCACAGTAGAACTACATAAATGCTTAGGGTGTTAGTGAGCATTTATTGAGACTGAAACGGTCCTTAATTTCTTCACTGACAAGTATGCATTTTAATACATACTGGCATCACAGAAAAAGGCAGAGGTGGTTGTTTTTTCTCTTGGAAATCCTGATTTGAACTTTTAATTATTTCTATAAAACTATTTTCTTCCATAGTCAAAAAGATATATTGGATCCAGTTGGTTTATGCTTTTTCAGGCATCCTTGGCTAATTTTTCTAAGTTTAGTGAGAATTGTAGCAATTTAGTAGAGCAGGTTTTTGTGTTCTTTAAGACTTTGGAGGTTCTATTTTGCAAACCAGCCTAGTAAGGGTGGTGATTGATTTTTTTTTTTTTCTTTTTTTTTCTGTGCAGTGTCACAAACTAGTAATTTGAAAAATTTGGGGATGAAAATAGCTTCTGAGGGGCTATGAGCTATGTGATAGTAGATCTGCCATGGCAGTTATTTTCCTTTCTAATTAAATTCATGCAAAATAGGCAAGTTTTAATGTAGTTGACAATTGTCATAGACAACTTTAGTTCTCAAAACTTGTTTTTTGTCTTCTTCCCCCCATCACCACCTTTTGCAGCTTTATGCAATTCCTTGGTTTCTTACAATGTTTACACGTGAGTATGCTTTTCTTTTTTCCTTTGATTAGTGTTCTTATATTTCTTAATATTAATTCTTCTCACTTTTTCATCTAAAGCCCTTCTAAGTATCTTAGTATGATAGGTCATTTAGTAGGATGCTTGTAATTTGCAAGGAGGTGGTGTGAGTGAAAAACTCAACAGTGCCTGTCACTTACTTTCTGCCCTGATTTGGTAGTAATTAGCATTTCTACTACTTTTTTGAGTTGTTGTTATTGTTATATTATTATATAGTTGGTTTGTTGTTATCTATTATCTGGATTATTTTACATATACAGTATTTAGGATGTGTTCAAAGGAAGCTGTTATCTACTGGAAAAAGACATAATAATAGTTAAAAAGCAAAGCCAAACCTCACCACCATCCCCTGCCCTCACTCAAATAATATAAGAAAGAGAATGACTTTGTTTTTGAAGATAATCATATTTTTATTGCATGTAGACACACTGTTATTCTGATAGCACTAGTTTTCTATATTTGTGCATGTGTATTAGGAACAAAGAGAGCTTTATAATTTGGTGAGCTTTAATTAAAGAGGACAAAGTTAATAAATCCAGTCTAGAAAGCAATTTAAAAACTTTCCTAAAAATCTGTGATTTTTTCATGTCATATCAACATTGGCAGACGTTAAATTTAAATTTTTTAAAAAGTGGCAGAATGAAAAGAGCTCATAGATTATTTCTCTGATGAAATATCAAAGAACCTACTGTGCAACTGTTAATTGCAGTTTCTAAAGATCTTGACTGTGAAGCAGTAGTTCTTGCAGTTGTCCATTTTTCTATACCTTTCATGAGAATCACCACATTTAGAAAACCAAGGAGATGGTTTCCTTAAGCAGTCAAGTGTGAAAAAATCTTAGAACTATTTAGTTAGAAGATAGCTTATTTTAAGAGAGCCACCTTCAGCTTTATATATAAAATCTTGCTATTTTTAATAGGCCTTTTTCCTTGTCTTTCTTTTATTCTGCCAATTTTTTCTTTATTCTGTTCATTTTTTTGTCTGATTGTAAGTAGCTGGTCTTACTGATTAACTCACTAATATCATCTTACTGTGAAAAACTGATATGCATGCCTTAATACATAATTGTACTGTACCAAAAGAAAAATAAATTGCCTAAATTTTGGCATACTTTGAAATGTGAAAACCCATGTGCTTCCAAGTATTCATTAATAAAAGAAGACTGTGATTTCCAGAATAATCAAACTGCCTATGAAGACAAATATGATCCTAAACAGGCTGAGTCCTCTTTGCTCCCAAATAAAAAAGAAATAATTCAAGATGGGAGAGGAAGGAAGTACATAAGCAACTCATTAACACTGTAAATGTGTGTATATGGTTATAGTTTTATTTATTGTGCTTATTCATTATGCAGATGTCTTTCCTTTGCACAAAATTTTTCACTTGTGGGATACATTACTGCTTGGAAATTCCTCCTTCCCGTTCTGTATTGGAGTTGCCATACTTCAACAGCTGAGGGATCGTCTTCTGGCTAATGGATTCAATGAGTGCATTCTCCTTTTTTCAGACTTGCCAGGTACAGAAAAAAACTGTTTCTTCCTTTTTAATCTGTCTTCTCCAGTGTGTTTCTAAATATATGTTTAGAAATCATGATAGCTTTAGGCAAACTCACTGCCAGAGTGTGTAGATCTTAACTACAATTTACTGTAGTTTGTTGAAGTCTTTTTGCTGTCGTCAGCAAGAATGCAGTAGGGTTGTTATTTCCAAGTGAAGATGGGAGTATTTTGTTGTGAAATTTAGAACAATTTAATATAATTCAGAAGCAAATGTTTATAGTCATGGCACATACAGACACCATCCAGTTGATACGCATTATTTTTTTAAACAAATTGGGTACTGTTCTGAATAGTCCTTTTCCACTTTGATGCTGGTATTAGCCTGTTTTCCTTTCAAACATAATTAGACTTCTACTGTGGAAGTAATTAATGTAAAAGGACTAGGGAAACCGGTATAGGAAGCCATTGGAATTCCTATGCTAAATGTTTCCATTTGAAATGTAAAGCTTTTAGAAGAACTTTCAAAATTGTATCAGAGTCTGTGATCATTGTGCAGTTCTATGTATTTGCTCAGTGGGAGGTGATTAACCTATCCATGCAAATGAGTACCTTACGAAAAAAATTGCAGTTAACCATGCAGTTTGTGTCTTCCTTCTGAGCAGGTATCTAATAAGACAGTAGAATGCATGTGAACTGAGTAAGCCATGTCACCTGAAAGATGTGTTTTAGTTGTAGTAACACAAGTAGGAAGGCTGCTGGACTCAGAACAATCTTATGTTCTTGTATTAATTCCCTCCCTCCAACTCAGGATCCTACTTATGTAATGCAGGTCTTAGGTTAAGAGGTGGCAGTGTTTTAAATGTGTAGCTTTTCTTTAGATAACTCTAACTTTGGGGTAATTCCTGGGGTAATTATGGATTTAGTGAGCTCTATTTGAACACCATGTGTGTAATTCAGTAATTCAAATTCATTTAAAGTAATTCATATTCAGAAGAACTGAAGGAGAGAATGAAGTTTGGAGGAGAATTTAAAAGGTCTTGTTAAGTGTTGCAGTCTCCACAACTGCAGAGTTCACAGAGGTTAGCAGTAGTCTAGGATATGGCAGCAAGCAGATGAGGCTGAGTTCACAGTTGCATAAGTCAGTGAATTATCATAAATGAAGCTCTGTGATTTCTTTAAATACTGTTGTCACAAATTGTCTCTTGCTGTACACCTTTCCATATGGGTCTGGATTTCAAAATTTGTCTCCTACTTATTAGTTTAGTATGTAGTATGTATTTGCTACTGTATTTTTCAGTTTATAAGAAATTGAATTAGGCCATTCCTTATGGTGTAGAATTTTAATTTTCAATCTGTATGCTTAGTCATTTCACATGCTCATGGTAAATTTAACAGGATATCTACAGATGGCTGAAATGTGAGTGCTAAACTAAAAGATTGACTCTCTCCTTATCCTCTCCTCCCCCATGGGTTAGCTGTATGTCCTAGTTAAGTACAGATTCATTAATATTCAACTTATTTACTTGCCTAAGGTCATTTCTCCGTATTTTTTTTTTTCTCGAAGGGTGCTAAATTATAGATTCCAATTTATCTTAATTCAGCTGATATACTGACGCTGGAAGTACTTTATGCTGAGGTCATGTATAAGAACACATTAGTTCTCTTAATACATATCTGTTCATATAATAAAATTAAATCACTAAAATCCATAGTGGTATAATGTACATGCATTCTGCTGGTTGTAGTTGATGACAACTTTGCTGATACTCTGGTAGGAAATACGAATTTCTGAAAATATTTTTTTTTTTCTTAAATTGGTGATGTCTGTGATAATTAGGATGTCAACAGTGGCGAAATTGAATATTTTGAGATTAATCTAAAGCATACCATAAAATACTGCTAGTAAAACTACTAAGGGGGAAAAAAATAAAGATGGAAGACAATCCTAGTGTGACTTAAAAGTTAAATGTTGTTGATCTAGCTTAATCAGTAACTTTTTCAACATATAATTCTCATAGCCTTGTCCCTTTTCTTTCTGACCTGAGTCTTATTTCTGATTAAAAAGTATTGACTCATTATGCATTTTGTCACCTGTGTCTTCCAAACAAGACTTCTGTTATTTTGGGTATGATAAATGGTGTGCCAAGGCTGAGAATTCTCTGAAAGTAATTTACAAATGACCTTCACCTGAAACTAGGTCACTCCCAGGAAGAGATTGTTGTTCAAAACGTGCGCGATAATTTTGAACTAAAATCAATTGTTGCTCAACAGTCTGTAACTCCTGCAATTTTTAAGCTTTGTGTGCAGTGGAATGGCTTATTTCAGGCTGCCAGTGAAAACAACTTCCTTTCCAGACTGATAAGGTATTTTACTGCCATCTTGCAACTTTGTGGAACACTTTTAAGATTTCTTGTTTTAAAAAAATAAAAACCCCACTGCGTAATTTCTAGTTCATTGTATATAACACAGTTTAAATTACTGTTTTAAAATAATAGTGATGTGAGGAAAATGAAGGGGCATTGTGTCCTTATTGATTACTTGATTCTGAAAACCCTTTCCAAATACAATTGGCCATATTTTATCTATAAAGCCAATACAATTGGGCATTACTTGCTATTTTTGGGAGCTCTGTTGGAAATTTTAATTTATTTTTATATAGTTTAAACAGTGTCCTATCATATCAGGAAATGTATTTGAAGATTTTGAAAAAACAATTGCTTAATTAAGAGCACTGGAAAATCCTTTTGCAACAAATGTCCCCTTGTAGCAACAAATGTCCTAGTTCATTCCTCATGGAGCTATATGAAGGGGGCATATAAGCAACTGCTAAACCTTAAATAGAATTAGGTTGTTTAGGAAATACTACCCCAAAGTGCTGGAGTTTTTTTACTTAAATTCTCTTTCATTTTTTTCTTTCATATTTCTCCTTGGGTCTAAGAGCTCTGTTAAATACAAACTTTATTCAAGCAATATAAATAACAGACAATATTTAGGAAGTACCATTTGAGACAGACAAACAAAACCAGCCCTGGAGTTGTTGCTAATTGTTTTACCTGTAGTTTTGAGACTTAGTAAATTTTGTCTTATTCAGGTGATGCAAAGAGAGAACAAAGACAGTATTTCTGCAAGTCTGACGTAGCAGAATGTGTCAGGAAAATGAGAATGGTAAGGTTGACACTACTATGATGAGATTCCTGAGGTACCAACAACAGAGACAGGACTCTGCTTTCACACCAGTGCTGATTTGTACTAAGCCAGTCTGGATATCCCTTAATCTCATGTATCAGCAGATTTACAACCCAGAAGGCTTTTCATGCACTGAGGGCCAACTGTATGAGTTTATTTTAAAACATGCGCTTTTGCTTATAGCTTAGTCTTTAGAATCTTGCCATAAGTTTGTGTGGTAATGTCCATTATTCAACTCAAAAATTGTGCTTATTGTAGTTTGACTTGATTACCAAGTTCATTACCCACTGCACAAGTAGTACAAAGTCAACAGCAGCTTTTGTTAGGAAGCATCCAGACACATACAGCTCTTTGCAAACAGTTGAAGAATCCTTAGACCAATCCACTCCCACCTGGAATGGGTGCAGTATAGGGCCTGGTAAACAGATCTTCCTCCAGTGATCACTGCCAGTATCAGCGCTGCCATACTGAGATGAGTTACGGCCTTCTAAAGGGATAGGGAACTGATGAAAAGGTGGGGACAGATGTTGTTAGAGAATAGGGAAATATCAAGCCTAGACATGAGATAAAACATACTCAAATAAACCTTTTAGGTTAGTTCAATAAGCTCATTTTCTGTAATTTTGGAGCAAGAGGAGGGTTCATTCTTTTAATGCTGTGCACCCTAGGAAGGTGTCTTTTTGCTGACTCCAGTCTAGTCACTGCTTCCAAAGGAAGAACCTTGGCCTCAGATAGGAAGTTTGTAAAGACTGACTGTAGCAAAGCAATCCAGTAGCTTGCATTCAGTGCAATGAGGAACTACACTAAAATGGTTGAAGTGGAAAACAGAGGATTATGCTTTGTGAGACACAGGCATGTGGCCTTAAGATGCAAGATCTGGCTATCATCAAACCACAGACATAAATAATTCTCTAGGGAACAGAGTTTCTCTAATTTGGAAGAAATTATTATTTCCATTGCCATTCTAGTGATGTGCCAAAAAACTGAATCTCATGATGGTGGAAGCCATATGAATGCTTAGAAGGATTGCAACCAGCTTATAGATGGACTAAAGGTTAAAAAATAGTAGAAATTCTCTACTAAGATTGTATGGAGCAATTTTGAATGATACATTTCTGTTGACAGCAGCAAAATTAGACACACATCAGAAAACTCTACTTCAGATGTTTTTCTGACCCTAGGTAGCTACCATTTTACTTTCTGCTGTTTTGCTTCCTGAGGATCCTTTGTCTGCCCGTGTCTGTGATCCATACACTTTTATTGTACTGGAATTTCTGGTGGTTCAGCATTTAGTTAATATAGATCTTGTAAGAGGAAAAATGGCAGTTGGCCACCAAGTCCACACTGAGTTTGTGGGTGTTTGGTGGCTGTTCCCATTTGTTTCAGCACTCCTCCAAGGAAAATGTAACCTTGGGGATTAAAACACCACCTTTGAAGGGACTGACAAGAGATACAGTGGTCTGTCATATTCCAGTGAGCAACAGGGATAAAAAAAGTTAATACATAGTTCTGATTAGGGTTTGACTTTTTTCATACACTTTTGAAAATGTCTTATTGCTTAGATCAGGGCTCTGAGGAACAGAAGCCATAACAGCTCTTCTAAAAGAAAACTTTTTTAACTTCAGCTATGAAATTTTGACGTATCGCTCTCTTGTTGTTCATGGAAGATAGCACTGGAAAGTATTTTGTCGTGAAGCTAGTGAAGCTGACTACTTTTTTAAGTTACAGTATAGCTGAAGAAAAACAGCACTTTGGTCTCGTTCACGTGATACACATGATAATGGTGTTGTAACTATGACAAAAACATTGATTGGAAATATCAAAAGACATCAGAATTTAAAAGGAAGTCACTTTTCCTAGTTTTCTTTTCTTGAAATATGTAGGTCGGGCTGATATTTATGGAAGCATCTTTTTCTGAGCATGTTGCTCATCTTTTCTATGTTAGATGGCTTTTTGGAGATGCAAGTGTATTTCATGATGCAATTCCTCAAGATTATTGGCTTTGGGACAGAAGCAGAGAGATTTGTTAGGGCACACCTGCTCAACAAGGCTGTCTGGTAGTGTCAGACTGTAAGATTGATGTTTTTTTACCTGAGGCTGTGAATTCTTCAATTATTCACCTTTTCCACTCATTGTGACACAAACAAAACAGTTCTAGATTATAGATTCTACCCTCTTGAGACTGAAGAGAAATGCTGGAGTGGGCAACACACTGAGGAAAGAAATACTGAAATCCTTTGTTGTAGTCTGTAGTTGTCACTGGCAGAAGAAAATCAAATATATATCCTTTATCAAAGGGCTGTCTGCTGCAAGGAATGATGCTTCATAAGAAGGGTAAAAAGTGAGTTCATTGGTAGAACTTTCCTAGTCCATGTCTTTAAAATAGTCTGACATACAGGTAATGCCTCCTGTTCCTTGAGAGACCCCTGATAGTGCTCTCAATAGTGAAACGGCTCTTCAGAAAATAGAATAATCCATCTGTTAGTCATGTAGGATTTTGTACACCTTTACACTGGAATAAAATGAAAGTACAAGAGGGTAGACTGTCAAGCAGACAAGCATTTCTAGGATTTCTAGGCATGAACTGACAAAAGTGAGGCTGCTCTTATCTGAGCTTTGTTCCTAGATGTGGCGAATTTTTTTTTCCTCATTACAAAGGTGTCTTGGGAAAGTATTTCCTTTTTTTTCCCCATTAAAACTACAAGCATAGCAACTGCTTCAGGATTAGACTAATGCTTAGAAAGCAATAGCGTGTACTAGACTTTTTTCCTTTTTCCTTTTTCCTTTTTCCTTTTTCCTTTTTCCTTTTTCCTTTTTCCTTTTTCCTTTTTCCTTTTTCCTTTTTCCTTTCCTTTAATTGTGGAAAACGTTGCTGATAGAGCAAGGTGCCTCATAGGATATCTGTTTATAATTTTGTTATGCTGAGTATGTTTGTTTGCCTTACAGGTATAAATGTTCTGCTCAATAATCTTTAGTTCTCTAACTGCTAATTGAGAATTTTTAAATGAGCTGCACAAATAATGCAGTATTAAAAATTCTTGATTGAAATGTACATTAGCAGCACATTTCTATATGATTGTAGATATATTTGGGGAGTGTATATCTAGCATTGTAATAGAGATACACATAACTGCTTAAATACAGAATTGGAATGGCAGTGTACACTGAGAGCTAGAAAAGTCTTTCTGTCAAAATAAGGGCTATGAAGTGAGGTTAAGTGAACTCTCCGTGCTCTTATACTTTGGGATAGCTGTCAATTCCCTTTGATTTACTTTCACATAATATTTCACTTAAACTCTTGCCTTTATAAATCGGCCTGGGCCATTTGGTTCTGTCTGTCCAAATTTCTTCATTTTTAATATACTAAGAGTATACTGGAGTTTAGTAGAAATCAACAGAAAAACCAAAACTAAACATGGAGAACTAGAGCAGGGTTTGTACCTAAAGGTAAGACTTTATTGATATTGCAAGCTTGGAATAAATTTCAGGACTGCAATGTTAGTATTGAAGGGCAAAACTTGTTCAGGGAGAACAGGTATCCCAACTGGGAAGAGCTCACATTGTATGTGAACAATGTTGCCTGCATTCTGAAAATGATGAGAAATAGTCTGAGTAACCAGCACGGGTGTGTCAGGTGACACCTCTGTCACTTCACAAATTTGAGAAGTCTAGGCAAGCATCTGTAGGGGATAGGGAGGATAGCCTGGTCACATTGCATTTGGCTTTAGAGCAAGGCAAGGAGCTAGACAGTCTCTTGCTGGTTCTTCAGCCTTCATACTAAAAAAAAAAAAAAAGCATAGCACCATTCTAAGGAGACAAATCATGTAAGCAATTGTGTAAGCTGATAAACCACAAATTTGTCTGCTGGGAATGCAACCCTGAAATGACAAACTTTTATGTCTTGAGTATAATTTAATATTTTCATGTGTAAATTCAAATGAGGTGTGTTAACTTAGCTCTTGCACAGAATAAGGGAACTTTTTCCCGTGGCTTATGAGTAGGTTAATTATGCAGCAAGCTTTGAATAACTTAGAAAATGTATACTGACAAGGTTGGACTGATGTTAGTTACTTAAAGCTATTAGTTTTGCTATGTGAAACACTAACACAGACTTGACTAGTAGTAAACACTGGAAGTTTTGGATCTCAGTAAGTTATCTACTGTAGTGCCAAATGGCTAGAGCACTTTTTTTTAATAAATGAAAGCAGTTTTAAGTATAAACAAGATGATTATCCTTCCTGTTTACAGTTGCTGTATTTGTGGGAAA
This sequence comes from Corvus moneduloides, assembly GCF_009650955.1. Taxonomy (NCBI): domain Eukaryota; kingdom Metazoa; phylum Chordata; class Aves; order Passeriformes; family Corvidae; genus Corvus; species Corvus moneduloides. The sequence goes on along the minus strand of NC_045480.1, from coordinate 43,161,014 downwards.
TAACTTTTCAATTCTGAGTAAAATGTTGCTTGCTCTAGCAGTTTGAGAGTGTTACATGGTTCAGGATACTCATTAGGCAGATCTAAATTCTCTATTTGTATTTATATTTACCCAGAGTTTTTCCATCATTGGTATGGGAACAAACAGGTCAAATTAGAGGCCTTCATCCTTTTCTCATGGCAATAGGTACTCCTTTTCAAGATTACCTGAACTTCTGTCTTACTTTAAAAGCAGAAAATCTGAGTTACTTCATGTTATTTCCTTACGAACATCCTGAAGGCTAACAGGAGAGCTACGCCAATACAAAGGTCTTCTACTTATGGCTCTTAAGAGAGTCATCAGTTTTATAAGCATCTAGCCTGGTCAGAGTTTCTGACTGTAGAATTTTTTACAGGTTTATACCCGTTACTCCTGGGAAATAACTGCAGTAGCTCATAGTTACCACCCAGATGGAAACCTATAACAGCATGATCTCTAGTTTTGCATGCTGAGTTTCAGTATTTGTATATTATTTCTGTGAAGCACAGATTTAGGATAAAGAAGGTGAGTTTCGCTAGTATTTCAGATTCTAAAACTAATTTAACAAATATTTAGCAAATACTACAACAAAAAGAACATAGAAAAGCCAAAAAGGAGTTATTCTTTCAAAAATTGACTGTTGTTGGACGTTGTGTTGGTGGCACCACAGGTTCCTCATCGCCATGGCTTTCTCACAGGTTTCTCCTCTGAGCTGATCCCTGCAATTTTGTGAACCTGTCCTTTTATTCATCTTCTGGTTATCATCTACCTATGAAGTAATGTTCATTTTTCTGCTGTGCTGCTTTATTTCCCCTTCTGTATTTCTCAAGTTGGGCACGGTAGCCTCCATCTGACTATTTCTATTATATGTTGTGAATTCCTGTGCATCTGTCATTGGTCAGTATCCTACCCTGTGTTAGGGTCCAGATGTCTTTAACAGTTTGTTAGTTTGTAGAAGTGTCTGCTGTTCAGCAGCACTGGCACACCTCATAAAAATGTTTAGAACGCTCTTTCTTGTTGGAGCTTAGCTACAGTCTTTGTGTAACCTATTTCTGTATTCTTTCTCAGTAAGACAGCATGTGGCATTTGGTGATTGGCTTACAGTAAAGCTTTACTCTTTGTACAGTCACTTGGCATTCTGCTCATCTCAATCAGTGCAGGACACTGTCACGTTTCCATACTGGAAGGCATTCTTTAGTAAACGTTTTCACTGAACTGCTGAGTCAGAGGAATTTTTGCAATCACAAGTAAGAAAAGAATCCATGTTTGCCCTTTATGCAGTCTAATGTCTAGGGAATAATTCATAGTGTTTGCTGCTTCTTCTCTCTACTGCTGTCCACAAAAAAATGAAGTCACGCAACTATCCTGCAATGTATGAAATAAATAATGTAAAAAGAATAGTTCTGCATTGACTTTTCATTTATAATAACCTTCTTACAGTAATAGATACAGAGATGTTGGATAGAAATGTCACTTCTCTTCCTAGATTTGTCCTGTTAAATATGCACACTCAGTGTATCTTTTTGTATGTCATCAGGAAGAAAGAGTTTATGGCCTTTCACCTCTATTTCTTCTAAGAGCAGGAATCAGGAGTTTGAACTGACTGACCTATTCAGCTCCAGAGCTGAATAGCACAGAGATTTCTGGCCTATTTATGTGGCTGTGTGGTGAAAGCTGATGTTGCCTGGCAGGGTTGTAATAAAGTATTTATGATGGAGATGTCAAACCAAGCTCATAATTCTGGGCTATTCCCAAAATGCAGAAGCAGTTTATTTTGGCTGAGTTTCTTAACTGGTATCCTGTTACCGAAGGAAAAGGCTCTGGAATTGATTAACTGCACACAAAGACTTGGTCTGTGTAGATTTGTATTAGGAAAGAACCATTCGTCTTACATTTTTCTCCATCATTTGCCTTCACTTGCTGTGAACAGCATATGCACATCCAGTTTTGCTGCAGAAATAAAAAATTCTATGTGCTTTTGTCACAGGTGTATTGCATTTAAACTGATGCTTTTTTCAACATCTGTTTCAAGTGCAATCTACTTGTCTCCTGTATCTATAATAATAAACCTTAAATGTACATAGCTTAAAAAGCAGCTATGTCAGGCTGAGCCATCCTTTTCAGTTGAGGCTGTGGATACAGGGAGACAGCAGCTTGGTAAGAAGTTATAGTTTAGCATGAACAAAGCAAAATGAAAAACATCTTAGAATAAACAGTAAGTTTGGTTCAGAAAAGGAGCAAAACATTTCAGTAGGCTTAATGTTAGGATGGGGCCATGGCAAAACAAAGATGTTACTGTTAGATAACTTTACTTTCACTTCCCTACCCCTGCCTTTTTCAATTGCTGTATTATCTGCATATTTAGATATGTCAGTGAAGCCTTTTGATCCTGAGCAATTAGCTGGTGCCACAGAATTGTTTCCTGTAAGTCTTGATTGCTGCTTGACTGTGAAATACTTGATCTCATTTGAACCAGAACTCCTAAACATAATGTTTGAAAATTAAACTTGTGACTTTGGTTCCTAAGATACTTGGGTTCCAGCTTTGACTTTTTGAAATTGCACTCTGCAATTTTTCAAAAACAATTTGAAGATGTACTGAGTTTTGAAATTATAACTTATTTTTATAGTATTTTTATTATGTTTTAAGTCAGCCTTAAATTTTTTCACGCTTCACATTTAATGGCACCATGTTACATCAGCATGTTTTCATTACAGATTTTCCAGTGAAATAATTTGTCTTACTAAAAACAGAAGGCACATCATTTCTAAACTACAAAATACCCCAGTGCTGGGATCTTGGAGAGCACAAAGATGTTACATGTACATCTCCATGAGTGAGCATGCCCTCTTCATCCTTTCTAAATATTACTGTTCACTTCTTGCTCACACCTGGAGATGTATGCAGAGCCTGCTTTCAGAAGAATGTTTTTCTAAGTTGTTTGCTCGTGTCAAGTGCTCTGGCATTCTGCTGAGGTAGTCTGTTTGTTCATAGTCCTGTCCAAGAATCCAGGCTCCGGCTTGATGTGCTTCTGACATATCAGTGGTATGTTTCTAATAATGTGGAAGCTCTAATGTTTTCTGGCTTGTAGTGCAGTGACTTGGGAGCAGGAAGAGTAGAGGCAGGATTAATGCTGTGTGAATGCACAGTCTTGGAGAGATAATAAAAGATGGACATTTCACCAGAGACTGACTCATTTTTCATATATTTGAAAGGGCATGGGAAGGAATTGGGATTGAAGTAGTGCAGCAGAGCCTTACTTATTAGCCAAAAAGAGGAGAGAAGATCTTATCCAGCAAGCTGCACAAGATTGCATTGCATTTTAGTTACTGACGGGAAGTGATTTTTCTTAAACCGAAATTGCAAACAAATGATGAAGACAGGCTTGAAGGTTACCCAAGTGTGGAGCCTGTTCATGCAATGTGGCTAAAAAATATTCTGTAAATATTTATACCAGTTTAATGTAGTCTTAAACTCCAGTATCCTGAAAGTAATTGTTTTTTAAAAAAGAATGTGAGTAAATTCTTTGAGTAAATTCTTTTACCACCCATAGTCTTGTCTCCCTTGTGGGTACTAGATGTTGACTGTTCTCATATTATATGCATGCATGTGCCTATGGTTTGCACATGGTTTGGGAGGCATTTTGTGGTTGTGGGGTTTTTTTATTGTTACTTGTGGAAACCCCAATTGCCTTGTTGTAGTTTTTATTTTGCATTATTGAGAAGCAGATCAATTAATTGACAGACTGTAAATTTGTTTTAGGCTTTAGATGGCTTAATTCTCTCTTGATCTGTGGAGTTTCATTTTCAGCCATGCTTGCTGTCCTCCTGAAATGCTGCTTGTAGAAGTGAAAAACCAAGCATTCCAAAATCGCAGAAAAACAGACTCCTACATTTTTTACTAGCATCCTGATTTGTGAGAACTGGTTGTTGTTTTTACACACACACACACACACACACACACACAAAATAAACTGAGTTGGAAGGGGCCAAGGATCATTGAGTCCAGCTCCTGGCCCTGCACAGGACACCCCGAGAGTCACACCATGTGCCTGAGAGTTGTCCAAAAGCTTCTTGGACTCTGTCAACTTTGGTGTTCTGACCACTTCCCTGGGAAGCCTGTTCCAGTGCCCAAGCCTATTTTCCACTTCTCTAAAATGGATTCCTTTTGGAATTACAGAGCTTGTTTCTAAGAAAAATATTTTGACCCTTTTCTGTGTTTAACACTGTCAGTCTCGATTTCTGCTTTTACCTTTTCTGTAGCTTTACTGCAAACAGAGTTCCTATTCCATCCCCCCATTCTCTGTTTTCAATTTCAGATATATGCAGGCTATTATGCCCTCTCACAGCCAAATGTTTCTCATGCTATTAATTATTGGTGTTCAGATACATTTTTTTTGCTGGCTAAATTCTGCATTCATATCCTTTATTACAGAAGTACTGCTAATGTTTCCTTAGCTAAGAATCTCAGGAAATGGGGCTTATAACTCAATTACAGCAGTCTCTTTACAAAAGAAAAACAAAAACAAAACAAAAAAAGAAACCACAGCCCTGCTATAAATACATTACAGTCTTGAACTGAAAATTTCAACTTTTTATAAAGACAGTGAGTTTTCAGAAATGTAGAAAAAAGTGCTACTGTAATGATAGTGCTTTAGGGTGTTTTTGGAGCTTTAGGAATAATAACCAGTTAAAGGCATCTCCTCTCTTTACCTGAATTTAGGAATTGTGTAAAATTCTCCAGTTGTGTGGATTTTCTTTGGGAATGATGCTAAGTAACAGCCTTCTATTACAGTATAGTCAAAATGAAAAATTGTTAGCTACTGTTGAGACATCACATACTCCATTTATCTTTGGCATCTGTTATCCCAAGTAGCTAGGGAACCTGATACTGTCAAGAAGAATTGTGGTTTACTTTCACACATCCACAAAAAGGTTTTTAGAGCTAGAATTAAAACTGGGTAAGCCACAGCTTTACTCTCAGACTTTTCAGACTTTTAGAAGCAAGATAGCACGTAAGCATGCTGTCATCAACGGAATTAAGGCATCTGCTGCAGATTGTATCCTACCTGAATATGGACAGCTTTTTGAATGGGAGAGTAATAGATCACATCTTTCAGATTTTAAACAAAGTCAATCTCATCCAACTAGATTATTCTGCCCCAAGCTTCAATTTCAGCTTCTGCTCACCACCCTGCTAATGACTGAGGTTTCTGAAGTAGCTCCCAGATTGATGGCAAGGCATCAAATCTGCTGATGGCAATGAGTGACTGGTGGCAGTGCATCAAATCTGTTTGAGATATACAAATAAAGCCTGGCTACAATGCCTCTGTTTTCTTCATAGAAGCTGATGCTTTAATCGAAATTGTGACTGTTGTAATGAGTCATACAAGATCTTGGGACAGACACAAGAAGTGATGATATCCCTGCTGTTTGTCTGTCACACTATACCAGTTTTGTCTTAAAATGCAAGTTAGGATCGTTTTTCTCTTCTTGAGACCAGATACAGGATGTGCAAAGTTAACCAGTCCTTTTATAGTGATAAAAGAGTAAATGGCTTTTATGTTATATCTTGTTAGAAGATAGATGCAGGATGCTTAGTGTTGTGAAAAATACACCTTCAGTAGTTTGCTTTTTTCCTTTTACATATGTATTTCATTGTACTTTCATACTTTTTAGTTGACCACATCTTATTTCAGGATGCTTCCCATGTGATACGTGTCAGCTTTCCTTACAAGCTGAGTAACATATTATCACTATGGCACTTCACTCTTTCAGCCAGGATGTTTCATTGGGATGACTGGTTGGGTTTTGGACTGTATTGTTTGTTTGCTTGTTTGTTTAAAAAATTCTCTAAAATCTCTAAAATAATCCATTATGTTTGCCATCAAGCACAAATTAATGTTGAAAACTCCTGTTTTCCAGCAAACAGATGTCATGTGGCTTTGTCAAAATGGCAGGCCATTCGAAATTCAGTAGCTGACAGCTTTTGGTTCTGGCTCTTAGTAGGATTTAACTGACAAATAAGACACTCAGATGATCCAAAAAATCCTGATGTCTGTACACTGTATGAAAATCTACTTACAATGAACTGCATGAACTTACACTGAACAGTCAGTAGTCTGACTTGTAAAGACTTTAAGATGCCTTACAATGACTAGACTTCAATTACTGTCCTGACTTTGCATTGATTAAAGTTCCGATACACTTCCCTTAAACAGATTTCACTACATGACTGGGGATAAAATTAGCTCTTAAAATGTCTTTACTAGTTTTTAGTAAAAAAATTGAGTGCTTTTCTTTTTGAATGGGAACATGTTCTTGAAATCTACATTGCCTTTGAGCAAGGCGCAGAGAGACAGACAAAGGTATAGATGGATATGTGTATATTTAGCAATGTCATAGCTGGGTTACTTGGCTTTACTGATATTTCACTCTTGCATTCCTTGTTTCTCCTTTAAATCCCTTGCAGAGATCGATATTGAGCGTTGTGTTCGCGAGTCAATCAACCTGTTCCGCTGGACTCCTAAGAGTGCCACCTACAGGCAGTATGCGCAGCCTCCGCGGCCAGCCCCTGAGAGCAACGGCGCCAGAAGCTCCATGTCCTGCTTCTCAGCAGACTACCAGGAGGCTCCTCGAAGTGACCTAGTAAGTAACCTGGGAACTGGAGCAGGGAGAATTGTTCAGATTGCGTGTTTCTCCTGTCTCTCCCAACTCCTGCTCCTTCAGTCCTGCTACTACAACAAACTCATGTCCACAGGTCACCTGCAGAACTACTAACAGGCTTTATCGTAGGAGAAAAGCAGTAAAAAGAACAGTTTGCCAGTGAGAAATAGGGAACTGGAAAGTGATGCAGGCAGCTCTGGCTGCTTTTTCTATCTTGGCGTATGAGGTAAAGGATATGCCACAAGTTATTCTGAGAGTTTAGTCGGTGAGTTATGCCTGTGTTTATCTTGGCAAGAAGTAACTAATAACTAAGAGAATATCTATATTAAATAGATACTCAGTTTACTAAAAAGATTTTTCTTCTATCTCTCTAGTAGAATCTAATGGTTGTTTCTCTTGTCTGATGCACTGTCTGAAGACTGGTGATTTAAAATTATTCCTTTCCTTCCTCTCAGTAGTATAAATCTAGTTAGTCTCTTAAAAATTAAATTTTATTTTGCTGGGTTTTTTTTCCTTCCACCTTCTCCTACAATCATTTCATTCATGAGCACATTCCAATAATAGGGGAAGTATATATAGACCTGCTTATCTGTTTGGCAAATTTTGTTAGGTTTTAGTCTTTCCATTTGTTTTTCCTAATTACTAGGAAACTAAGAGGAGTTGTTGTCACTCAAATGACTCTTTACTTTTTAGTCCTTAAACTGGAGCTTGATATTCAGTCATTTTCTAGTTTTTTTATTTTAGTTTTTATTTTATTTCTGTTTTAATTTCTGGAAGCCTTAGCTACAAATCCAGGACTGCAAGTGTAGACATGAAATGAAGAACAAAAGGAAACTTCAAAGACCTTACAGGATTTAAGAAACAATAGGTAGATGTAGAAAGGCAAGGGGGAAGAAAAATGAAATTACAGGGGAATACTGGTTGCTGTCATCCAGGAATTGTAGCCATCATAACTGCTGCTGTGCTGCTGGAGAGATATGTAGAGAGGCTTTCTGAAGGAGCCAAGGGCTGCACTTTCAAAGAGTAATTCAGATAGGTCCTCCTAAGGTCATCTGGTACAAAATCCTGTAGAAAACACACATGACACTGAATTCAGATGGGGTTGCCCAGGACTTTGATCCGTCAGGTCAAGAAAACTTTCAAGGAAAGTATTCAGTCTGGTCAGATGCCTGACAGTGCTAACAGTGAAAATTATTTTGTGTATGTGCTAGCTTTTCTGAATGTTATGACAAAAGAGTAAAAAGCCAAGTCTTCTGATTCCCAGGCATTTGCTTGTGCCTTTATGTGTACAAGCAAGAGTCAAAGCACTTGGTTGTAGCAAAGAGGGAGATGGGGGAAAGCAGCACTAGTCTACTGAACTAATAAATAACAAAAATATTTGTATTTGTAACAGAGATAAAAATCCTTATTTCAGATCGAGCAAGGTTCTTTCAGTATTCTTCCGTTTCCTGAGAAATATTTTGGATGGTTTTTTCCTGATAGTGTTTTTATTTGCATACCAGAAGTTGTGTTTGTTTATAGTGTCAGTAATTAGGCTCATCCGTCCCACAGTTTCCAAGAAACTAAGCAAATGTTTTTGGTATGTTAAAGGGGAGAGAAATAAATACTAGAACTTCTGTTTCCTTCTCTTTCATTTCTGGTTCTGTCTACCTAACAGGAAAGACCTCTTCATTTACTGCAGTGCAGCTGAAGCACAGCTTAATATCTTTTGAAGCACAAGAATATTGGATCTTTTGCTTACTGCTGTATTTTGGTTTTTAGCTCATCATATGAAAGAGAGCTGTATAGATTCTGGGATCAATACAGAAATGTGTGAGCAAAGAGGAAACTAATCTCATGGACAAAATAAAGACTATTTATATCTTAAATTATAGTCTGCAAATGTGTTGTTTGCTTTCGTGTGCTGTATTTTTGTGTGTCAGATTTTGAGACAGATAGATATCAGTCAAGTATGTTATGATTCAGTCAGGAACCATAGTTCGGACTTGCAAAGTCCCATGTAACATGAGTCCATAATGAGCTACATCTCACTTGTGACCAGTTCTGCACTTTTGGATGTTTGTCTCCGTAAAATGACACTTCTCAGGGATTAGAGCAATATTGATTTAAAAAAAATTGAAATTATTGGTGAAATACACTATTTACACGCAAAGGTGGTGTGGTTTGTGTTTGTTTGAGGGTATTTTTAACCTTAATCCTGGAAGTATCTATCTCTTTCTTCAGACATGCCCTCTACTGGTGTTTGCTGCCATGGGGAAACTTTTTGTCTACTTGAAAGCAGTGAAATCTGAGTTCAATCTTTAGTACACACAGTACCCTTCAAATGGATTTTCTAAAACACCATTGTGTCCTTGATCTTCAGTTTAGCTGTTAAAAAATAACTTTGCTGTTTCCTTACCTATTTAGTTGGTCATTCTTTGGACGAGTACTTTGCACTACATTTCTATCTCCAGTTTTATATTTGTGGGTCACCTCTGTATTTTAAAGTGGGTAGGGTATGAAACAATTCCTTTGTGAAGAAAGTTATGGGTTTGCTTCTGAAGGTAATTTATGACTTCTTGAAACATTAAATGTTCAGTATTTTTAATTGTAAACACCAGCTGTCTCTTACCTCTATATATGTGTTTTCTTTTTACGCTGCTTCAGTTTGTTTCTTAAGTGCTTTTTATTGGCTACTCAAGTATTTGTGTGTATCTGCATGTTACTGTGCTTTGGTTAATAATAACAGGAGAAGTATTTCCCCTCTGGATGTGCATTTTTCTCCCTAAACCAGCAGTCAGTAAAACAAAACTGTTTTGACTCTTTTCTATCAGTAGCATTGCTTAGTTTTTATTTTAGTGACATCTATTTGCAACTTCATAAATAGTCTTGGGTGCACTCTTTTTTCCTCCTGGACATGTGTGTTGCTTAATCTTTTACTCTTTCAGCTAGAAAGCATATTTCTACTGAGATAAAATCTCAAGGAGGAAATAGTTTCAGAGAAAATGAATGTGCATCTTAAGTGAGTTTGCATGTTTATTTGAGAAAGATAAAATGTCAAAAATGACAACAGAAGAAAACCTTTAAATTCACTACTTCATTTACACTACAATCTACTCAGTCTTGTGTCTGTAACTTTTCTTTACCAGTACATGGATGATTTTTTTTTGTTCTTACTCTTCCTGAAACTTACTTTCATACCCTGGAAACTCCCAAAGTATTTTTCCTGAATGTCCAGGAGTCACAGAGACAAATAACACTGTAATATAAAAATTGTCTGCTGTATTTGTGTCCCCATTATTATAGATATGGTAGACATACACTCTCTCCAGCTACTTCCATAATTCTAAATAAAAAGGAGAAAATGTTGCAGCTTCTCTATCTGCTCCTGTGAACTCGCAGAAATGCAGAGACTGATACAGTTGCAGCTTTGCCTTGCTCTTCTACTCACAGTTCTCTTTTCAAGGGTGGGAGTTCCTGACAGATGTTGAGGAATGAAAGCATTCAACTGGAGAAATGTTTACCAGATGATTATTGATCCTTGCACTGATTTAAATGCCAACCGTCCGGTTCAGCTTTTAGTTTTTGATGAAGCAGTAGAAATACCTAAGCAGCAAGATGTCTTAATGGCTTGAACAACACAAATATGAAAAACATGGTTTTATCAGAAGTAGTATGAGCAAAGTTTCCCAATAATAACTTTCCTTTGCCAGTAATTAAGGAGAGCTTGTGTGATAGACTTCCTACAGATGGGAATTCAGGCCTATTTGTTATACAGCAGCACTGGCTTCTGAGTTCCTGTGTGCACCTAGGAAGTATTTGTCCATATGAAATGTATTAGCTAGGTTTATGTTAAGCCATTAAATAACTGATGTGTAAATCCATTTATTCTTCAAAAAGAAACATGGTCAGTAGTGTATACCAACACTTCTGTTTCAGTGTACAAGCTAAGAAATATCTGTATGATGTTCATGCTGTTCATAATGGCTGTTACTTATATTCTGCCTAAAGGGTCTTCTGACTGCCTTGACCCATGTCAGGTTTCTTTTGTCTTCTGTTTTTGTATGAAACTTGATTTTGTTTTCCTCTTCCATTGTTCTTACAATCAACAGAAAGCTGTTACTCAAATTTGTCTTTAGTTCAAATTGTGCAAAGCATTAACTGATCAGGATCTCAGTTAATGCTTCTAATTTATTTCGCATTTGCCTTTGATGCTTCTGTTTTTCTGGTTGTAGCTGCCAACAACTTGAGTGAGAAGTTGGGGTTATTTGTCATTTTTTAGATGAGTTGATTAAAATGCGCTTTTTATGTCCCTCTCTTGTGAGTGAATAAACAAGTCCCTGTTTAATTAGGCATGTCATAAGCCCATCACATTCTGGCAAGTATTTTAGGAATTGTTGCAAACTTAACATCTTTCTCTGTTTATTGGTTAGCTTTTTAAAATTCTTTCGGTACTTATAAGCCAGGCAGCCAGCTACCAGGAAGTGGGGAGTGTAGGGAAACTTCTGCTTCCAGTACTTTGGTTCTGCAGATTAAGTTACCTGAAGGAAGCCTTATTTAGCACTTTTTTCACTCTGACTGGTCTTAAAAATCTCTATGTATTTTCTATAGTTTTGGGACTTTTTCTGGTAGAAGATGAGACATTAAATAAATTGCCAGAGTGGATAAAATACAAAGTATAAGGCTCAGGAAATAACTGATGCTAAATGTTAAAGTCTCTAATGAATGCTGTGGCTGGTTTTTTTTAAGTTGTGATACAAATTGCAATTACTTTAATTGAATGTAAACTCATTGAAACCAGTGTACTGCTTAGTTGAGACAGAATTAAAGGAGTATGTTTGTAATGATCTAAATATTATTTATATGAGACAGAAATAGTTTGTGAGACACTCTAGATCGTGTTTAAGGACTGTAAGCTTGTTTTGCACAGACTTGGTGTTCAGGTCTCCCTAGGATGTGTTTATCTGCTTTGAATGTAAATGGGGCATTTGGAGCAGCCAGAGCACTCTCTGCTGCAGCCTTAGGCTCAGGTTCTGGATTCATTGATTGTCCACTAGTCCTTCCTCACAAGCCTTGGCAATTATACCCACTTTGAAGTTGAAAGATGGGTGTATTTGACCTTTTAGACCTTCCACAATTGGGATTCCGTGACTGATTAACAAATGTGCAGAGGGAGAAAGGGTAATTGTACCAGTAAAATTAATTATTTTTAAAAATCTAGCCAGTTCTCTCTCTCTGCATCTTGTAGGAATGTTATTTTTAATTTTTTTTTTCCCAATTTGGAAATTGTTTTAAAATCAGATTCTAGGTTTGATAGCCTTTGATCAATTAAATATTAGGAGTTCATTTTTTCTTCCTCTTTGGCTTTTTTCAAGTTTTGTCATACTATTGGAGAAAGAAATTTACTTTAAAAATCGTAAGTAGTAGCCACTGTGTGGGACTATAAGGAATATGGCAGCTATCTTCACCACTCTTTGACATGTGGAACTTATTGATGAATGAACTGTTAACAAGACCGAGGTTGGATCCACAATAAAGTAGTAAAAAGAGCAGAATAGTGCACTCAAGTTTGCTGCAGCTATTAAATAGTTTGGACTTAAGGTAACTCTGTTTTTCCTTTCTATGTCCAGTCTTAGCCCCTGTGGAGTGTATCCTGTGAGAAGACATTGTCTGAATGCCTGTGGTAGCATGGCCTGATGTCTGTCCTTGCCAAAGAAAATTACCAGAATATTAAAATGCAGAATGGTGGCACTTCCAATGCATGAAAAATATTAGTAAATAATTACACACCTCCATGTTTGAGTAATTTTTCAGGCTCTAGTGGTCCTGATTTGCAGTCTGGCTGGCTGACTGAAGACACAATTGTTATTTTGTTTGTTTTCATGTATTTTATGACTGACTCATTTCATCTTTGAGAGGGAGGTCTACAGTGGAAATAAGTATTTTTGGCAACCAAAGCCAAACTAAAGTTTCCTGAGTGAGAATTTTATTTCATACCTTGTTAAATAATCCATATTTTATTTTAAAAAATAGTGGCCTGCATCTAAAAAAGGGAAAATGAAAGAGCAGTGCAGTGTTTATGTGAATTTACTTTACAAGAGAAGTAACGGTCAAAATAACCCACTGACTGTGCTACAATACACTTTAGGACCAGCACGGATTTAAATAGCGTAATGCTTCATTCAGCTTCTGATGAGCACAATTAGATACTGCAGAGAGAAATTATCCACTTGGTGTTACATTTTTTCGTGTGCTTGTAGCATTAGAAGCAATGGAGTTTGGGAGACATTTTGTAAGTTTTGGAGGATCTTAGTGATTGTCTCACACACCAACATGCTCAGGTGCACAGCTGTAGCTACCTACCAGTCACAGCAACTCTAATTCCAGCTTGCAGCAACTCCTGTGTGTGCCATATACTGCTGCTGTGAAAGTTAGGTCTTCGAGCACAGTGCTGTGTAACTGTGCCATTGAGAGAGTTTCCATGACATAGGGAGGGGGTGTGTTATGTCAGCCTAAGGTGCCTTTTCCCTCTACTCCTCAGTCTTCTGTCCTACCCTATTCTTCTTCTCAACATACGGCTCTATAGGAGCCTGCCTTAGGCTAGTCTTGAATTTAGGATTCCTCACATTCCTTTCTTAGTGCACCTCAGGCCAGGCTAGGTGCTGTATGTTTTCTCAGTTGAGTCAGGATGCAGTGTCATTATGATCTAACTTTATTAGGAAGTGCAGTTGGAGGATAGAAAAGACTTTCTGGATGCAGCTCTCTTGCCTGATGCTGTCACTGTCTTCTTGCAGTTCATAGCCTCATACAAATTGTCTGGTGGCCTGTGTCATTGTGTCAACACCATCTTAATCTATTAGTAAAAGTGTTACAGCTATGTATATATATTTTCTCATCTGACATTATTAGGAGTGGAAAATCTGATTATCAAATGTGTGTAACAGCGTAACTAGAAGAAAGAATCCATACTGGTTCCAAAGTTGAGCCTGCACCAAAATTTAGTCATGGAGCCCATCCTGCAAATGTGAATGAATACATTTTAGGCTGATGGGAGTAAATGTTGATGATGAGTTTCATATAGCTCAACAAAGCTTGGGCCCAAGTCTCTAAAATGGGTGGAATGGTGCAGAAATCCAAAGAGATTTATGTGAAAAGCACATTCAGCTTCCAGGGTAACTGTCTGGCTGACCATATTCTCAAACTTCTTGTCAGTTACTCAAATTCAGCACTCATCTTAATAGTCACCAGTTAGGGGAGAGCCTGAACAGTATGTTTTGACAGGCTTCAGAGTGGTAAATAACTGAAAATGTCCTAGAGCTGCCACTGTTAATGCCAGTTCAGAAAACAGGAAGGTGAATAAATAGCAACTACAGATGAAAAAAGGTAGACTGTCTAAATCCAAGGTCTCTGACCATACATGATCACATTATGAAGAAAATTCCTGTAACAGTTGCAGTTTGCATTGAGATGTGATACTAAATTCTGGTTGGTTTTGTTTTTAAACAAGACAGGGGAATCTCTGACTGTTTCCTAAAGATTCTGTAATAATTTTTCTCAAATCAAAGGAATGCAGTTTCTTTTCAAGGACAGAACATCTATCAAGAGGGGGAAAAAGAGGCACTGATGGAAAGTGTTCAAGGCTGGCAAGATCATTCTTGCTCCTGCTTTTACTTCAAGTTTTATTGCACATTAAGGTATCCTGTGAGTATTCTCAGGCATGACTGGATAATGTCTCAGCTTTGTGTTTTGAAATGGTTCCATGCAGTGGTGAGCAGCTTTTACCTTTTTTATCATGTCAGGGGCAATAACTGAGAGTTTGCAGCATGTCTGCCCTGCTGCATGCAGGGGAATATCTTGACTTTTAGCCCTGCTGACTCAGTTTATTCACTCAATTATGTTATTCCATTTAGAGAGGTTTCCTTAATAATGAGCTGGTTTGGCAAGCAGAGCTCACTCACGTTTTTTGTAGACTGCCTACAAAGTTGTGTGCAGACATTTGGAGGATGTTTATGATTGACAGTTGGCTGGAAGTTGCTGTTTGCGCTTCCCAAGGTGTGAGTTCTGGAACAGGGAGCTTTGTGGGGGAGCCAGGATGGTGGAGGAGGTGGAAGAGTACAGATTGCAAAACAAAATGAGGGAGAGGGAGCATAGAGAAGGTAAACACCAGTGTCTTGACTAGGTAATCTGAGAAGCAGAATATGATGGCTACAGAGGACTGAATCTGAAGTGTAAGAATCAGTTTGCTACAGAGGTTGCGCAGAGAACACTGGCTCTCAAGTGCTGAAAAATTGTAGGAAAGAGTTCCTAAAATCTGGAATTTTGGCTGTTCCTCCTTTATAAACAGTTGCAATTGAACATCAAAAAACACTGAAGCCTTTTAGTATGACCCTTTGCTAGTAATTGTCATAAAAAATAGTGGGGATGGCGACTGGAGGGCTTAAACCATTATTTTATAAGCTTTTTAAAATATGTTTTTGTAGTTTTATTCTATGTACATGAATATACACTGATTTCAGAAATATATTCAAAAATTATGGAATGACATCTTTCAGAAAACATGTTTCTTCATGAAGGACCTTGATATTTTGAACAGAGTATTTTACTTGAACCCCAGATTCTAATTATACTGACTGAAGTATAATTAAAGTATAAACTGATACTTTTAATTATACAGGCTGAAGTTCCTAGTATATTAAATAAGCTGCACTAAGTTTTGCCAGCTTCAAAGACAAAGGGGAGAAAGCCTGGATCTACTCAGATAAAGCTGTCCTTTCCATGGATAGAAAGTTCCTTTATAGCTTCTGTGTTTATCAGATGGGACTGTTAAATTCAGGTCCAGCAGAACTAAAGATACTTGGCTATTTTCTCAAAAAAAGAAGTGTGTATCTTCATTTAAAAGCCATGATGAAATGCCTGTAAGAGATTACAGGCTAGTGGGAAAAGAGAGAAGAGCTGTGATTGTACCAGTCTCATGTTCTGGAGTGCTTTAATCTTTCTGAAACTCGACTTCCAAATTGAGAATGGTTAAGCAGCTTTAATTGCCAATATTTAAAAAAAAATTAAATTCTCAATGCTTATTTCTTCTTATTAAGAGTAGTAAGTGCATATGGATTAGCAAATCTCAGGCCTAATTGAAAATTAATGGGGTGAGAAGAATAAGTATTTTGAAAGTAAAGAATGTAGGGTGTTGTCAGAGAAACTTCTGGGCAGCAAGGAGACCTCAGACTTCAGCTTAAGTACTCTTCTTGCTATTGCCATCCTGCTGATTAAGCAGTCTTCCCTGACAAACAGTTTCTTATAGCTGAGTAGTCTAAAGCAAGATTCATGTTTGTAGTTAGAATATGCTAAAATAAGTTTCTCTTTGCAGGAAAACAGATAAAGCGACTTAAGTAGTAAGCTCAGTATCTTAGCACACGTAGACTTGTGTGTACATGGATGTGTGAAAATGGGAGTGTCTTTCTGATAATTTTAATGTTTCCTAAATAATGACAGCAAGTATATGGGTATGCTCTGTATATGAGCAGTACTCAATTTCAGTATTGTTGTCAGTATACAGTTTCTTACACAATCTCTAAAACACAAGTTTGTAACTGGACTTTTAACTACCTTCTGGTACTGTGCTTTAAGTAGAGCTTTTGCCTTTTTTAAGAAAGAGTGGAGGTTTTTTTAGAAAGTATGTGCCATGTCTGCCTTGGAAAAGAGTAAATAGATCACAGCAGGAAGAGAACTGAAAGGAAGAAACAAGCATTTTATATATGTGAAAAGCTTTTAAGGTTTTTTTAAGCTTTTCCCGGTGGTTATCCTGGCTTTTTCTTTTGTATTTGTCCTGTTTGTACTCCCTATAGAGTATTACTATCATGGGAATTTTGGGTTGTGAGAGAATCATTATGCTCCCTTCATTGTTTAAAACAAAAAAAAATTACGAATTATAAATTCAACAAGATGTTGTAAGTAGCTGTCCTGAGATGTGCCTACCTGCAACTTAATGTAGCTGAAATCAAAACCTCATTTACATGCTACAGCCTGTTCACAATTTGTTGGATATTTGTAAATCATTACTAAGACACTGTCAGTGCCATAAACTTTTTCTGAGTGCAGCTAACCTAACTTAAAGGATTTGGTTTAAAGTGGACCATCTTCCGTCCTTCACCTGCTTTTCTTTCTGGTTCTTCACAGCTGGAAAGCAATGTCCGCAATGACATAGTAAAGCCTAAACAGGGAATTGAAGCAAATAGTCCTGAAAAATGTGAAGACTCCTGTCTGAAATGTCAGCCTGCATCTTGTACATCTCTTCTTATTTGCCCATGCTGAGGCAAAGGGAGTAGGCACTGAAGTGATAGACAACAGCTGGAGCACTGGTGTGTAGAGGAGTAGGAAATGTGTTAAAGGTTCAGAAGAATCTGCAAGATTTGTGTGTTCAGTGGCTGTGACAGCCTGAAGAGCTGATTAAACTCAAGTCCAGTTTCTGTAGTAGTTTCTTGCAGTTTCCAAGTATGTGTCTCAGGATGGTGGTTATGCAGAGGAGGCGTGAGGACAGGGTAGAAGAATTGACAGCTTGATGTTAGCCATCCTTAGCTTTTGCTGACTGACAGTTCATTAGAAAATTCCTGTGAGGAAATGCCTGAGATGAAATATAGTTGTTACCAAATACAGCAGATATAGGAATTTTTTTAATGTAATTGACAAAGATTGTATTACAAGTGCGTGCATATATTTCACTTTGCAATTTGAAGGAAATAAATTAGTATGATAAAATAGCTGTTAGAGAAATAATTGATTCAGCAATTCTATTTCCAGCAAGTCTGTTGAGAAGCTTCAGTTTTGTTCAAAGCCTATATAGAGATGTCATATCTCTGAACCTATCATTAAGGCAGGTCTGGACATAGTAGGTCAAGGCAAAGATGGTTGTAAAATTCACAGCTGAATGTGTTTCTCCTTATTTTCAACCCAGTTAAAGAGAAAGAATGCTTGTCCTGGTTGTTAAAACCTATTAGCAGGACAGATAGTGTGTACCTGTAAAACACTTTGTATGGCTTTATACTTTTAGATAAAGAGCAAATGTTTTTGTATCTGATTAAGTGAATTTTGGTTGGTTTGTTTTCCTCTGTAGACTTCATGCTTTCTTCTTAAGGTTTCATTCTTCCCTGAGGCATTCATCCCATCAACTAAATGGACAAGAGTTGCACAAATAAAAGTAGGAAGTGGTTTTATAATTAGAGTCCAGCATAATGTAAAAGTTTCTCCAGAAGACTTAATTCAGGTCATCTCAGCCAGGTTCAGTGACTTTGCTACCCAAGTGTTTATTGTTACCGGTAATCATGTGAACCTGCTTCAAGGACTGAACTCTTTGCAGCAGACTTGCCTCCCTTCCCTCCTTGGTGTTGCTCCTTAAACATGCTCCTGAGGCAGAAGCTGATGTCTGAGGAGAGCGTAGTGATGTCTGCCAGTTTGTCATCAGGCAAATTAAGCCGTGTCAGCCAAGTGTGTATTTATGTAATCAGTATTCCTTCTGCATTACTGCCTTTCTTGGGTCTTGCAAATGTGTCTGCTGTGAATTCCCTAGACGTGGGACTGCTGAATTAGTTTGGCAAGTTCTGAAGTTTGTGAGAAGAGTTTGACTTTTTTCTTCCTTCTCCCCTTTAATACAATTCATTTCCTTGGATGATTCCTGGGAAAATTCAGCTATTCAGCTGGGAGTTGGCTGTGCCCTGTCACGCTGGTTTTTTTATGGAAAGAGGTCTCTCTTGAGTATTGACTATTCTGTTGAAATAAATAATACATTATCCATAAATCATGCATTTTTCTGATTATGAAGTGTCTTGACTATTTTTCTGAACTTGGAAGGAAATGATGTGTTGAGACTAGCAATTTGTAGCTACTTTTGTTTTGAATATTATTATATAAAATGAAAAGGCAGTTCGGTGAGGTAATATTCCCTGAAGTAGAATTACTGATTTTGTTTGTAATTGTGAAGGCTTTTGGATAACTTGCATTACAGCAGAGGTATTTCTAAGTGCTGGAAGCCTTAAGAAGCCTTTTCTGGGGCATAACTCAAAAAAAAAAAGTGTATGTCTCTCTGTTTTGTCTAGCATACTCCCTAAATTTGGAATAGTCCTCAGATTAAATGAGGAACTAGTATGGTTAAAAACCAAAACAAAAGCTAGGCTAACAAGAGTCAGTTGGACTAACACCAGTTAGTAATGCCTCCATTTTCTTCAGAGCGCTACTCCTGTTCCCTTGAATCCTGGGGCTATAAGCAAATAATGTATTGGTGTGATTACTGCAATCTAAAACAAGATAACAGAAGTGGAATATTTTTTAGAAACAGAAAAATTGTTACTGTGATACTCTAAGAATCTGGAGTGTAGAAATTCTAGTATTTGTGAATATTTCTGAGATAATTCACAATGAATGTTCTCTTACGAAAAATAATTTCAGGTATTATCATGCTAGTTGCTTGAGTGCTACCAGGGATCTGGTGTGTGCTGTGTCGTAATCTGTTGCATTCCCCAAAATATATTTCTTGATTTGATATATATTCATATATCTATAAATTTTCCCATCCCACAAAACTAAGGACAAATTTTCCAGATTAGAAGACAGAAATAGTATATTTCTATACATAATATAAATCTTATATTTCTGGTGTCCTGATTTGTGCCTAGTCTGTAGGCTGGGGTAATAACAGGTAGCTCTGTATCTTTCGGAGACATCCCTGCAGTTTCTGTGGCAAGTTGCCAGTTGCTAACCATCTTTTCTGCTCCAGTCATGAGACCTTTCAGTTTCTCTTTCCAGAGAGTGTTTTCCAGCCAATTTACTTTATTTCTGATGCTAAGAAATGTTCTATGGATGTTGTGAGCCCATCAGCCACAGTGAGTAATTCATTAACAAATCACAAACTGAAATCATTTGCACAGATTGTCAAACAATTTTTCTATTTTCTATTTTTCTATTTTAACAACTTCTAACAGAAGATAAAGCTATAGCTGTCAGGCATTTGGCACTGCTCTGGAGCTTTTCTGTATGGATAGTTTAACTCTGACTAGTTCAGAGTTATAAGAAAAAGATGTGTTTCTGTCTAACTAGGTCGTTACACGTTGAGTTTGTCAAATAAAAATAAGTTTAAAAAAACTCCATGTCTCTAATTCTTTCACCTCTAATATTAATTTTTTTCTTTTAAAGTCTAGGGACTCCATCAAGTTGGATGACCTGAAGGCAGAGGTGTCACCACGAATTTCAGCAGAAGATCTGATTGACTTGTGTGAGTTGACAGGACCTAGTCATTCCAAAACACCTGTAAAGAAAACAAAGCCTACCAAGCCAAAGCTGCTGGTGGTGGACATCCGTAACAGCGAAGAGTATCCTTCAAATCTGAGTGCTGGCCTTGCTAAATCCTGCTTGTGACAATTACTTCCTCATTGTCTGCAGACTGATATGTTGGAATGGTACATAATGGAAAGAGAGTGATCTGGTAGAGGTGGAATGGAAGAACTGAAGGCCAGGGGGTTTGCATGGAGAGGCCTGGTTTGCAGAGAAGAGGACAGTTGTATTTTTTTTTTGCCTTCCCATATTCAGTTGTGGGTTTAGTGAAATCACTTTGTACCAGTAGCACAAGTGCTTTAATGCTCCATTTTTCCTCATAACGGGTGTTATCAGCAGACCTTCCCTGTTCAATATGACCAATATTTTGGAAAGGTGTGAGACTCTCCAATTAAATGGAAGGGAGATAGAGAAGATTTGATAGCTCATGTGCTTTGCCAGGCCCTCAGTGGAAAATTGATTCCTATTGAGTGTCTTTTAGCTATGTCAGGTAGTGCAACCACGTGGCCACCCTAACTTAAGTCCTCTAGTGACTGATAGTCAGAAAAGACTTAAAGGTGTTTTGGAGCTATATTTTTACCAGAGTCACTACCCTGTCTACACCTTACCCATGTGTTCCTTCTCAAGTACACAGTTCTTTGCATGTGTAGTATTTTTTTAATTGTTTGGACTTGGTTTTTTATGAAGTAGTGTAGTTACAGGACAGGGATTGTTTGCATTTTGGAAGGGGTAGTCCTCCAGGAGCACACGTCTTGGTCAACATCCATTTAACAGCATAAATAATGGTAAGACATTATTAGAGGTATCTCTAAACATTGTACTGAGTATTTTGGAATATACTTGTTATTGGTTTGTATCACTTTTGTTAAGCATTGCTCATTTCATAATAGCAAAGCTGATGTAGATTGTTTGGGGGTTTTTTGTAGTCTACTCTTAGCTTGCTGTGTCAGAAGTGATAATTCCTACTGGGCTAACAATACTTAATACAAAAATAACAGAAGATTCAGAGTTTAGCCTGGAGAAAAGGAGACTCAAGTAGGGACCTTATCACTCTCTACACTGCCATGGTGGTGGCTGGGTTGATGGTTGAACTTGGTGATCTTAGACTCTTTTCTGACCTTAAAAAATCCATGATTCTATGAGTTTTAGTCCACATTATACTTTGAGAAAGGAAAATCATTCCTTTTACCAATGTCTGACTTGTTCTTAAAGGTCTCCAATGATGGGGATTCAGCAAGCTCCTGACAGTTTTACCATGAAAAGAGATCTTCCAGCGTCTAACAAATGCACCATGAGGACATTTCCCATATTGTATGTGTATTAGAAGAGTGCAGTTTCTAGACCAAGAAGTGAATGATGGATCAATGCCAGTATTTGGGCTAAAATATGTAGTAAAAATTTAAATAATATTTAAATCTCTTTTTTTCACCTAGTTTGTTAAAATGCCACTTTAAAAGTAATTGTATATGCAGAGAAGCACCTCCACTAACATTTTTTTCTATTCATTTTTTATCAATGTTTATGACAAAGTATGGTGATGTAAAAAAGTAATATTCTTTCTACTATATAAAGGTAAATTTATTGTTTACATAGTAAATGGAATTTCCTAATATTCTGAATTAAAACAGTTATTTTCAAGAAATTATTCTTTTCTTGTATGCCAAACTGGAACTTTTAATGTGATCTGCTGTGTTGATAAAACAGAATGGCCAAAGGAGTACAAAAAAGGTAATTTTTCTTTCAGTTGGATGTATTATTTTCATGTATAAGTTAAGGATTCTAATTTAGTAGATATTTGTGTGTCTGGATAGTTTGACTCATTTTCTGGTCTTCAGTGTTTTCTTTACTCTTGGATCTAGATTGTTGAAAATGAGGTCCTTGTTATTCAGATAACAGTAAAAATGCAGGTTATTTGTTGAGAGATAATTTCTTCATCAAGAGAGAATACTTTCAGACTCCAATTTAAAAGAGAAGTCTCTGGAAGTAAAAGCTATGAGAGGTTATTGTTACTGCATAGAAAGCTTTGATACTACCAAGTTAAATTGTGTTTCTATTTCTACATGCATCATTGTCTTACTAAAGTTACTTCCTAGAAATCACCAAGGAGAGAGCAGGAGGAAGGCAAGTAATATAAAATGCCTAGACTACAATCATTGCGCTGAAAGGCTATTATCTGTATAGGGTAATGGATTTATTTATAAATTCATTAATCATCCTGTAATCAGGATGAAAGGCAAGGTGTTTGCTTTAATGTTTCTATAGCTTTTCTACTACCTTGATAATAGGTTCTACTCTACTGTTATATTGATCCTATTCTACTCTAGCAGACTAGATTCAAAATTTCAATTATTTCAAAATTGTTTGACTTCTGTGAATTAAGTGGGTTTATGAGGCTGTTTCTCGTAGTATGAATTTCTTAATCACCCTTTTTATTTCTGTCTCTTGAATGAGGAGCCATCGTGGAAAGGAAATCTCCATTAGCTTCAATAGTGCACTGTAGTCACTTCTGATGATGTTTTAGTATGTTTGAAGTTTATGGTAGTCTAAAATGTCCTGCCCTTTAAATAAGAGGTGCACTGAAATCCTAGCATCCATCTAGTATTAAGAGGTAGGAAGTATAAATAAAAAGGCAGCCTGGTAGGTAGTAAAATTGCCCTTGAGTGTATTGGTTTGTATGTCAGTTGCAGAAGAAAATACCTGGTATGCAGAGAGCTGTTAAACTGTCAGGAGTTGTGAATGTATGTGGGACACCATAAGAATACCACATTCAGTGTCCTGTTCATTCTCGCAATAAGGAAACAGGCTTTGTGTTTGTCACAAAATTTCGACAAACTAGGATAGGATCAGACTGTCTGTATGTTTCTGTGGTGTGTATTTTAAAATGTGACAGACCACTGTGAGGTGTTTCAAAAATATCATTTAGTATATTTTGGTTTTAGTCTTTTTCACCATATATGCCTGTCATGCTAAACTTCACTTTTACTTTGTTTTCTGAGTGCTTTGAGAAAAGCATGAGAGGATTTCCAACAAGTATCAAACATGCTTCATATTTCATAATAGGACCCACATGAAAGCTGAGGGATTGCTTTGTAATGAATCTCACGTTGCAAGGCCAAGAGCTACCAGCCCTCTTTCCCAGTAGACAGCTTTGTAACAGAAGGCTTTCTAATGAAAAGCTATTATACACAAAGCACTGTTTCAGTTGGCCAGCAATTCTTCTAAGGCTTATTTCATTAAGCACGTTAGCAGATATATTGGCCGCCTTTCATTCATGTTTTGAAAGTTATGGCTGCATACTTACGGTGTCTCAGTCTGTAGCACAAAATCTTGGCCTTTTTGTTAATTGTCTTAGCAATTAGAACTTTTTTTAAAGACTAGGTCATGTTTCTCTGAGCAGCTAAGTGTACTCAGTAGTTTAAGTAACTAAATTTGTCCAAAGTTATTTTCTGTCTAAGTGATGATCATTTCAGAACCTGATCAATAGCAGTGGGAGTTACGTGGTTATAAATGGGGTTGGGGAAAGGGGATTGGCACAGATGAGTGAAGGAGGGATATAATTTTCCCATTCAAAATAGAAATAAACTGACAACATTAATTAATGATACATGATCATCTTTTGTTCTTTCCAATGTTTTTATATAGCCATGTTTTTCCCACACAATAACAGTGATGGTCATAAAACTAAAATTGTTACATAAATAATGAGAAACGAATGCTAATATTAAGCTAAGTCAGTTAAATCTTACCTCCATTTAAGGCAGCTCCTTTATTTAATAGGATTCTGGGATTTAATTATAAATTTAACTGGCTTTCTGCAAGAACAGGAATAGAGTGACTAATCTCAATATTTGAAATTGTGTATATTTTTGTAGAACTTTGCTGTTTCCCATCTCTTCAAAGCTGTTTTTGCTTATAGCTGGGGAAGGGGAATATTCCAGGCATGTGTGTTCAGTCTACGAAAGTAACTCAGAGTTTTGTCAAGGTCATGGTGGATTTTCAAATCCATAAAAAGCTAGGTAGTAGTAGTCCAACTTAATTTTTATTTAAGAGACTTTCACATTCAGTATTTGTTTATAAAATCCCATTGAGTGATCATCCTCTGAAACTGAAGGACAGCTAACTATGATGTCTCAGAGTTGTTTGCTTTTCAGTACCCATTATACACTTGCTGTTAGTGGAACTCAGATAATATACATGGTGCTCATTGTCTGGGAATCTGAGGTCATATACATTCGAATTTCAATTTGGATCAAAGTTGTGGAGGACATGTGGAGGTCGATAGGAAGTTTGAGGACATTTCCCAATAATCCCTGTTTAGTTTTGGTTCTCATTTTAAGTACCTCATTCCTTTTGCATAAAATGCCTCTAGAACAGGTGCTCCAACTGCTTATTGGTATTTGGCTCCTGTTAGCAGACTAGAGTTGAAGTGAAATCCACAAATTTAGGTATACTGGGGATATTGGCTCTTTAGCACTAAGTATTTAATTTAGCAGACCATTTTTTGTCGTGCTGTGCTATGTTGTGTCCTTTTAGAACCAACCAGTTCTTCATTATGTGCTTTCTTTCCTATGTAATTTTCCTATGAAGGTTTTTCTCCATATGAGTAAACAGTAAATGAGGTTTGTCGAAATATTCTATCACAAAAGACCAATGGTGTTGTATCATGACAGCCAGGATGAAGAGCAGGTTCATGCTACAGTTGTTCATGTACCACAGGTTTCTCTGCCTTTCAGACCTCCTTAACTGACCTTCCAAAGCTTTAACCGTGGCCACATTTCTGGCAGCATCAATGTCGCTTTTGCATCAGCATTTACTGCAGAAGGGGATCTCATCCAGTGCCCAGCAACTGCCACACTCCAGAGCTTTAAAGGAAGAGTTGTGGTAATTGTAGGAAATGCAGTGAAGAACACAGCTGCTGTAAGTGTATTGCTAAAATGTATATTTTTATCCTTAGAGATAAGCAATAGCATGCATACTGGCAGTAGTAAAATAAATGCTAGCGTCTGGAAAATTTAGGTTAGAATTTTGTGTATGATGACAGGACCTGGAGTAATGTTTTTTCTCCTTCTAGACAAAGACATTTCCCTTCAAATGGTCCACAACTGAGACGGTTGATGTTTTGAAATGAAATTGCTTGACATTATCTTCTTCAGCTTTAAAATCTTTTTTTTTGGCATGTCAGAGAAGTGACATTGGCACTTCTAATGTGCATAATGTTCAAAATTGGGTTGCATTTACTTTTTGTGGTGTTAGGAAGGACACATAAGGTAAGTTGGATGGGGACAGTTATGTTATGAACTACAAAGGAAATAAGATATAATTCATATTCCTACTAGTAAGAAACAATGTATTGCCCAATTTTTTAGAATCACTTGTTCCTGCAGTTGTGCTTAGAGAAGAGGAGAATGATCCTAACTGGTAACTTTTGTATGATGTATTTATTGTTAGTGCCTTAGCTAGGGACAGAGAATATTCAAACTTCCTATTCTTTTCTATAATTAAATATTTGATGGTGTTGAGAACCTCCAGAATAACAACTAAAAGTACATAAGTATTTCTTTCACTATACTTCTCTCAGATGAAGGAAAGCTATCTTTTTTTTTTTTTCCCAGACACACTCTTAATTATGGTTTACCTTTGGTTCACCCATTTCTTAAGCCTGTTTACACAAAGGACCTGAACTGTAACCCTGGTATGACAAGGAGGGCTGTGAATCATTAAAAGGTCTTCATGTCAGGAACAGCAGCAGCATCAGCACAACACATGATGTTGATTTTAATAGCTATAGGGAGTTGTAAGTAGAGGGAGAAATCCCTTTAATTAAACTGCATTTCATCATTTAGAAAATTAACTTGTGGTATGTATCAGGTTTCTTAAATAGTAACAGAGATGGCATGAAAGAGGCTATAAACCATCTCTCACATAGTTTCAGTAGTGAATATCTAGGTTTGTGTGTGAATCCGGGTGAGTTCATGATAGATATTTCATCGTGAAATCAGACCATTTGAATAATCACAATTCCCCACTGAATGCTGAATGCATAAATCCCCTCTCAAAAGAACAAATGTAAAATGCATAAAATGCTAAGAGCGAAATGGAGATGATTTAAGTGATGCTTTACATGTTTGATGTGGATTATGTAGCTGCTTTCAACAATTACATTTCAAAATACCAAACATGCAAATTTCTCTCAGGAATAGCCTAACCATTCACTAAACTCCTGAGGATTAAGAACAGGAAAAAGTAAGTTCTTTGGTGTTCACTAGTGAGTGTCTTTATGGGACATATTCCACACACTACCAAGCCATTTTCTGGCAGTTGTTTTTCACAACCAGTCAGAAATGTTTTGTCTGAAACAAAGGAACTCAGAGTGAATAAACAACTTGTAACAAAATTCCAGGGATGGAAAGTACAGTGTGGGTTGTCTATTCCACCAAAGCCAAGCAGATACTATTTTCTTCTGTATTTGAGAGACAATTCTGATGCAAAATTAGACGGTTTTTTTAAATGTTTCAAAATTTTTGAAATGAACATGGAATGTTTCCTTTGCTATGCATCTAAAAAAATCTTGCAGTGTGCTTAGTGAGTGCAAATACTTCAGTCACATGACAGGTGCTGTCTTATCCTCTAAACCCAGATTTTATGCAGCTGAGACAATGTTGACCCAGAATTGTCAATATCATAGCTCTCCATAAAGGAGAGATGCTGCTTTGCCTCTTGTTTTGCTTTTAGAGTTCTTGAAATCCTGCCTAAAGAGGTTTGAGCTTTAAATAGCAACAAAGTACTGGATTGACCAGTTTGACCAGAAATTAATTAAATACTAAAGCCTAAATACTGGTAGGGACTCGCCACTTCTATCACACCCTTAAAATACATATAGAACTAGCTTCAATTTGACTGTGCTGATAAAACTTTTTCTTTTGTGGGTAATTTTTTAAGGTCAGTTTCAGTTTTACTCTGCATGGCTGCATAGAACTGTCTGCCACTCTTCATGCCCAAGCTATGTAGCTCAAGGTTTGACAAGAACAATAATTATTACTTTTTAAATTTTACTAGGTAATCCAATCATAGGAAAAAAATTTAAAAGTTAATGCATGGAAACAAAACCAATTTTTGTCCACATTACAAGATGCCCAACTTTAAATGTATTTTTTCCAAAAAGAGGTATGTATTTCCAGATTAAATGGGATGAGCCAAAAATTGTACCCTCTGCCATAAAGGAGCATTCTTCAGAAATGTTCACTGATATTTACTTCACTAAAAATTTGGAGATTGGCACTGTGATATGTTCAGTTTAAATTTATATAGGACTGAGAGGCAGGGCTAAGTGTGAAAAAACACTAATTGTATATGGGTCTGTTTGTAGTTAGAAGGTTGAATCTTTCGATTATGCTTCCTATGAGCAGCCTACTTGGCATCACTTAAAAATAATTTTAAAAGCAAAGTGGCGTACACTGAACAGACCTGTAGAAAAAGTCTTTTTGCACTTCATTTCTGTTTCTGTTGTTTGCATTTGATTTGGTGCTCAATGATAAAAAATTTGAATTGGAAAGAAAATGCTGTCTAGAGTTTGAGATGTGAGAGGGAAAACTGAAAACTTCACCACAACACCGTTCCAGCAAGAGGATAGGGAAGCCAGCAATGTCTCATAGTGCCTCTGGATATGACAGCTTTGGCTCTAGTTGAACACTTCCTTAGGACGGAATTAAAACAGGGTAATCCTGCATGATAAGACATTGATGCTACTACCTCTAGAAGTTAATATATTGGCTGATGTACAAGAGCCTTACTAAATGCACCATTAGCAGCATAAAAATATTGTAAAAGGGGTATCATGTGGTGGTGTTTGGCTCACACCTCTCTGGAGAATATTCCTTCCTTTAGGCTGCTTCTCATGGTGCCAGCCTTTCTTCTAGGTTTTCCTGGGCACTTGTTAACAGAGCAGATATTTGTTTGTCTCTGAAAACAGTGGGAAACCTCCACATAAAAGGCATTATGCTGGAGTTCATCAACCAGATTCTATTTTTATATGTAACTTTTGGATATGTTAAGTGGCAGCATCTCCTAAGTGAATTGAATTCCGCTTTCCCACATCCTTAGGCAGGTAAGCACGTTGTAAATTCCATTATGGTCAAGGGATCATTACAGTTGGGAATATAATAGTTAAATAGGCAACAGGTGTTCAACTGTAGCTTCTTTTTTGGTCTAGGACAAATAACACGTCTCCTGATTTTTGTCACTTTCAGAGATACAGCAAGTAAAAAGGTGGATTATAGTTATGCATGTGTAGGACAGGGATTACTTTGGATGTTTTTATGGAAAGGTGACTGCTTCATCTTCCCTCCTTCAGTCAGCTTTGAGGTGCTAAGCCATTATCTGTTTCCATTTCAAACTTTTGCCTATATTACCGCAATGTTAACTGAATTTAGAACAGGAGAAATACCTTACCTGACACTAAATCATTCCCTAGCAACTTAATTTTGGCAGTGGCAAATTTCTACTTCTGGTTGTTTAATAAATGCGTGCTTTCCCCAGTGGTTTAATATATGTGCTTTATTGTCAGCTAAATGCTATAACAGAATAAAATATACAGGACACTTTAATCTGTCTAATAATTAGTAACTTATTTATATTTTGCTTGGAAAAAGATAAGTTGTAAGTCAAAACTTGAAAGACATATGTCTTTATCGCTGGGAAACAAATTCTAAATTGTAAATTCTAATTGTTACATTGATTACTTTTTGTCTAGATAAGTTATGCTGCTGTAAATATATTGTCTAGAGAACCTCTACAAGTTACTGAGGCAGTCATTCTTATTGCATTGCAATAGCTAATAGATAAAGTACATGAATCATCTCCAAAACAAAGACAAGAAGTTCTGATTTTCCATGAGATCTTTCTGACCGTTTTCAAGGCAAGAGGGACAGGGTCAAATTCAGAATTCTTTTTGTATAACATATTCTTAGCTTGGAAAAAAGAAATTTTTTTTTCTATATGAAAATAGCATATAGCATTTTCTTTCCCAGCACACTATCAAAAATGCATTTTTTCTTGTATGAAGACTGAGACACATAGGTTACAGTGTCTGGTTACTGCTGAATTTGTGTGATTTTATTGTCATCTTCCTGAGGCCTTTTTAAAACCCCTTGCCAGATAAGCAAGTTCTTGCATGATTTCTTCTGTTATAAACTTGTCTTAAAACTACAAATGGGTACCTAGGAAACTTCATACGGTGATCTGAAGATTAGGTATTGCATAGAATACTAAAGGACAGGTGCATTTGTGCTTCTAAAGACATATATATTTAGTTGGACGGGCCTAATAAAACTTGTGGAGTGTGAGTAAATAGAAATTAGACAATAAACTTCTGGAGATGTTCCCACTATACATCTTTTAAACTCTGTTTCTTTGTAAATAGTTTCTGCAGAAAAGTGACTGAACAATTGGAATGGAAACCCTTCTCTTTGCAGGGATGGAGGGGCCCCTTATGATTCACAGAATGGCTCTTTCATGTTTCTTTGTTAAGGCCCCATCGTTCCATCTGCATTCAGACTCGGAGGCTACTGGAATCATCAGAGCCTCCTTGTTGCCTTTAAAGAGGAAGAGATTAAGCTTGTATTTTGAAAAGTTTGAAAGGTTTTAGTTAATCAGCAACAGTCCTTCTGGTTTTAACTCAACCCAATACATGGTTAAGTCTTCATTATTTTATTCCATACATTTAGCCCTTTTTATTACTCTAACATGCATAATGTATGCATGCTTTCCTTCATGGAGAGAAAGCAGCCCAGCTGCTGTTGCCAGTACATGCTCTTCACACAGCCCAAGAGAGACACTTGGGCTGCCAGCCAGGAGTTGTGTTGTGCTGTTGTAATTCTGCCCCTGACCCTGGCTTTGGTTCGTGTGCATTGAGTGCCTCAGCTACAGCAGTGATGACCTAAATCTCTCACTGTTCCAGCCAGGTATGAAAGAGGACGGGGCAAAATGCAAGATGGATCTTCGGAGCAGAATTTGCGTGTTTCTTTTCCTCCTCTGAAGTAAGCGCCACGGAAAACAGGCTAATTCCAAAACTCCAAACTAGGTTCTCTTTGTTAATTTTTACTGAGACCAATGGTAGCGGTCATTGGAAATTTTAGTTGTTCATTTGATGTAGGTGTTGTTTGGCCTGTCTGTGTGCCTTGCTACGCAGAGATTTGGATCCTTCTGGAATGAGGAATTGTGGAGTCCTTGGCTTTACCTATGAAAATATGTCTGAGAGATGCTGGCAAGCAGGAAGTCAGCTCTTTTCAATCATCTGGGAAATCTCTAAGGACAGGAAGGACGGGAGAATGGTTAACCTGAATCTTGGAGTGGTGCTGTCAGGCTCCAGACTTTCTCCAGACTTCTGTCTCAGCTATTGTTATACTCCTTGTAGACTGCACCTCTGAAAGAGTACTCTTGTCCTTGATGGAGCTTGGATTTGGTTGTATCCATGTTGCTCAGAGCTATTGCATTATAACATAGAAGTTGGGCTGTTTCTCAGCTCTGACAGAGTGTTTTGTGTTTCCTGGTGTTCCAGTTCAGAGAATTGGAAATAGTGGTAACTGAAATAGAGATGGTAATGACCTATAAATAGTGTTAGAGGTTCAGGACCTTGTGTAAGGATAT
This sequence comes from Corvus moneduloides, assembly GCF_009650955.1. NCBI lineage: Eukaryota > Metazoa > Chordata > Aves > Passeriformes > Corvidae > Corvus > Corvus moneduloides. Next base: position 43,130,388 of record NC_045480.1, on the reverse strand, counting down.
ACCAGCTAGAATGGTGCTGGTGAATTTGGCAGTTAGAATATCCGTGCTGCTTGTCTGCAGCAATGTTGTTTTGCTTTTCTCTAAACTGTATCTGAACCAGCCTTTGAAGAGGACTGACTGACTGAATGACTGACTGCTGCAGGAGGGTTTGAGTAGAGTTTGAGTAGAAACTGGACAAAACTTGCATTTTAGGTAGTGTTAGGAAAAAGTACTGCAAATCACAAAGAAATGTTTTTCGCTATCAAATACTTCTTTGAGCATTATTCAAGATCTCGGGCGACCCTTAGACGTGGGGAGAGGAGGTAGAATCTTTCACAAAGACTCATACTTTCTCTTTTTATATCCAAGCCAGCTGTTACACCTCTTTTCAAAATCCTGTATTTCTGTTCACTAACAGCTTTTTTATTTTCTATTGAGTGAAAAATAGAATAATTTTCTTTCTGCATTTTCATTTTACATTCCATTCAACTGTAATGTGTGCACTGCATTTATTTTAGTCAGTATAAATTAGCTGTGTTACAACAGCTAAATCCTGGCAACTGACTTTAATTGTCAAGTGCTCACTTTCAACTGGGTATTTTTTTAATGTATATAATTTCTAGGTAGAAAATTTAAAATACAGGTGTTTAAAATTTATTACCTGAAGAAATTTGACAGTTTACTCTTACTTTTGTTCTCAGTAAAACTTATTCCGAAACCAGCTATTAAATACCTGTTTATGTAGGCTTATTTTCAAATCTTTGCATGTATGTCCTTTAAGTTACTGCTGTGTTTTTGTGATAGAATGGAAAGTGTTCCACTTTGGCCAGATCTACATGTAGAGAATTTTCCCTTGATCTTGTTAGAGTGATTGGTTCTATGTTCCACCCCTCCCACCCCCTAGTATGTGTTTGCACCAAGTTGTCCTTTCTGTGTTTTTTTTTTTTTACTTCCATTCAGTTTATGGTAATACCATAACCAACAACTAGGCACTGTTTTGTTGATATGGGAGGTTTTAGGTTCCTATCTTTTCCATGGTGTTAAAGTGTCATTTCATTTATCTGGAACTCTGTAATATAAGAAGTAGCTCACTAAAAATAATCTTGTGTATTGGATCTGTGTTCTGGCATATGGAGAGTGTTGTTAAAAAAGTTGCAGACTGATCACTTTGACTGTTGAGCTTTCAGAGAGGTGTAGGTGAGCTCTTGGACTGAAATCACACAGCAAATAGACTGCAACTCCTGAGAGGTTTGTGTAGCATGAGTTTACAAGTAGAAGACTAGAAATAATCTTGTGGCAATGAATGAATAATACAAAATTTGGTTGATATTTCTCCTCCAACTTCTATTTTTCTTCTGACTCTTTCAGAGTATGCTGTTAATATTTATACCATGGTAACACTGTCACAGCAATCTTTTCTGGTATTCTGGTGCAGTATATTACTCCTCCTTCCCTCCCAGCGTGCCCTTTAATTAGAGCCTGTCACAAGAATGTCTGTGAAAGTGAATAATGTGTACATAGCAACCCTCGTGGCTGGCCCGAAGGGTGCTGGGAGTGGGGCTGCTCAAGCTGTTGTGTTCTTAGACTCTGTGCTGTAGACAGTCTGAAAACGTGATGTGCCTGGCATAAGACATGCAGCACTTGAAAGCTGTTACTTTGCTGCTTGGAACAGGGTAGTAGAAACATTTTGATAAATTCTGCAATGTGCAGATCATTAAGGTTCTTGATAGTGCTTAAAGGAGCAGTCCTGTTATGCTGTTTATATTGAGACCATCACCAAGACAGGATAAAATATTTAATATTTGCCCTAATTTTGGTATGAATTTTCTGTGATCTTGTCTTTGAAAGCCTGACTTTTTGTATCTGCATTAAGAGTCTTAAATGACTACTTTCAAATGCAAATTGCAACTTCCTGGCTTAGTTATGCTCACCAAGAAGGGTGTTTAATCTGGAATTGATGGATGCATTACTTAACAGAGGAACTGTGTTTCCGAAGTCTTCAGCAAAGTCATCATATTGGAGCCATTAAACAATGTTTCTCACATATTCATCCTTTCATATGTAATATTTGCTGTGAAAGCAGCAAGAAGAATTTCAGTTTGGAAGTTCAGTTTAAACATTAGATGCAACCAGAGAAAACACAGCAACTGAATTTGGGAATCTCATTTTGAGGAAAGACCATCTGAAGCAGAAAGTAAAAAGCTTAAAGTCTTGTAGTAGTATCCCTTAAAGCCTTTCCTCAGATGGAAACAACTCTCATTTCCCCCAAGTAGTCTTCTTGTCTAAATGAAAACAAAAGCATTACAGAGGAGTGTGATCCATTGGTGGTATGGGGAAAGATGTATTTCAGAAGTTATGTCAACACAAACATTTGATAAAATTGAGAAAGTTTAATCTATAATAAAGGACAGTTTATTTCTATTTACAGAAGTATATTTCTGTATAATGGAAATTCAATTGTACACTACCTTTGTATGTTTCAGTACATCGCTCTTTAAAATGTGAGTGCTTTACAGGTTGCTAAGGATGATGGAACCCATGTGCTTATCTCTTCACCATGTTATTTTCAGTCTTAACAGCACCTTTGTAAATTGGATTATTTAGTAAATTACAAATTATATATTCAGGAGCCTGTTAGTAAACTTCTAGTTGATACTTCATGATTGCATTTATAAAGCAAATAGAGCCCCTGTATGCATGCTAAGATGGCAGTTTCTGTTGTAGAAAGTCTGGGGTATTCATTCAGAAGAGCACCTTGGGATTTTTTTGATGCATGAAGTTTGTTCTTTTAGGATCACTGATTTTACCTTTTTTTTCAGCTTTTTAGGTAACCTTGTTTTTTATCTTTATTTCTTGGATTCAGGCTACTGATATTTGGCATAACTGAGGGTCATACTGGGGAGAAAATCTAAGTAGCTATTTCAAATAGTCCTTCCTCTCCATCAGTGCATACACCAGAAATAACACTCCCCTGTGTTTTGAAAATACTGGCTTCATAGAGTGTATTTTGGCAAGGCAAGATACCAGGTGGTGATGGGACATTTCAGAAACATGGTGAACAAGTTCCTGTTCTTGTCTGCGACAGACAGGCTCCCCTGTCTGGGAGAGGGTGGCACAGACACATACAGAGGAACAGAACTATAAAAAGTCAAACTTTTAAATAAGGGAGACTGCTAGGCTAGTAAGAGGCTATTTCTAAGTCTACGCTTTACCAAAAGTTACTGTTTCTACTTTCAGCGAAAAAATGGAGGGACGCAGAAGGTAAAACTAAGAATGTCTTTAATTGGATCAAGCCCTATTGCCATGTGACTTAAACCTGGAGTCTTCTATGCATTGCCTGGACAGATGTATGTGCAAAGCTCTTGGAGGCTGATATTGGGAGTTGGATGGCAGCTCTCAGCTTATGTCAATGTGCCTCTAGGCCCTGACTCACACCTAACTCCCACAGTAGTGAGGTACTGATAGTAGTACGTTTCCTGCTCAGTGGTTTTTCCCTGGCTGGATGTTCAATATTTTGAGCCGTATTTGCAGCATTTCTCACTTAAACTAGGCAGACAACAGAAAACACTTCTGTGACAACTTAAAAAAAAAAAAAAATAGGAAGTTCATCTTATGGTATATCATCTTGTGCTCTTGTGCTTTCTGCCCATCATTTGCTACCAGCCCCAGATTTTGCACTGCTTTCTTCCCAGAGGCCCTGCAAGAAGCAACAAATTCCTCACTATAAGGTTTTAAAGTAACCTCGTCGTATGCAGTGAAGAAAATTACTTTTACATAACTTGGCTACTGACACAGTTCTAAAATACAGTGGGACACAGGCCTTTATGCTCAAACCCCAAGTACAAGGCATTTGTTTGTGTATTCTCTTTTAAGATTACCTTGAATGTATTAGAGTTAGGGCATTCAAAACACGTGGAGCAGAGTTTACAGTTTGTTTTCAGCATTTTAAAGTTATCAGTAGTCAGAGGGTGGAACATCTCTGTTGGCACATGGAGGCTGTACTCAGGAAATAACATGGAGCTGCTTCCTGCCAGCCTGAACGCTTGTTGCCATTTTTCATTTCTGCTGGCCCTGAGCAGCATTGGTGTCCAAGACAGAGCACTGTCCATTAGTTGCAGGTGGAGAGCACTGTGAGGTGACAGGTAAGTCCATGTGAAGTCGAGATGTCTGGTAGGAGTATTTCACTAGGAATAGAAACTACTTTTGTAGTTCATGATATGCATAGCTGAGTGCTATCTTTGTCTCTTTTACTGTACACCACATCTCTATGGACTGTGATTATAGTGAGAGGTATTTGGACTTTTCTAGTGATGCCTCTGTGCATATTACACCACCTGTGCACCCAAGAACCTTTCTAAAAGCATAGCATTTACTTTGCTCATGAAAGCTGACATCCATATATGGTGTAAGTTTACTGTCAGCTGCTTTGATTCCCTGATTGTGGGCATTTTTTTAGTTGGTTCTTTGACTCCTATACTGAATAACCCAAACTGATGGGGAAAGAGATAATTGAACTTCCCTTTGGTCTTCTCTGGGCAACTACCTGAAATAAATTTAACAGCCAAAATGTTTACAGGTAATTGTGTAGTACGTCTAGTTCTGCCTCAGTATCTGTTACACTGTAACAGGTAATTAGAAGGAAAGTAAATGAAAAAAGAAATCCCATGTAGTGAGTTTGATTGGGGTGCCCACAGCTGTTCTTGAGTTGGGAATTTATTTGTTTGAGCAAAGTTAACAATCTGGACATCACGCTTGCGCAGGTTCTCAAATAGCATCACTAATTATTTTAAAGAGTCAAAAAGGGAAAAGCAAAATTTTTATATAGCCCATTGGAAGCACTCAGTGATTTTACAAATGGTTTCTGATTTGACAGCCAAGTTTAAAGCAACAGTCTCAAAGACTGGGATGGCAGAGCAATCTATCACAGCTACTGGAAATTAAGTAAAACTATTAATTTCTCACTGATTAGTCTGTTTTGGTGCTTGCTTTTTAATGAATTGTAGTCAATGTATAGAAGGCAAGTTTGACCTGTAATGCACAAAATATTGTTCCTTTGGGTTGGATTTTGGTGTTTTGAAACACAATTTTGATTTTTTTTATCATTATTGTTTTAATATACAAAATATCTTTGTAATAATGTTTCACAAAGTTACTATGTGGAAAGTGGCAATTGCTGTGTTTATGGCATGAACTATTTGAGGAGAGAGGCTTTCAGTGGTGGGGGTACACCTGCTTGCACTATTTAACCTGCCTGTGGGCAGATTGGTGGGAGCAGGGAAGATTAAAGATGATAGACCCCAATTTCATTTCTGACAGCTGTGAGATCAAGTCACATCGGATGAGTTTGACAGGGTAAGCAAATGACTATACCCTCAAACTGTGATGCTTGAACATTTGGGAACCTACAGGAAACAGCTGGGAGTTAGATTAACACACAGAAAAATATCTGTTAGTTCATGCTTTGAGAGAGGCTCCAGTGATTGCCCTGAGATTAAGCAGTCCTTTTAGGATGAGGTAAAATCCTGCCTAAGCAGAGATAAATAAAGTTCAAGGTTATTAGTGTGACACTTTCATGACCACAAAATTCATCCCAGCTGTTTCAACACACTGGCCTGGGCTCCTGTGTTGGACTAGTTGGTGCAAAAAAAAGAACTTCAAGGGTCTGATATTTTTTGTTTAATTTGCCTTACTTAATGTTATTGTGATTTAAGGACTATGATATGCAGTGGGCTAATGATACATTTGTTTCAGTTTGCAGCTCATCTAGTGAAAAACAAGTACCCAAGGGTCTGCATCCTAGATGGAGGAATCAACAAGATCAAGCCAACTGGTCTCCTCACGGTTCCTTCTCCACAAATCTAAGTGACTGTAAACATTCAGGACAATCTGTCTGAAGAGGAAAGTCTTACCTACAACACATATCCTGAACCTAAAGGGCATTATGGCATCTTTGCCATACAAGATATCCTGATGATCAGTGTCTTATCCGGCAGCTGTAGAGCCCAGGAACTTTGTGTTTGTTCCTTAGTATAGAGATTCGGTTGGAACTGACCAAAATTGAAGCTTTAAGCTTTTCAAGAAACCTCTTTCAGCACTGATGTAGTGCAGAAGTGCTTGGGCAAGTCTGAACAAAGAGAGAGGACCTCATCTGGGGTTTGGTATCTTATATTTCTGCGGAGCAAAATTAACTGGCACTTGATGGTTCTAAGGTGCATTTAGATTATTTGAAAAAGTATTTTACTGTGAATGTTGAAAGTAGCAAAGTGAAACTGTACCATGTATATTGTGTGGAAAAAGTGTGTTCTCCAGTATTTTAAAAGTAATTGCTGTATCTTGTGACCTGCTTTATTTCTGAGAAAGCATTTTTTTTCATCTGGTTTGGAAATAAAGATGTGTCCCAAATTGGAAATCACTGTAAGAGCTGCTGCTGAGTCAGTCCAAAATCTATCAAAAGTTGGAAAATTTCTTCTACTCTGTGGTGAATTTAACAATTTGTTTCTATAATTGTATCAAGTGTAACAATTTCTCAAACAATTACACTTACCAGAAAGGTGGGTTTTCGACAGTACTGTGTCTTAGGACTAGAAATCATTTATTTTGCCAATAATAGTGTGCTTCCATTTTTGAAGCTCATGCCTTGAAAGGAAACATTGCAATTTTAATTTTCATTCAAAAACATTCTAGAATAATCACTCTTTCATGGATTGGAAGTTGAGAGTTTTCTTTGGCCCTCTGCTCGTTCAGCTAGTGGTGTCAATTTTCTTGGGGCTTTTTTAAGTCCTTGAACATGAACTTTAAAACTGACAGATTGAGACAACAACCTGGTTTTGAACTGGACTGGTGCAAGGGCTGCAGATGAGTGAAAGCAGGCTCCCACAAAGGGCATGAGGTGGCTGTACAGTAAAGATGTGGGAATTACTTTGCAGTAAGAAGCCAAAAGCATTTAAAGCACCAACAGAAACAGGAGTTGGCATATCTCTTGCTGAGAGGCTGAAAACCTGATTCAGACAAGTACCAACTTTCAGGAGATGAGGGGAAAAAAAACCAACATCCTAATTCCTCCCCCTCAAAATCCCAGGTTAGGTTTGCTATCTTGTCAGGTCCATTATTCTAAAAATAAGGGTGGAGATGGGAGGAAGGCTAGGAAAATAAAAGAATCTGTCTTCAAGAATGTTCCTTGAAAATACTACATTTAATACTGGGAAACCAGTTATGATAATGTAAGACTGTCAGTATGGCTTTGAAATTAAATGGGAATGTGGAAGAATGTGTTTTAGAAGACAAGAAAGTGTTAGATGTGTCTTTTTACATTTTTGAAGCTGGAAAAAACTGATGTGACATGAGGCTTAATAATCACTGAAGCATGAGGATTAAAATGTATTTTGTAAAATTAACAAAATGACACCAAAGACCTGTTCACCTGGTTACAGTCTCATATTAGCTTGCATTGTGAATTTGGCACCCTGCTCTTTATTATTAGAGCATCATCTGAGACATGTCAGTTTCCACCATACAAGGTCACTGTAGGGTAATGAGGATTTGCTCTAGAGATGGGATTATTGTTTGCCTTATTTGAGGATTTTATATCAGGAATAGTTTTTAATTTGGCAAACAGAACATTGCAGCACCTTACTTTATTTTGGTTTTCTTCTGTCACAATGGGCTTCCAAAACTGAGAATTCTCAGAGAGAGGGGGTCAGTGAAACACTGGGAACAGTGTCTATAAATCATGGGCAACCTGATCACTTGTTCTGTGGAGTTTTTAGTGTTGGTGGTTGTGGGGTTTGGGGTTTGTTGTTTTGGGAGGGTTTTTTTGAGCTGAAACTGTGGAAGATGAGACTTCGTGAAAGGTGCTGAAAGAGGAAGTCTTCATTCTCTTGGTGGGGGAAGCAGAAGGTTTTGTAGAGCTCCTGAAAGATTTTTGGAGGCTGGGTTTCCAAACATGTACATTTCCAGAAGCATGGTTTGTCCAGCTGTACCATTGTCATTCTCTGTTTTAGACTGCAACTGGATGCCATAAAGATCTAGTAGGAGAAAGAAAAACCAGTATTAATGCTCCATGTTGGTGTCTTTGCTGCTAGCATAAAAATATCCTAACTAAATATTTCCCACTGGTGGGCCTGGAAAATGCACCCTCTCCTAGGCTCTTTTTTCCTACCATTTTAAAAACATCCTGAATCTGTCCCAGCCACCTGGGCCTATAGCTTCCTGCCCTGACAGCCGTATTCCCAGAGGGTAGCCAGGTGGGCTTCTAAAAAATGCAAAGGAATTAAACCTTCTTTTGGCAGCCTGAGACCTATTAATCATTGCAGACTGTGAAACAATTGCTGCTAACACTTGAGTGTCCTTCTTAGACAACATACAGTCCTTTGAGCTTTTTATTGCAGTTTGCATCTAAGTTCCTTGAGTTTGTTTTTGGTTTCACAAGTGTGTATTTGTCTGTTTGGTCCTCTTTTTTTGGAGCAAAGACTAAGGCTATTTGTTCTTATCCTAGGAACCTCCCTTCCTGCACCCATTTTGTTTCCCTTTTTCATCCCAGTTTCTCCATGTCTAGGTTCCTTGTGACCACAGTACCTTCCCAGTTCAGGATGGGAACAACTCAGCTAATGTAGCAGAAAGGAGGAAAGTTACAGTGTTTACTTCACTCTAATTTTCACTAATCTGGTTCACTTAAGGTATTTCTGGTTTGTTGATTTTGGGGAGGTTTTGTTGATTTTTGAGAGGTTTTGTTGTTTTAATGTAGCATATGTTTTCCCTTTCAAATTATGTTCTCCCCGCTGGTAGTCTTTTTTGGTAGAGTCTTCCTGATACTTGAACTAGAAACAGTGACCATAGCAGCTGGGCAGACAGTGGTATGTATTCTTTCACGTAGGTAATTTCTTTTTCTGATTTCCTGGATGTTTACTAGAAGTACTAAGGACTAAATAATTTGTCAGAGTGGGTAAGGGTTAAATTTCATGTGATTCTTCCCTTGCTTCTTTTTCCTGATTTTAATCTATCCTTGGGCTTACTGACAAGGCCACTGCACTTAAATGTGTTGCCTGTGCCTTTGGGTATTCTTAATCTGTGTAGGCATCACACAGTGGTATGATGTTATTTCTGTGACCTTCTGGATATTAGTATCTACACTTATTTTGGTATTTTAGCCAGCTAAAGAAGATGTTTGTTAGAATATCTCTTAGCTGGACTTCAGAGCTGCAGCACACAAAACTCAACAAAACAAAAAACCCCAAGTGACACAACTTAGTTCTTCAGCAGCTGCATCACTCGTTATTATTGAAGGAGGTACTGTGAGAGCCTGTTAGTTCTGTGGCCTGAGACACGCTTGCTGTTCTTACTTACAGGGTGTGAATGTTGTACACAGTATCCCTGAGATTTAATTTATGTTTGTATCTTACCAAGTTCCTTCAGTTCATATAAAAAATTGGATATGTCTTTATTTAGCTTTCACAGTGTTCAGATTGAGTTACTGAGAGGTCTGGGAATTGTGTGGGACTGAATATGGCCTTTTAATCTCCCATTTCTAGTTATCTTTGCTGATGAGTCAGACTGGCCTCTCCCATTGTTATGTTAGAAACTTTACTGTCATCAGTCTTACCTTGCTATTTTTAATTCTTTTTGTTGGGCCCAGCTTGTGAAAATTGACTGAAAGAGTTATTATTTTTCCCAAAAGAGTGTTTCTTTCCGGGACAAGTGATGAAACTTGATCTGTGCTGACTGAGCTAACATCAAATTTGTGTATTTGACTAGTAAAATTGCAGATTTTCCTTCTTCTTTGAATCCCAAGCTATAATGCTGGTATTGTCAATCTTTTAGGTTTCCAGACTTAGCAGAAAGCTAATGCCAGAAACTGCAGGCTCGTTTGGAAATAGTGTTTCATTTGCATTTCAAGTAACCATGAAGCTTTAAGTTTGCTACTGGTAGTGTTCTTTAAATAGTAGCACCAAAATACCTATTGGACAACAGTCTCTATTCTGTGACAACAGAGTCTGTATCCCATTCATTTAGGTTTAAAAATTATTCTTGTACTGCCATAAGCATGTGTGATTGAACATAATTCAGTATTGTTGTATGTGTCTCATTTTATCAACATTTAATAAACCAGTGTTATACAGAATTTAAACAAAAACAGAATCAGTGGAGTATTATTATCACTGAATCTATTTTTAAGTGTTTTTTCTAAAGCCTTTTCCCAAAATTTCTTGAACCATAATGTAAATCCATGTTCAGATTAATCTCTAATAGTGGTCTTGCATGTAAAGGTAGAGAGACCCCAGTGCATGCTCTCCTGTAACTCATGTATTTTCCTTCCTTGGTGATAGGTCCTTATGTGCTTTAGGAGCAGGGACACCCAAGTTTGCAGACACAGTAATGTGTGTAAAAGAGCAGATACAGTAAAGCAGTATGGTAGTCATTGTATTCAGTGGGAACAATCCAGGGAAAAGTTGCAGATCACTGCTTTAATTAATATTTCCTAACTGAAGCAGTATTAAATGTCTCCTCTTTGTCTGTCTAGAATTATCTTGCATTACCTCATTTTAGAGAGAAACAGCATCTGGTGATATCAGCTTTTTTTCAGCAGAGCTGGCCAAAGGAGTAAAACTGAGAGTGCAGAACAGGTACATAAAATAATTATGGGGTTTTAGGAAATCCAGTGCATATGGCAGTAGCTTGAGTTATCAGGCCATTATTGCCCTCCTTGCTACAAACTTTTGATATGTTTTTATAATCTCGGTGACTCAGTTGCCCTCACTAAAACAAGCTAATAACATTTCCTTGTTTTTCTCAGTGTAGAAAAAAGATATACAGTGAATACTGTGACCACAGTACTGTGTGTGAGTGTGAGGACAGAGCAGACAGCGAAGACTAAATGTATCTTTCCTAGGAATAAACACTTTCTTTGGAAGCCAAAGGTAGATGACATATTAATATGAGTTCTCTATCACTAATTTTGTAAACAATCCTTTCACTAGCAAGTACTGTTAATGAATGAATTTCACAGATTGCCACAAACAATTCACAGCTCCTATCAAGAATATACTAATAGTGATTTATTATTTATTAGGTATTGCAAAGCTTGCTATAGATTTTGGTCAGCTATGTCCAGCAACAATGTTAATAGTATATAATAAACACTTTGGTGTAGTTAGGCTATAATAAAATAGGATGTATTTTCAATGACTACAATACTTAGATTTTTCTTTAATGTTAATGAAGATTACTGCTTTCTGTAAACTTAGCCAAACACCAAGCTCTACAGCCCTAGAATACCAGGAAGAAAACCATAGCCTCCCTTACAAAGCTGAGGTCAGAGCATAATAAAAAAAGTATTTTTAGTTTAGATTATCAGTTCTCTTTGCTCTTTCAGCATTTCAAGTGGATTTGCACTGCGTGCACAGAGTAATGTGTAGGTCAGCTTGCGTTGTGCTGTTCTGTCCTACTTGCTTTCCTATGGCTTGGGAAGGCATGAAAACCCTGCCTGACTCAGCAGCAGTAAAATGTCAAATCCTTTTTGCTAACAGTTTTCTCACAGCTTCTCAGTAGGGAAATACAGGCACTGAGGCTTGCATGAAAGTATAGCAGGGGTGTCTAATCTCACTGATGCATTCACATGCTTCACAAAAATACCACAAGCTAGGAAGTATCGAGCTTTTTGGATGGATCTTTCTCTTCCTATCCCATCCGCATTTTCTCCACTTCATATGACTATCTAAAGGACTCAATGAGAAACAAATAATTCTTGTTAACAGGGATAAATCTAGACTAGAATTTTTAAATTCAGTGTCATAGAATCAATCATGATATTTAGCCTTTACTAGTAGTCATCATTTTAGATAAATTAGCATGGGATTTCCTACTATTACTCAGTTTTTCATAGTTTCAGACTGTGTTCTTGTTTAAATTGAATATATTCATCCTCTGCGTATTCCTGACATGTTCTCACAGCTGCTGAAAGACAGGGTTTTTAGCCTTAAACTTTTCTCACATGGCATTTTCATGGCAAGCTGACTCAAAACAAGTCTGAGCTGTGCTTTTGTGTTTTATACTGACATCCATAGAAAGAACTTTATTTTGTTTGGGAGCTAGTGTGTAGCGTGAGTGAGACTGTGCCACTTGTGTCCTATCTTCTGCTGTGTAATTATAATTATTGCTTTAGAAGTATTCAACAAACTGCGAATTTCAGAAACGTACTTTTAGGGAGCACACAGTATTCAGCTTCCACAGAACAGGTGACATTTTGTCAGTTAATTTGATTTGACTTGGTTCAGTTGCTACCCTAAATGCATTTTTTTTCTCAAGTCCTTTGAAATTTGAATGAGCTAATGTCTCTGATTTTAAATATTTGTTTTAAGTAAAGCTGTTATTTCAAACAACATTGTTTCTCCAGCCTCAAAGAAAAAGGTGACATCAGATGTAGGATGTTGTCCTCAAGAGAGGAACTTGGTGGCTCTGAAGTATTACAGTGTGGAACCAGTTCAATGGCAGCTCTTCAGCAGCTGGAATGCCCATACTCCAGGTCCGGAGAGATGCCCCATGTACAATATGTACCTGGAAGAAGGAACGTGGAGAACTTACTTTAGTATAAAACTTTATGGGTATATATGTAGCTGTAATATGTGTATGAATACAACAATATAGTTAGCAAACATCTTACTTTAAAGTGACAAGGTTGTTAAAAACTACTAGCTCTTTTTGGAGGGTACTCTGAACCTAGTTAGAATAGCTCAAACAGGTTGTAATAATTAAAATTTCTCCTTTGCATTAATTGTATAGGCATGCAGTGCATGCACATACACATGAATCCAAGGGCTTTACTAAACCAGGTAAGTCCTCCTGTCACTTCAGAGAGAAATTTTCCAATTGCTTCTCAAGGAGAAACAGCAAAATGGGCAGTTAGAACCCAGTGCTGTTGCAATATATCTGAGCTCAGTTGTTCTAGTTACTCCTTTTGAAATGCTTTGTGCCCCTTGGTCAAATATGTGCAAATATGCACTTACCCTACATTTCTTCTTAAAGTCCCGGAGATAAACCAGTATTTGCCTGGGCTTCTTGGCTGTCTGTCATCCTGCCTGATAGTGCTTTTACTGGGCACTCAACAGGCCATCCCTCTCTCCCTCCAGGATTTCATTCAACTTTCCACAGGCCCTTACCTTTAGCTCACCTTCCCTATTGGAAACATGTGATGAGTTTTCTTTCTCAGAAGAGTTTTTAATGCACTCATTGTGTTTTCTGTTCCTGGAAGCTATTTGTTCCTTATTAGCAAATATCTGAAGCCACTGACATGGGAATCCTGGGCTTGTAATGAAATGGGGTTGCTGCTGTGCACAGTGGATGGAAGGGAGGGAGAAGTGGAAAATTCCTCTCAGTGCTGCCCTTGGAAAGGCAGCCCTCCCGTGATGAATCACTGAGAGAAGTCTTCATGATGATGGATGAGAACTGGTGGGGGTAGCAGAGAGAGTTAAAGGCATCAGAGAGTTTTTCTCTAATTACTCTTTCCTGGCAAGGTAGAATAATTGACACGTAGAGCTGGTGCTTCAAACTATGACCTCTTGCTCACTGCTCATTATAGGAGCACCAATCCCTCATGGACCAGGGCTGCTCTTGGGTGAGCACATCCTGAGACTGTGTCATGAACTGCCACCTCCTCTTCTGGCAAAGATAAGGTGGATGCCTTCTTTTTTTTTCTTTTTTTTTTAATATTGGGTAAAAACAGGCACTGAAAAAATTCAAGCAGCTCTGCTGCTCGTAGAAGTAGTGTGATAAATGGTGACGGTAGGAAGGAATCTAAACATACGGATATTAGGAATCTCCAGTGCACACCTGTTCATTTGCTGCAATGCTGTGTTGTCCTGTTGCAGAGCCTCACCTGTTCACAATGTACAACACCTTGGTAGATTACTACAGCATTGGACTTTTGCAGTTTTGTGCAGAAATATCAGACTTCTGTTTGTGCCACGAGGTGTGAACCAGGTTAAGAAAAGGTTATTTCGTACAATGGAAACAGCTTCTTGTAACACCCAGCTGGTCTTCAGAAGTCTTCAGTTACTTACACAGAGGTCTTGCAAAAATCTGAACCCTTTGTTAATTTGGGTGTAGATGGGACCCTAGTTCTTGAAAATCAGGCCTCCACACTTGCTGCTAAAAATTTAAAAATTTGAACTTGAGCTTGGAAAATTTGTCCTCAAAAGGGTCAGGATTTACATCCATAGTCTGTAAATGGTTTCAGTGGGAAATGCTGGCAGAGCCATCCCTCTAGTGTTGCTAGCCTGTTTTTCAGACCACCCATTCTGTCTGTGCAATAGAACAAGCCTGAGTGAAGCATTCATTGAGGAGATTTGTCCTTACTGATCTCATTTAGTTGATTAAAAGAAAAAAATCTCCTGTACCTGTTTTCCTTGTGAAATCTTAGACTGACTATAAAATCCTCATAAAGTCTCTGCTGACCCTGTTTCAGATTTCATTTTCAGGGGAGTGCTTTTTAATAAGAAACCTTAAGAAGTTCAAATATTAGCAGGCATGAAGATTGCTTTCCTCGCTGTTTTAGTGATTCAGCAAGACACAAAGATGATCAGAGGTGCCCTCAGGTTGAAGATAATGTCATGACTCCTAGCTTTGAGTTAGATGTAGGCTCAAGTTCCTTAAATGCTTTATTCTGAGCTGGCTAGAAACAATTAGCAGGGATGGTCAAAACTTAAGCTTTGCCTGAATTCACTCAAAGACCTGAGGGATTTCCGCTACGTTGTTTTGTTTTATTAAGCCAAAATTAAAAATACCTCCTATATCCAGAGAGCCTTAATCACACTAAGGAATAGCTGTTAGAAGAATAATAATGATGGTACTTTGAGGGAAAGAGGAGGGGGTATAAACAATCAAAACCAAAACTGAGGCCACCCACCAAAGACGTTGAAGGGACGTAAACAGCCCTGAGAGTACACACACCAGTCCTGGAACTTCTCCTGTTCAAGTAGCACATCCCTTTTGTGAGCAGTTGCTCACAGAGGTCGGAGGAGCCTTTCTTGGCTGTAGTGGTGGAGCTGCAGTCTACAATTAGGTAATGTTTTGTTTCAGGGACCTGCTCTAGGGGAGGTACTGCTTGTGTAAAGGCTGCCTTTACTCAGATTTAGAAGTGATGTAGCTTCCAAGGAGAAAAATTGTCTCATTAACTCTTGCCAAGGAGACGGTGTGCAGCCAGAATGCTCAACCAGTGCTCACCATGGTCTTTGTCACATAGTACAATTTGTAATTGCTGATTACTTTTTGGCTGATGCTGAAAGCCTGCCTGGAGTACAAAACAGTAAGTAATCATCCTCCCCCCGCTCCAGTCTAGTTCAGTGGGAGCTTCACAGAAGAGGCAGGCAAGTCTGGCTGCAAGAAAGGCTTGTAACCTTTGGTCATATCAAACTCTCCAAAACTATAAGTTAAATTCTAGAAGGATCATACTGTAGGTAGGTTTTGTCTCTGAGTGCACATGTACATAATACACTTCAAAAGTGGTTTTTTCCCCTCCCTCTTCTATTTTTTTTACCAGCTATTTGAGTGCCTGGGTTTTGGGGGATTTTCTGGGTGTTTTTTTAGTGTTCTTCATGGAGCTTGAGAAACCATGGGATTTCTCATACGTAAGTGTATCCACTACAGGATTGTTCTTGCTTGCAGTCAAGAAGTAACAATTATCCAAGCATATTTTTGCAATATTTAGAAGGAAAACAGGTTTTGGACCAAAAGCTATTATTTATTGTAGCTTTTAAAAGTGACATACTAAGGAAGTTGATGTTCATTGTTGTCATCAAGGTGGTTAAAAGTTTGCACAGCTCATGTCAGTGAAAACAAAGGAGTGTGCAGAAAACAGAGACACTGAGGAGAGCAGATATTCTACTCAAATTTGTCCATTGCTCAGTCAAACTCATTCAGCAAGTGCTCAGTCTCTAACCCTGGTTCCTTCTTAGGCCTGTCCTGCACGCTCCTGGTTCTTATCTTGTGTGTGAACACAGGCTGTCTCTGCCTGCCTACTTCCCCTGCCTCGTTTCCCTGGTACATGTATCCTCCTGGAAGCAGGAGGTGATGTTTTTAGAGGCTGAATAGTTGTGCCATCTGTTATTCCAAGTGGAAAACTAAGGAGTTTTTTTAAAGAGAATGCTTCCAAACCTAATGACATAACAATTAATTATAAATGGCAATTTCTCTGAAATCAAAGAACAACTTGAGAGAGGGAAAATCCGTCCTGTCAGAAATGCTGCTCTCACCTGTACAAATGGCAGATAGTAAGAGTAAATGCTGGCTAAATTGACAGCAATTTCTGTGAGTTTTTTGAAGCTCAAATGGCTACAGGGAAAAGTTATTTCAGTATGCCCCTGTGCCCTATAATACAGACTAGACTTATTTTGTGGGAAGATATTAGGGGGCTATTCAGAACTCACGCCTCAGTCAGGAGGCAAAACCAAAAGTATTTTAGCGTAGACTAAAATTCATTTATATTTATCAATCCCCCCTTCCCCCCAGACATATGGAGGTGTCTGTCCAGTTGACCTCATGGAGAGGAGCTGCTGGGGAAACATTGCTCCCTCTCTGGTACAACTGTTCCCAACACAGCAGCAGAACTGGGAGGGCACATGAGAGCTGTTGGTGCTGCATGAAATGAATCCCCAAGTTGCTGTCATGGTGGAGTACTTCTTCCCTCTTCCAAGGCAAATTAACAGAGCTGGTGCTCAAATAAACATCCCTGTGCACACTGCACTGCACATCTCTAAGTACACCAAGAAAAATCCTGCAGTTTTAATGAAAATGGAAAACAGCCTTCATTTTAATAGGTAAAAACTTCAAGGAACAGTTCTCCAAAGAGGGCAAGTCTGGGAAACTAGATTGCCTAGTCACCAGATTGTTGTTGAGTTGGCTCATACTGATGGTTCCTGGGTTGCTGACATATGTGAAACACCAGAGCTGTGAAGGAGAGAGTCTTGGTGATGCTGACAGATTGGCTCACATTGGAGCATCTTGTGGCAGGATTTGTTTTGCTGAAGGCTGGAATTCATGTGTGTGCTGTATGTGGCATATATATTCTGTTTTGACAGAACCAGTGTGTGGGAAGCTCTTTGTACTTGCAGGCTGCATTACTGAGGTACAATAATTTATGATGATACATGGAGGGATCATTTGAACTGTAAAGGTTTTCTCTGGGGAAATCTGAGATAGCAAGGTAAATTAATGCTTTCTGTGGGGATTAATTATACAAAAATTATGTTTAATTAAAAGGAATATTTTACTGTAGCTTAATCAAAAAATGCAGAGTCTTCAGTCTCCAAGTGGGTTTCTTCAAATATCAGGAGGGCTGGAGAATATTGGCAGTGCAGGTGGGAGTTACAGTCAGGTATCACTGGAAGAGTTTTAACTTCAGACCCATTCAGAGGGGAAAGAAGGGCTATGGAAACCTGGGAGACCTGCAAAGTCAAATAAAATGTTTGTGAAGGCATTTAGAATGTACTGCCAGCATGGAAGGGGTTTTTACCATTAAAAAAAGAATAGAAACTGTACTCTTTCTTTATTAGTCAGAGTACTTCCAGGTAACAGACAGCTCCCCATATTCTATCTATTAACCACAGACAACATGGGAGCAATTTAATATGTACAGAGAACAAAGGGATTAATGTCAAGTGTTGCTGAACTAATTTGTTATCCAGAAACTCTCAACTAGTGCGAGTCTGGAATGTATCCGTTCTCCCAGTATTGCACTTGTGTAATTATTTGTTTAAGAGGTATTCTCGTGTTTACTGCCTTTCCTGAAGCTGGTGTTTGCTTTGCAGAGCCCCTCAGGTAGGTCTGGCCTCTTCGGGAAGTCTAAGACCCAGTCATGCGTAAATGAGGGACACGTCTCATTAGTGAGCCAAGAGCTCACATTCTGGGAAGGCGTTCAGAGCATGACATGCAGAACATTTCATGCCAAAGGAAAGATTATCAGATATACATCTGTGTCTTGTGGGCAGTTGTTTAATGTGACAAGTGTCCTGTGGCACACTCATGACATAAGGGTATCCTGAGAAATGAGCAGTTTCTAGAATGTAGCAGATTCTCTCCTTGGTTTTCTTTGCCCCCCTTTTTCAACTCTCAGCTATGTCAATTGTCATTTACCAGAAGTAACACTGATGTTGATTGTGTTGGTTTTTCATGCCCAGTGTTTTTGGTTTTAGCCAGCTTTTATATCCTGCTGTTTCCCTTAATGTCTTTGGGATTTGTATACAACTACAGAGCAAGACTTCTGTGTCTTCCAATGGCAAACATTCAGCTTGGAGCTGAAAGGAAAGGTGCCAACTAGAATCCTGAAGGATGCAAGTGTCCATTTTTCCCCTGTGACACAGATTCTGTTTCATGCCAGCCAGTTATTGTTTCTCTCCTCTTTATACCACCTCCAAGGGTATAAATGTTGTTCTCACTCAGCCTGTGATCAGGCCAATTTCCTTCCAGTTAAAACTGCACACAGGAAATCCGACATTAATGCAGCAAGCTGAATATCATACTTAGAGTAGTAGTTTAGACAGCTGCCTGAACAGTGGAGTAAATCCAACCATCAGCAAAGATCATAATGCATTTTTAGCTGTGGACCAAGCTGGGCACTCCTCTTGTTAAAAGCATCTGTCAAGAGCAGCAATATCAATTTGGACACAGAAGAAGAAAAGTAAATGGAAGCAATCCAGACTGGGTATTTTCTGGGTGTGTCTCATACCCTGTGTCTCTTATTAGGATTCATGGTGAGTAAGAAACCGTCACTTAGAAAGAAAACTTTGCATCTGATCTGCCCCCAAATGAACACTGAGGCAAGACACTGAAGCTTATAGCAAATATCATTGTTTTGGCTGGAAACTTTCATACTGAACTGTAAGAGAAAACTTGACTATGTGCTCCAGTGCTTGATTTGTCTGTCTTTCCAGATCCTTAATACAATGACAGAAGTCATGTTTGCTCTGCATGACTTCTCTACCCTACTAGGGCTTGATTTTCTGTCATTGCTCTGTTATGCTGCTGTTCCTCCAATGAATTCTCCTATTGTTACCTCCCTTTTTTGTTTTCTGGGGTTATTATTTTTGCCACTTCTAGGTGCATGCTTTTGTGGCATTTCTTGGATGTGTTTCAGGGAGTGTATTCCAGTGCAAATCAGTGGGATATGACAACCTGGCATTTGATAGCATGATTTTGGCAGAGCTGAGTGTGAGGCTTTACTAGACTGGGCATTAAAGAGCAATATTGTTGCAGATTGCTGGCTTCAGTGTGGTGTTTAGCCTGGCAGACTCGAGGGCTGTTTCAGTTCTCAGATGTCCATGTGCTGGTACTGCAAACAGGTATCCTCTAGACCAGTGGTCCCCCTGGAGCACCTTCCCGCAGGCATAGCTGTTCATGTAACAATGCTAACTGCTGTTAACCTGAACTTATGGGAGGAAGATTGTACTTGTGTTCACCAGGTGTCCAAGGTGTTAGCTCTGTTCCCTTTTCAGGCTGCAGAAGGAATCCTGTAGGTGTATTTTTTAAAAAGAACCACGTCTGAAGTCTGTTGGACAGGGTTCTTTTTGTAATCTGAGAACAGTGTAAGGCAATTTCAAAAAGCAACCACCTTTTTAAAGTAGCTTGGGGATGAAACTCTGCCACTGAGCTGAGTAAATGTATGAGGTGGAGAGGGTGTTCATTGTGTGCTACAGACACTGTGTCATAAAGAGGACTGATAGCCTGACTGATAGCATGGTGTATCGGTGGCAGGTTTGTGATGAGCTCATATATTCAAAGAACAGAAGTTGGGAAACTGTATACAATGACTGACAGGCTTTTTAATTGCCTTTTGTCCATGTTAAAATATTCTTAATTAAATTAACATTGTCCTAATGAGAGACTGCGGTGCTGTGCTGACAGAGCAGCACTCAGGGAGCAGCTGTGCTGCTGCTGACAAGTGGCATCAGTTTCAAATGAGGTTGGGGTGGGAGAGAGCTGGTGCTGGCCACCTGATTTACCAAACATGAAAACAACTGGTTTGCTCAGCTTTTGTTTTAGTTGGGCATTAGGGTGAGAGCATGATGATAAGTACACTTCCTTTGCACTTCTGCCAGTACTTTCTTGTGGAAAAATACACCCACTCTGCTGGTAGCAAGGAGGCACCATAGAGTAGAATTATGGGAAAGCAAAACTGAGTTTAATTTGACTGAAAGACAGGATGGAGTAGTTTAATCAAGTTGAGAGCTTTTCTGTGAGAGATTGGGTTACTCCACACTAGAAAGTATCTTGACTTGTTTTATTTTTTAATCTTTGACATGGATGGTCAAGAAGTGGAGCTCTATCCAGCTGTATCACTGCTGTGTCAGATACATGGATTCAGTTTCCTTTAAGAATTGCCTCTCAGTCCTTTAAAGCATGCTTATTTTCGGGTCTGTTGTTTTCTGGTTTGTTCTTTTCTCTTGAAAATGGAATTGTCAAAGGTGACAACTTTTCATCATTTGTGAAATGTTTTCTGTGTAGGGTTTAACTTCCCCATGAAATGTTTTTTAGGAAAGAGCCTTCATCAATTACAGCAGAACAAGAAAAACTGCATCTTTCTTTAAACTGAAAGAGTCAAAGTGGACACCAGGTCTATGAACTCAGGGAAGAGCTCTCTTAAAACTGAAAAAATGTATCTGGTTTATCTTTTGCCAGAAATCTATTCAGAAGACTGCCAAGTGCATATACTGAAGAGGGAGGGAATGGTGTAACTTCCTAGGTTACCAGCCTGATGCCCTGCCATTGCAGTGCCCTTGTCTGCTGGAGGTGTGAAATAACTGTCTGAGCAGAAGAATGGAAATTAATAGGTGATAAATTTATTTTGACATGGATGAGTTGTGTGATTCAGAGGAGGAAAATTGCAGGCACAATGCATTCAGGAAATACAGTGAAGCAGTCAAAACTCAGAAGTTTGTGAAGCATATTTAGATGGCAGCATCTCTGACAAGTCTCAATAGCTCATACTGTTGCTGAAAATTAAAAAGGGCAAGTTTTTCCTTAGCTGTCTGGAGGTTTGTTGGACACATTGGGGTCAGGACTCAGAGTTAACTAGACTTAATTAGTCTGTTCTAGCTTGGTAGTGCAGACAGCAGTAGCTGTACTGACAGTGAAATGCTGCAGATTGACACAAACTGTACAGATAGAGTCCAACCAAGATAAACTCACATCATCTTTTCATGTATGTGTTAGTGTGTGTCCTCAGGTATAAAGTTCCTGATTTAGGCTAACAGATTATTCCTATGAATGACTCCTATTTCATTATGAACTTAATTGAATACCCAAGATGTTTTGAGGAATATGTAGACCTCTGAATTATACTTTTGCCAAATGAAATGTAGTTAGATTTCAGCGAATGTCATTGCACTTTATCGGGGCACATATTCATTCCGGGCCAAACACAATGAAAGCTAAACTTATGGGTTCACTTGGAGAAAAGATTATTCAAAGTGGCACAGACTTTCACTGGCAAAACAAGAACAAAAATAAGTATTGACATTATTGCTATTAAAGATACATCAATTTTTAAGGGGGGGGAAAGTGATTTTTAAGGAAGATACTCTGAGGGAGAGAAGTCTTAAAATGGATAAAATTGATCTCTTTCTGCTTTAGGGGTGAGTGAATGATGGTGTTTCTCGCCCACTCACCGTTCCCAATCCCCCTCCTCCTCAGTTCCAGGCACTTAACTTTTCATGGAGGAGGTTGGTGTGACAACTCTTGGTCAGCTAAATCTCTTCTTGCAGCAATTCCTATAAGAAATATTGATTTCTTTTTTCTACTGCTGTGAGTCAAAGTGCCCCAGATTAAGAGAGGATCCCTTCTTTTCTGTATCAGAGAGGGTTAGAACAGAGTAGTTGAAGTAAAATCTTGCTTGCATTCTGAAATCTGACATAATTTAGCTTGTGAAACATTGGATCTCATGTTTCCCCAGGGATTATATGGCAAACCTGCAACACCTGAGGTGCTTAAGAGACCTCCCACTAGGCCATGATGGGGGAGAGTATTTATCTTGCATATTGAGCTTGGCAGGGCCTGAAGTGAAACTCTTATATTCAGGAGACAAACAATTTTATAATGCTGAACAAAAAGATCTTTAAGTGCTGTTAGCAGGCTATGCTGAATTAATCTGAGAGAGGTTTCTTCTGGGTGATGGCACTGTACCAGTCAGGAGGGTATTGCAAGAGTCAAGTATATTTTTTATTGAAAATAATCTTTCCACATAAAAAGTACCCTAAAGAAGAGATGAGAAGGCTGTTTTGGGGCTTTTATCTGTCAAAGCAAATGGCATAACAGGTGTGATTCCCCTGAAAAAACTCCTTCTTCATACAGCATCTAGTGTAAGATCTCTCATGGATCACAGTGGCACAGTATAAAAATATTAATTAACTATTGTAGCATAAACTATTTGGGCACTACTGACTTTCCAAAAACAATCTTCCTCTTACAGTGGCATGGGATTTTCTCCATCAATTCTTTCAATGTTTCCTAGTCTGAGAGCCCAACGCCTTCTTTCCTGCCACTTTGTGGCATCACTTTTGCATCAGCGCAAAGGTGGCGTGAAATGCACCCTGACCCAAAGCTTGACACTGGGCATTCAGAGCATGCTGATGTGAGCAGCAGAACAGTGATGAATTGCATGGTAGGAAGAGCAGCCTGGAGGCATTGCTCGGAGGCAGTAACCCAGGGCTGCTGTCAGGCTCTGGCACAGTATCATAATTTCCCAGAACTGTCATGCAGGAAGTCTGGTTGCCTGGCTACTCATTGCATAGTCTGTAACCTTCTGTTATTTTATACAGTAAGGTTGGCGATATAGTTTACATTATTTTTTTAATTTACATTATTTTTTTAATATAAAACAACCCTGTGTAGTGGAAACCTGGGACATGTAGAATTTTCCCAGCAAAGAGACAGAATACTGGTGGTGGTGGTTTATCTGCATTATGTGGATGTTATTTGTCATTTATTTCTTGATAATTTTTTCTTCTCTCTGTAGCAGTCCCTGCATCTGAGAGCAGCATCAACAGTGGCAAAGTGACCGAGAAGTTTGATTAACCATGAGAGATCAAAAGAGCCGCAGGGCTTAAGTTTGGCCACATGATTAAGACACAACCTGAACTGTACAAAGACATTTTGGGTGGTCTCCAAGAGGAGGAGCTTCAAACTAGGTAAAACAAACCTTCTGGCTGAAGGTCAGGAAAAGTACTGCAGCGTGATCCCTCCATCATCTGTTTACATCAGGTACCCCTGGAGGTGCCAGGCTCTGCCCTGTTGTGCCAGGCACAGCCTGGGTGTGCACAGGCTCTTTGCCTGCTGAGAAGAAGGGGTCATTGGGGCTTTCAAAGCACACCAGGCAGGGCAACAGAGTAGATACTCCTTTGGAGGAGCTCTGCAGGAGAGGGGGGATAGATAGGACGTGTTATTAGGCCATACAATCTTTGCTTTCCATGATTTTTGGCTGAGTGCAGGGTGGGTGTGTGTACACACTCCACATGGTATTTTTAACTAGCTCATGTTATGTTTCTTTGAACCCTTTTTAAATGTCAGGACACTGAAGGCTTTTGTTATAACAAGCAGAGCCTGACAAACTGCTGAGGATTTGCATCTGTGAAATGGGGAAAACCTGGCACTAGGGGAGGTCTTTCCTCCTTAGGTGGTGCCTGCTGCTCCAGAAAGCCCCAGGGAGGGGTTTGGGAGGTCCTGTTTTCCAGCACTGACCAGCCTTGGCAATATTTCTCCAGTGACCCTTCTTACATGTGCTACCTGGATGCATAAATGGGTATATATTTTTTCATATGGATATAAAAAATATGTGTTGTTCCTCCTATATAAATAAATGTGTAGTGTTGGAATTGGCTGCCTGCTAGAGGCATGTTCAACTTCTTATCCATTGCACTTCATCGTAGCTTGTTCAGAGGAGTTGAATTTATTTTTTAATTTCCAGTGTCTGTGAGAACAAATAAAGAGTCTAGAAATGTAGATAAATCACTGGAATTATTGCAAGAACTATTGATTAGAAGGAAAAAATGCGTACTTTTTTTTCTAGTGGAATTTGGCTCTTTTTTTTGAAGTCCTTATTCTGTTTGCTCTCTGAAATTAGGTAGAAGTTGTTGATAACTTTTTGTTTGCTGTTTTCTCATCCAGCAATTATTAGAATTTGGCTTTAGGAAGCTCTGAAACCCACCAGCTTTTTTTTTTAACTTAACTTTGACATGGAAGGAACAAAGTAAATTTTTTGATCCTGATGTACATGAGAATTGAATATAATTTCTGACTAAATGAATGATGATGGAATTCATAGGCCAGAATATCAGATGATGAAAACCAGCACAGTTTGATCTAAAAATTTGCTGTGATCTGAGTTGATGTGACTGTACTTTCCTAGCAGAGCAGTAACACTTGGCTTAGTGGTGCTGTCTCTGCAGTGTGAGCTCCAGGAGGAAGGTGACATGGGTGGGCTGTACTGCCAGGCGAAGCTCTGACCTGCAAGTATCTTGCAGTATCTTGTGCTCATCACCTCCCTAAGACAGAGGTGGAGATACTGAGGTAGAAGAAAAAGAGCATTGACATGCAGGGGAAAATTTTTAAATTTCAAAATCTGCCATTAGCAGTTGCTGGACTCATTGTGTGTCAGTAAGTTGGGTTTTGGCTTGAAAGAGGCTTTTGTCTAAGGGTGTGTTGGCAGGAGCAGGGGGAGTGTGACGAGATGCAAACCAGAGCCATGAGGGGTTCCTCCAGAACTTGCCACATCTTGTGGCCTCACAAACATTGCTGAGGGCAGCAGCAACAGAGCAGGTTGGGGCAAGGGTGACACATGGCTACAGACTTGCTCTGTCACGTAGAGAACATGGCAAGAGGCAATCCATTCTTCATTAAGGGTATGTTGCCACTGCATTTTTCTCTTGCTTCAGGCAGCAAAAAGCTGATTTCACCATTAGGAGATGGTCAGAAGGCTGGAACGTGTAAAAGGATGGAAAAGAAATGAGGTCAAGAGCTGGGAGTGAAAGGTTGATTGCATGGGAATGCTCTTCCCCAGCACGGACCACGGGCAAGCAGAAATAAATTGTGGGTATGAATAGAAAATAGATGTTTACTGAGGAGCTTAATTGAGGGTTCAGACGATGAAATCAGGAGAAGGAGATATTTGTCCTAATTTTAATCTTTGTTTATATTTGCACAGACTTAGAAAAAATGTTTTGTATTTTGTATCAGAGAACAAATACAGAGGAGAGAGAACAGCTAAGTGCTCTGTGTCTCTGCCTGCTATTTTAACAAGAGGTCCTCATGCTGATATGGGCTTGTATCATCATTTGCTATGGACTCTGCTTTTTAAAAAATTACTAGCTAGGTCACAAACTCATTTTACCTGTCATCTCCTGGATGGAGAAAACAGTATGATTGTTGAAATCATTGTTAAATGGCTGATGTTGGTGCCCCTTGGCAAATTTCAAATACTAATCTTATTTTTTTAGGGTATTCAGAGTGTATGGATGGGCAACAATTCTTCACTTGGGGTTGGTTCACTATTTTTGTTTGTTGAAGCACTGGCAAAAGATACAAGTTTTTATTTGCTTTTTTTAGCATGCAGAAGCCCCAAGTTGCAACATTCAGGACATGGTCTTTTCCAAAATATGATGGAGTCTTAGGGCAGGAACTAAGTTGGTTTCCTGCCAGATCTGAGCCGCTGCCTGGGGAAAACAAGCAATAGAGGAAAGGCTACAAAGAGAATAATTTTTTTTCCTTTTGACAGCTGGCTAATCTATCTGAATTTGGAAGGTCATAGAAGGCATAGAAGGAGTAATAATAGCAAATTGTGTTATAGAGAATGCCTGCTGCTTTATGGCTATTAGGAAAATACCACAGGAATGAATTTTTAAAAATAGCTCAGTGTTACAAGCACAAAGGGGTGTGACTGTGGCTGCAGGAAAATGTTCTAGCTTCTTAGTTCCTAAAGTCAAAAAATTCCTGTTTGTTTAATATTTATCTCCAGGAGTAAATTGGCCTCTCGTGCCAGAGAAAACAGTGTTTGGGTTCAGCAAGTCCTGAGGCAAAGAAACTTTATTATTGTTCAGGCAGGATCTGGAAAACGCTGCCAGGTGCAGTGCTTGATACCTCACTTGAATGCTCCTGGTAGATGGGGAGGCCTAAACTTAGAAGTATGCAGCTGAGGAGAAAGGCTTTGATAGCCTGTTTTTCATGAAAAGCACAAGATCGCAGCAGCAACAGAGAGCTGGAAGACAGAGAGAAAGAAGTTGGGCTCTTGGAACAAACTGGAGGGTAAAATGCATTTGGAGAAACTCTGAAAGCTTTGTGAGGATGAGGAGGAGGAAGGGGGGTGAGAGGTACAGAAGATGGGGAGCTGTACCCCCACATGGTGTGCTGTGGTGAGCACATGCAACTCCAAAGGACACATACACATGCTTGCCTTGGGCAAGATGAAGAAACACTCCACCTCTGAGTTCACAGCCTTGGCTGCTTGCTGCTTAATCAAAGACTTGGTCATGCTTAGGAGTAACACCAGTGCCCACTCACCTGCTGTCAGTCCAGTGTACCCTCAGCATCCCAGCTCCTGGGGCTGCCCTGGCACTGTGGTGTGGGTAGTGCAGGCCTGATGGGCTGTGTAAATTCAGGTGGTTGTGCTTCTTGGACTGCCCAACTCAGAAGGCTCAGAGGCAAGTGGGAATTCTCCCAGTCTGATTTTAGAGATTTGGTTTGAATCTGTTCACACTTGGGGGCTCCAGCCTGCACTGAAGCCAGGGCAGTAGTGGCAGGATTGGGTCCTGCCTGGAGTCAGAGCCCTCAGCCGGGGCTGGTAGTGAGCAGCACCACCTCTCCACCAGCCCAAAGGATTCAAATGACTGGAACTAGAGGAGGCATCTTGAGGGTTTGCATTTTACAGGTGAGAGTTCCAGTATTTCAAATGTAGTGTTTATCCAATTGCTGGGGCTCTGGAGAGCTTTTGACAGGTTGATGTCACTGTGGGCTAGACTGGACGACCTGCAGCAAAATAGTAGTGTCCTGAAATGTGAGGCTGCAAGAGCTCTCCCTTTGTCTTGTCCTCATGCTGCCCTGGTTTGTGTTGGTGCAAACACACCCTGTAAAAGACTTTGAATGTTGATAGCTTTGTTTAATTGAAGGATCTACTCTGGAGCCCTTAGAGAGGTCTGCATACGAGATAGGAATGACACCTTGTACCTAGGTAGGAAGAAAAGCAGCTGTGGTTCACATTAAAATGTGATGGAGAAGGCAGGGAAGTTGCATTTCAATTCTTTGATGTGGGCAAAAGAGTTTGTTCATTTTCAGATACAGGAGAAATAGGATTTTAAGCAATGCTTCTTACTTTGAGTAAAAACTCCATTTACAGCATCCTCTTTGAACTGCTGCTTAGATGTTTGTTTCTGGAGCACATGCAGTGAGTTTGCCAAATGCTTGGCAAGGGACAGGGGCCTGTTAAAAATTAACTAGAAACTGAGATAAATCACATACAAATAGCTCAGGGAGCATGGTGAATTCATCAGTGCCTGATGCAGTTGCTTGTCTCACAGCTGCCCAAATTCCTTTGTAACATGTTTTGGGTTTCTTAGCTTCAAGATGCCCTGTCCAGCAGTTTCTTCAGGAGAGAATGTCAGATGCATTTCTTTGAGCAGCATTTTAATCTGAAGCACAGCATTTTGTATGGTATGAATGACTGGCCCAATCTTGCACCCCAGAAGCCAGTGGCAGCTGGGTCCATAGTGTCTTGCCTGACTGTGGTGGTGGAAAGGGGCCGAGTGAAAAAAGTCCAGGCTTCCGGAAGTCAAAGACCTGTTAATAAAGCTTCTCCCCTTTGATAATGCTGGATAATGGAAGCTTTTAACTGTGTTACTGCTTTGAACCAGCTGATGTTGCAGGTTAGGCTGGTTGACCTGGGTCTCTGTGGCTGTGTGTCAAGACAACAGTGTGTGGCAGGAGAATTTGTGAGTTCAAGTGAATGGCACTTACCTACTCTGGGTGCATGATGTAAGCGTTTGCTCTCCTTTCTTATCTGTCACATTGGTGAGTTTACTCACCTTTCTTACAGCAGTAAGAAAGTAATATGGGTGTGGAGAGGCGCACAGAGAAAATTTCTACTCGCCCCTTGAATGTGTTCAGGGAGCTCACAAACAGCCTGACCCCTCACCTGAAAGGCTGGTGGGCAAGGCTTGAGACCATTGGAGCAGCCTGTGCCTGTTCTGCTGCAGCTCTGTGCAGTTCCCTTATGAGTGCAAGATGTTTCTCTTCCCCAAAGGGAGTTGTTGCCACTGAAACATGAAGCAGGGGTTGTCTGTATTGAGTGTCAGGACAGAGCCATCATTCCAAGGATATTTTAAATAGCAAGGTTTGAAAATCCCTCTCACACAATATTTTGCGTGCTGCAGGATTACCTTGTAGTTGCTGTTGGCCGCCTCTGCTGTTGGCAGTGTGGTTTGGAGATGCTGTATTCCTAGGCTGTTCCAGGCAGACTGGCTGTTGGAAAACTCACAAGTCATTGTCAGTTCAGGCCAGAAATGGAGTCCAGTTCTTTTGCACTTGTGTACTGCTGAGTGCAGTTGCAGGATTTCGTGCATGCCCCATTTGTGCCTCCTGTAGTTTCATGCGTAGCTGCTTCTTAAAGTGTCATAGCTCCAATCTGTCTGCTGCATGCTCAGGATATTGCCCTATTTGGGGAGTTTGTGTGGTTTGTTACCTGCAGACTCGGACCCAGTGGCAGAACACAGGATTTCAGTCGGAGCAGCAAGTGCAGAGGGTGGTTACGGAATGGGTCTCCTCTAGTGAGGGTCTCTCTTTAGGGAGGAAGCAGACTTCCACATCAGGGAAGGAAAAGGTCCTTATCTTCATTAGGGCACATGAAAGTTTGGATTTGCCCAATGTCTTCTTAGTATCCCAGCTGATACCTCTGGCAAAACCTGGGAGAAACATGAAGAGAGTTCCACGCTTTACGGACCACCTGGTCACAGCCAGCCAGAGAGGGGTAGTCATCAGTGGTGTTTGTTGCAATCCCAAACACACTCTTTGCACTAAGTGGTACCCTGGGAGGGGATGGCTGAATAAAAGATGAAGAACAGGGTTATAAAGAACTTGTGTGAGATGCTGTGGGCTGGCCACATGGTGACGAAGACATTCCTTGATGTACCAGGTATTTTCTCTGCCTATTTTTCATATTACTGCAATATTTTTTTTCAAGTCCCAGTCACGTATCTTTATTTGGCAATCAAATTACTCCAATAAAAGCTGGCAGAGCAGTTCACAGTGAATTTTGTAGTGAGTGTGCCAGGGCTGTTTGCTAATACAGAGATGAGCTGCTAGAATGCTGAGGTCTCCTAACACCCCACAAAACTGCCTGGTGTACCTTGTGAGTAACGAAACATCACTCAGTTCTAAGAGGCAACCTTCAGTAACAGAGTTCACCCAACTATAATATCTTTAAAATCAGGATAGAACCAGTGGCATAGGAAAAGAGAGTGACTGAATTGCTCACAGTTTAACGACCCTTTAACTATGCAATAAGGATTCCTGGCTCCTATGCAAATTGATGTGCACCATAGAGTTGTGGACTTTATTATTAGTGAGCAGTTCCAGTGGCTTCAAACCCTGTGTATTCACTCCAAGATACAAATGGCTAAAGGAATCCCCTAGACATGCATGAATCGT
Organism: Corvus moneduloides; assembly: GCF_009650955.1. Taxonomy (NCBI): domain Eukaryota; kingdom Metazoa; phylum Chordata; class Aves; order Passeriformes; family Corvidae; genus Corvus; species Corvus moneduloides. Next base: position 43,100,739 of record NC_045480.1, on the reverse strand, counting down.
GCATATTTGAGAGAGAATACTCGGCGTTGGGACAGGGAAACTTTGAAGAGCTCCAACTTTGGTCCTCCAACTGTTCCAGGAAACTGAGGTAAGATGACAACATTCTTTGAGCCAACTCAACATCAGAGGGACGGAAGTCAAAGTGTCTCTCTCTTGGACACATCTCTTGAAACCTGTTAATCAAATTTCTTGCCTTAGACAGTCTCACAGTTATTTTCCTAATTTAAAGTATAACTGGCACTGCTCAGTACTTATTTGGGTTTAGTTCTCTATTTACATTGTGCTGGATGTGAGGATGGTCTTTGCTGAGGATTCTGGTGGTGTCATCACCAGCTGATGTGGCACAATTGCATGAGCTCCCAGATGAGGAGCTCTTGCTTTTGTGCTAGACTTGAACCCAGGGCTGTGAGATCAAAGCCAGTTTTCATTGCAAGGCTTTTTTTTCTGTTCTTTGCAGTTCAAAGACACTGGTACTGAACAGGAGTGTATGCATGCCACAGTAATCCTGCTTCACATGTAAGGGAATTCTGTCCTGCACTGTTCTGATAGGGGGAAAAAATCTGCTGAGTCCATTTCTCCAAGTTTTTGATCTAAAATGGGGGCAGGGCAACAGGCAAGGGTAGAGGTGATGTGGTCCTGTTTCTGCTGGGGCACTGTGGTATCAAAACAATGATGATGTCTTCTTGAAATTCCTTGAGAGTGTCAATCTCAAATTTTAGCACTGGTGTTGTATACAAATGCAGTAAAATAATTCTCTGAGTACACACTGTACTTTGTCTTTCCAGGTGTTTGCCAAACTCAAAATGAATATATCAAGAGTATTCAGGGTAAGAGTCTGAAATGAGAACATGGGCTGTTGAAATGCATAACAAGATAAAACCTGGGAGAAAACTGTGACAGAGGACTATTCCTGGCCTGAAGAGAAGGTAAAAAGTCAAAGTATTAAGTTAAAAAAATCGTGGGAGAAGTGCTGTAGTAACTCGTGGTGAGAGGAAAGCAGGATTTGGCTGTGTCACAGAGAGGAGCATCCTTATCCTGTGTGCCAGATGGATCTTGGCTTCCTTGCTCAAACACTGAATACAGGCCTCAGCCTGTCGTGCACAATAATCATGTGCACACACTCTGTATAAGCCATCATGCAAATGTTCCCTGGCACACAGAGCACAGAGATGCTGTAGAGATGGCCCTTTTCCATGTGATTTTTGAGACACCTGCAGTGGTTTGACCGAAGTGGAGTCTTGGGGAGATCTTTAATAGCTGGATTGCAGGGAAACAGCAGAGTGGCAAAAATCTGACCATACATACAGAGTGAGCTTACGTATTTCTTAAAGAAAACATTAGTTGATTCTTAACATCTCTTAAGCAAACTGAGGAAAAATCGTGATGGAAAGCCAGGAATTGTTTCTGGTTCTATCCAGAAAGTTCAGATCTAACTTGCTCTGCTGTTTGACATGTTATTGAGAAACTGAGGAATAAACCTATGCCTTTGACATGTATCAAGCATGTGTAAGCATGATGTCCTGTCTGGCTCTCTGCCATTAAATTAAACATTTCTTAGGAGAAAAAAGGCAACCTAAGGTGATCACTCCAGTGGGCATTCACATCCAGTGATGTGAACGGGATCAATCCTGATCTGACTATCCTGATTTCGGTAATGTTACCCAAGATGTTTTTTCAACTTTAAGAAGAAAGATAAATAAAAAATAACCCATGTGTTTGGTTTGGTTTTTTTTCCAATAATAGTCCATCTTGGCCCAAAGCAACCAGTGTAAAACACTGTCTAAAGGACGGTTTGTTTCAAAGCAAAGGAACAGTGCACAAGCAGAATTGGTAAGAGCAGAGCTACTAGAACATGATTTGATTCATTTTGGACTTGCAATCCTGAAAACTTACATGGAGCTGGTTTCTGAAATCTAGAGGCGCTTCACAGTCTGTACTGCTGAAGACTTGTCTTTGTGGTTCCTGATGGTCTTTGGTCTGTTGGCATTTTAAACAAATGGAGCATTACAGAGATTCCAAATGCATTTCCTCATGTATCTCTAGGTCTGTTTGATGCAGTAGGTGAGGTCTGAGAAGGGAATCTCCTCAAGCTTTGAAAGTTAATGCAGTGATCTTTCAAATCACTTCTGAAGCCTACCACTAAAATGTTTTGCATTTCTTTCTAAAATTCTTTCTTGCAGGTTTACACCAAGGCATTGCTCAAATTCTTTTCTTGTTTTTAATTGGTGTGGAAAATCTGAAGTCATAAAACACTGAGAGATAGATCTATACAACCAAAAATTTGCATCGCATTTAATTGGACCTTACTTGCTAATTAATAACTCTGTATGTGTAACATTCACAATTAAAATTTTAAAGGCAGCTGTAGTTTCTTGTTGCAAATTTTTAAAGGCAGAGTGAACAGGTCTCAAGGTGAGTGTCACAATGCATTGCTAAAATCAAGAGACTTTGGATCAAGCTATCTTTTCTGATAACTACTGTGTCTCATTTGCAAGGAGAAATAACTTCTATTGGGGTGCATATAGAGACCATTGGGCCATGGGTTGGAGAGAGCTGCTACTGTGGCAGCTTTTCTCCAGCAGAACAGAGCAGGATGATGGAGGCTGCTGTCATAAATGTTCTTCTGTTCAGGGTTGTCTTCTCATGACTGAGTCTTATTAGCGTGGCTATTGTCATCTCCAACTGCAGTAAAACCAAAGTTTTGACCTCCAAGTCTCAGATAATTTACTGAAGGGAACCGAGAGAAGCTGTTCTCCAGAATGAATGAGCTTCACTAAAAGCACTCACTACTGATTTAGTGACATGGATCTGATGAGAGGTGAGGGGACTGTATAAAATGCAATCTGAAACCAAAAATCTTGTCTTGGTCCCTTCCCTTGTGCTGATTTTGATGTCAGCAAATGCGTAAGTGCACACTGCCACTGGTCCCAGTAACTGTCATTTATGAAGAATCTTATTTTCAATCTTTTTGGGGAAAAGAGTTGAACATGTCTATGAAAAGACATTCAATTATAAACTGGCAAGAGGTTAAACATTTGATAAATATTTTCATGTTAAGTTAGTGTAATTTCTTCTGCTTGCTTAAGTATCTAAGCAGGAATTTCTACTACCTACTTACTAAACCCAAAACTATAATCTACTTCATAGGAAGACCTCAGGCCGTATTTTCATCCCTTTTTTGAAGTTCATCTGGAAAGAGCAGTCCTGGCTGAGGTGTGTGGCCGGAGGGAGCTGCCTGAAAAGAGCCTGTACAGAAAGAGCTGGAGAAGGATCCTCACAACAGAACCCCTGAGTGACCTCACCTTGTCTATTCAAAAGATGGAGAGAAGGCAGCACAGTCACAGCGCAGCCAGGTGTGGAGGTGAGTGACTTAGAGCCACAGCAGCTCCCCCAGAGCTCAAAAACACTGCCTCGGTGTCTGCTGAGACTGCAGCTGTCACAAGGCTTTACAAGTCCATGTTTGACTATAGCAATGAAATGCACTGATAAAACAGAAACCTGAATCCTCCCCCTGTCACCTACTTATTTCTGTCTACCTTCTGAATTAATTCAGAGTTCTAGGGACTGCTTGTAAAAATGGCCAAAAAGCTCTTGACAGTCTTGCATAGGTTTCTCCTCTAACCAGGGAATCTTAAACTCAGAAAGGTGTAGTAATATGATGAACCAGACTAAAATGTGTTTATCTTATGTTCCTTGGCATCTAACAGCAGTTTGTGCAGGTTGAATCAAAATGAGGAACTATGGTAGCTGCTCTTTCTTGTAAAATGTCCATTTTATATTGCAGAAGCTCTTAAATTACCTGTGATACTTCTCTTAAAGTTAGGTTGAAAGTTGTCATTCTTCCTTCTGAATAATAGGTACAGTGCTCTCTTCATATGATAGTGAAATGTATTTTGATTTTTAAATCTGGTAATAAGAGCTATTTCACTCTGGGATTGTCATCTTTTGTTTCATTTCACTGCAATGAAAATGAGACTCTCAATCTAGAAATGAAAACAAGATGCCCAATTAGTAGCAAGTAACAGTCTCTTTTACTGATTACTTTAAAATAAGGACAAGGTTTTCAACTATTCACAGATATTTCTGACACATCACAAAGTAACATAAGAAAAAAAGATCATAATCATATTTGAAGCAAAATAGTTTAAAATTTAATGTTTACAAATGCGTTGCTTTTTTCCTTTTCAAAATGTTTGCTGATACAGTTTTGCAGGAGACTCTGTTTGGTCACATACACGTCTGCTCTACACACGCTGTTTCGTCCTAGGGGACAAATGGGAAAAGTATTCTCAGATTGGTACTTTGTCAGAAACTGGGATTTGGAATATGACCTCTACTGGTCTTGCAATTCTGTGTCTGTGAGCTTTGTACAAGACTGAACATGCTATGCAGCTGACATTTATTTTACACTGTACTGAGATCTTCTACATACGTATTTTGAAGCTTTAAGGCTGCACCACTAACAACATTTTACCAATCTTTTGTCATTTTCTTAACATGTTATAGTTACTTTATCAATTTTAGAATTGCTAGCAGTGGTGACAGCCCACTTAAAAAATTCCACACCAAACAGAAGAATTCCCTGGGAAACTGCACAGCACATGCATGATACATAGCTATAAAATTAGTCCAAAGTTTTGATAAATCCTTAGTTCCCACTAGACCTAATAGTTGTTCTAGTTCTAAAGAATAAAATGCTTATTCTATACAGAAGGTTGGGTGGAGTATGGACATTTGGCAAAGATCACTCGAGGCATTTCACGGTCTGAATTGTTTGTACAGTGTTAATGCAGCTGCCCTTTTCCCTTATGCGGAGACTTGTGGCACCTGTGGGAAGGGATCATCCCTGGCAGCGTCAACAGGCTCAGCCTTACAAGATCCGAGTTCATCTTTTCCTGGCTGCTCAGTCTTCAGCTGAACCAGGAGCTTCTTGCAGGACTGAGAGCCCTTTAGGGCGTGCTTGTGAGCTCGATGCAAACTTGTACAGCATTTTCAGAGGCCAGTTTACAGCAGGGAAGTGCTTGGTCTTTTGCCTTCAGGACATTACAACACGAAAAATGGCACCAGCATTTTTCAGTGAGCACCATTAACTGACTTTGGTAACTTGGCATGACCAGCAGCATTGAAGAAGATGCTGAATGCCTGTCTCGTACAAAAAGAAAGTACAGCTGCCAATTACCCTGCAACTACAGTCTGTAAATACTAAAAACATAAATATGTTAACCATACACATATACACAAAACAGAGCACAAGCAATATTACAGGATGCAATGCCTACTCTCTATAACTGGTTTTGGTTAATACAGATGCAACAGCAAAATAAATGCTATTTCATATATGACAAACCTTTCTTCCAAAGGTCAGTGGCAGTAAGCCAAAGTTCAGGTCCAGGCTTTCACTAATCCAATGTAACTCACACAAATTAATCAATGAAAGAGTAGCACTAAGGGAAGATAATGACTATCAGTTAACACTGAAGCTTTGAGATGGAGCTTTCTTTTGCCACCATTTGTGATCAATTCTCCCTTTTTCACAAGTGCTCTTTCTGTGAGCACTCACCAGCCCTAACAGGGGAAAAAGTTATTACATACAAAATATGATTTAGGGGTAAGGATTAATAGAAAGAACCAGCCGGAGCTTGGATTTTCTCAATCCTGGGAGGTGCTCTCCATATATTTAAGTGAAATTTCCATGAGATTGCACTTAGCAGACCACTAAGAAGTTGTTGCTCTCTCACTTTTTTCTTCTTTTCCATGCAGTTCTGTTTCAAAGTTTGGCAGAATTGCATGAGAAGGGCAAGAGGAGATGATTGCTGGTCCATTGTCTTGGCTAATGCTCTTCAGAACAGCGTCCTCTCCTCAAGACCACATCATCTAGTCCAATATCTCCAGTTCTTCCTTTCCCTTTCTCACCTCTGAAAATTATCTAGGAAGAGAAATAGAACAATTTAAGTGGAGGATAAAAAAAAAAAAAAAAATTACACAGAGATAATTCATTAAAAAGTGTGATGAAGGATTCTGGATTCTCCTCAGGTTTCCAGTAGGCCCCTCCAAAATCACTACTGTTTGGTTGCTTTTGGGTTTTAATTAGCTAGAAACTAAAACGTCCAAATTTCTTCCCTGCTTACTTAGGAGTCTTCCTTTGCTCCCCAATCTCTGGATAAGTGTCACAGTGGTTCAGGTCAGCAGTCCTGGCTGCCCATGCTGGCTGCAAAAGATCCCAAACTCAAGTGTGCCATGAGGCAGCTCCTGTCTGTGGTCCAATGGATGGCAGGTCATGCTGACAGCTACTGCCAGGGGGTCAGGAAAGGCACGGGAACTGTGAGAAAAGGAACTTTTTGCTGGTCATGTCTGAGATCTTGTCTACCAGACAAGACATGAGTGATTCAACACTTACTGAGACAGACACAAGGACTGCCCGAAGTGATAAATTTAGGGGGGGGGGGGGGGAAAAGAATATAGCAAATATATTGTTCACCTGTTACAAATGTCCACCTTCTCAGACTGACATTCATTTACAGCTAACAAAGGCAGGTGTCTTTGCTACTGTTCCTGAGGTAAAGTTTCCAGAAAACTATCTGCAGTACCTACAGCCTTAATAATTGTTTTAGAAATAGATACTGTGTGTGTCTTGTAGCCTGATCTCACCATGAACATTGATGTGTTTTCACATCAGAGTACCTGATATTTAAGTCAGAGTAAAACAGGCCCTGAAGTACCCAAGCCACTTCTTCAGATCTGAAATAGAAACTACCTTCAGAGGTTGAAGAATAACACTGAGCTTTTGATACCAGTTAATCACACAATGTTTCTAAGATTTCCAAGTGTTAAAAGATTCTCCATGGCACTTCGGGCAGCTTCTTTTGATTGCATTAAACAACTTTGTGTTGTAGGTATTTTTAGGTCATCATTCACCTCCTTGGCCTGATCAGCTGCAGGGATGCTAAAGGGCATAAAACCACAATTGACTGCACGTGTAATCTCCCTACCTTACCAAAAATTACTTATTTTCAGTATCTTTGCCCTGGTTGAGCCAGTTACTAATCCACAGGGGATGATTATTCCTATTTCATGGCACTGTATTATTCAAAGCATTATTCATGAGGACTCTTGATACAGGCTATTTTTGAAATCTCTATAGAGTATGCCTCTGTCCACAAGGCTGTTCTTTCCTGTGTGATGATTCCCTTAAAATAGGCTGTACCAGGTAGCTCAGGAAATGACACAGTAGCCTGAGTCTATTGCTGTAGCTGGGATTTCTTTCTCTTTTCTGTGCATAAAACTAATTGGAAAAAAAAGGCACAATGACTCTCATCTGTATTGTGATTCCATTGGCAGAGATTAAAGTAGTAAAACAGACTGAAACTGAACCCAGAAGATGAACACTGCAGTGCTGCACCATTTAACTGTCTTCAGCTTTTCATGCAAAAACCCAAAAAGCAACATGAGCATCAGTACTTACACTCCTGATGCCCAGTCCCCGTAAAGTTATGTGTGTCTGTCTCCAGCCGTGGCCACCATTTCTTCCCCAGACAGCTGGGCCATGAGCACCATTTTTCCTTACAAAGACTTGGAGGGCACCAGAATGCAGCCCGGGCACTTTATGCCTAAAGGACAGGCACAAGTCTCCAGCCTGAGCCATGTGACCCAAGGGCAGGATAAGATGTGCTACTCTTCCTTCTTTGCTCTTGGGATCAGAGATGGTAAGATACTGTCCCCCTGCAGTGGAAAAAGCAGTTAGTTTTTAGCAGTTAGGTTTTGTTTGGTTTTTCTTAATGCTACTAGGTTGCAGGACCAAATGCATGAAAATTTATTAAAAAAAATAATAAAGGGGTCCACAAGGTTCAGTGAGTGTTAAATAAGGCATATATAAACAAAACTGGTGCATCTGCCTCCTACAGGGTAAGATCTACAGTGCTGCTCTTCTCTATACATTAATACCAGGTTAGGTGTTGCCCATCTAATTTCTTTTTGACAAAGCAAACAATACCTCTCAAAAACTGAAACCTCATGTATTCTGTAATTTCTGACAACCTCTTGGTGACTGCATGATTTTAAACCCGCAGTGATATTAAAGCCACTGTGCAAATTTACGCACCTTTCAAGCTGCAATGTTTTGCTGTTGGACAGATAAAGGAGAAGACCAGAATAAATGCTATCATGTAATTGAGCTATGGCTCTGTCCCTTTCCTTTCCTTTGGGAACTGTGTTAACAGGTTAAGTCTCAATGCATATCCATTTGCAACCCCGACAGCCTCTTTTATTTAACCGTAATTTAAACTCTTAATCTGGATTAGATAGATAAAGCAAGCAGCAGTAATGATTTCCACATGGCTGTTAACCCTGAAGCCTAACAGTAGGAAGTTGGCAGTGAACATACATACTCAATTCAAAACCCTATTATTAGCTCTTATCATGTATGAAGTAAAGGTGCCTTCCAGAAAACACTTAGAACATGAGAAGCTGAGGATTTCGGGAATGGCAACATCCATACAACCTAGAAAGAAAAAAGGCACCTTTCATACTGACACTCAGAACTACACTAAACGAGATTTCACATCTTGGAGAAAATCCAGACCTGTATGTGCTGTTTGTACTTTTAATGAAAACTTTTGCAAGGTGGGTAAAACCTTTAAAATCTGAAATGACCAAAGGGAAAAAGGTTCAAAAAAACCCCAAAAAACTTATCTTACACTGAATTTAAGAATATTTTTTCTTTATGAAATCAGATTTTAGGAGGTTTTTTAAAATAAAAAAATTCCACTTTTACCTTAAATTCATTAAGAAAGGTGGCATTTTTAGTCTCCTCAGCTAAAACTGAAGATGCAGAAATATTGGGGGTTTGTAATATTGTTGACATACACGGTTAAATAGGATAGAAAAATATTTTTTAATTATCTCCCTGCTACTTCTCAACCAGAGCATTGTTTTTGGAAAGCTTCTCTTTGAAAGTCACAATGATTTCCCTCAATAGCTGTAAGATTTAATGACAATGTACCAGGGCTTGTCACACACTTAGAAGGAAAGACAACCTTGTCTCCAATTCGCTACTTCTACATAAGTTTGTAAGCTCTTTGCTCTCCATGAGACTTAACAAAGCAAAGTAGTATGCTGTTGTCTGGGCCTCTAGATCAGCATTTAGCCATGAAGGGGGATCCATTTGCCCAAGGATCTGTTAAAGCCTTTTGGTGGGTATCTTCTCAGGGAGTTTTCTTTTTTTTTTAATGCATTGCTTTTGCAGCAAGGTCGCTAATTGCTAAAATAAGCACAATACTGTTTAAATAACTGTACCTGTTTGCTGAAGATACAATTATACCACTATGAAAGTACTGACTTATTAAGTGCATCGTTTTCAGATAGTTACTGTGGCTGAATCCAATCAATAGGAAACAGATTTAGGTAAGCACAAAGCAAATATATCTGTAGGCAAGCCCCTGGAGGAAAAGGTCCCCTCAAATCAGCATTTTCTGCATGCAAGATAAGTTTATAATGCTTCAGCACAGTACCTTTCAAAATGCAGATTCTGATAAACCAAAAAATAGCAAACTTTGCAAGGTGAAAGCAAACAGTCAGGAACAAGCTGTGAAAATAAATCCTTGCAACAAGGTATTCCAGACAGGAGGGAGTGGGTGGGTGACTTCAAGGGACTAGTTTTAACAGGTTATGTCAACAGTAGCAGAACATACAGAGGAAATAAATAGCTGAGCTTGACCCTGACTACTGGGAAGCAATGCAGGGGAAAAGTCTGACAAAAAAGAGCCAGTTAAAAATCATAGTTCTGGAACTTAGTATGCATTAACAACAATTTTTGAGTACAGATAATGAATATGCTTTGAGTGACCTAGAAAAAATGGATTTTTACATCTGCTGTTTCAAAAAAGGTATGAATTACATGTAATATTTTCTTTTTTTAGGTGCCTCTCTGCAAGCAGGTGACAGCTGCCTGTTTTCTCATCTGCAGGAGGAAGGAGCTCTGCTCTCCCACTCATTCCCAAGGCTTTTCAAGTGTCACAAAGAGCTCCTGAAGTACTAGAGCAGCCTGTGTGGGGCAAGCCCTGCCCAGCCAGTGAAGACAGCACTTCCAAACAGCCTGGAAAAGGTGCCAGGTCACCTGCTGCGCTGGCAAATGACTGTGCCAGCAGTGGCAGCATAAGGCCAGACAGATGTGACAGGGTAGTGCACGAGGAAAATGCCCTCGCCCTCCCTCATCTTAACCTGTACCATTGTCCCGCCTGAGAGCGCGCTTCCTTCCGCAGGCTGCCATCCCTCACATAATGGGAGCTTTGTGCACTTCAAAGGCTGCTCCTTGGGGATGAAGTAATCCCATCATTACGGGGAGCCAGGGATGTGTGTCTAATCCCCAGCACTGCTGGGCAGGCACTGCTGGGGGAAGGGTAGGCAGGAAAGGACAGCAACCTCTCTGTGCCACGCCAAAATCAATATACCAAATACATCCCACTTCCTGGGACAGCAGAGGTGGGCCAGAGGGCAGGGCTGCTGCTGACCACCAATGCTGATGCCAGTCTCCTGTGCTGCAAGCAGCTACTACACACTCCCCTCTAATGTTTGGTGTAGTGTCACTTTTTACCATCCCAAAAAATCCCATTTTCAGAAGCTTCTGTGTTTGAACATTTTACTTCCAGTTACTTTTTTCCTATATACAGATTGATTTTACTGAATTCTACTCCAACCTATAGCAATCTGAGAGGTTAAACTAGAACATTATATCTGGCAGCAAAACAAAGACTATGTCCAATACTTTCTATAATTTTGCTAGTGATAGGGAACTAATTATGGTTACATGGTTGTTTGAAAAATAAGCTTTGTTTCACCATAAATAAAAGCTGTTCTCTAGTCCACTTTTTTCCCCCAGATTCTTTTAAGGCAAACTTTTGCTGACTATATTTACTACTCCTTCAGAGACACTCCTATTTTAAAGATGCCAGCCATGGTAAAAATGTAAATTTTCAATTGCTCTTTCATATTGGGAATCCTCAATTTTGCTTTTTATACACAGAAGAGGTGTGGGTGTGAAATATATCCCAGAACTAAAGCGAACAGCAGCTGTGTAATTTGTCCTGAAGCACAAACTGTCATCAACCTCAAGCCTGGGTGATTCTTCAACTGCAGGATGTGACTGTACACAGATCACTTACCTGATGCATCTCTCACTGGTTCCCAGTGCAAGTCATCATCTTTGCCCTTGATCCATCCGCACAGTCCACTATCAAAATTACAGCTGTGCACCAGCACACCTGGCAGAACAGAGCAGGAGGTCACAAAAAAACCCAGAAATGATTCAGATTGGTTTGGTTTTCAATTTCCCATGTCGCTGACACTAGCAAGTAAGTGTGAAAATTAAATGTAGAAGAAGGAGCCCTAGGAAAAGAACCTGCAAAAATACTAAAACAATAAAAAGGACCCTTGTATTTATTAACAATGCACACTATTTTTGTGCTAATTTTTTTAAGATATAAAAGTAGAAAGGTTTTCATAGGCAAGGGGTTGGTTTTATAAAGCAGTTTAAAAGAGGTGCTTAAGATGTAGGAGCCCTGAAAAATGTATAAACCCCCAAGAAATCTAAAAAAATAATCATAAACCCTAGGTCCTGCATAGGAGACATGGTCTTTACCTGGGTCATCATTTGCTTCAAATTCATCAGCTGTAATCCCTCTTTCAATTTCAAGTATTTCAAACAGATTATTGCTCACTCCAGGCTGGCGTGGAACTGTGAGAAAAAATGAATGAGATAAGGAAGTAGGTCACTAACTAGCTTTATCTTTAACAAAAACCAGCAGAGCAGCTCTGGGCATTGTGCTTTTCCTGGAGATTTCAATACATTTAATTATATTTGACACAAAGACTCATAAACTTTATGCCTACATGATTTATGATTTGTGTTGCAACATTTACCTAAGCACTATAAAAGGTAATTCCAAATCTCCTAAAGGCCCTCTGAATGAAAGCTCCTTTTTAACCGGGGGGAAAGCTTTATCCTTGAAGCACACTACTGCTCTCCAAATGTGTTTTCAGAGACAGTGGTTTCTCAATTAAACAAAGCCACATGAAAGTCCTCACTCAACCCTTCCACCGACGTTTTTAGGAGAACCTCGACAGGAGGCAGCAGTACTTGGAAGAGGCCCCACGTGCACTTAACCTTTGAACTACAGCTGAAGGTACACCCATCTATCTGCAAAGGATCAGAGCTCCCCAAACAATTATCAGGGTTGTACTGAGAGCTGAAAAGGAGGAGCTCTAGTGGAAGCTGGAATTCAACTGTAATTACACTTTTTGCTTTCCAGCAGCACAGCCAGTCCTTCAGCTGCTCTTCCCAGCTGCAAGGAGAACGAACAGCTCTTGGTGATTAAGAAGCCCAGAGGTTATTAGACATTCAGCATCCAGGACAACCTGAAATTTATGAGGTCTTTGTCAGGTGGCTACAAAGACTCCCACATATTTCTGAAGATGCTGTGCCAGTCTGTGTACATCTCATGCAGATTTCTTGCCTGATGGACAGGTGTCAGCTAGAGATAAACAGATTACACTGAATAGAGCTGTCTTGGAAAATTCCTCATTTAGAGGCAGGTCTAATGCATAATTCATAATAGTAGTAATGTGTTTCAGACATGTCCTTAGATTTAATAGGCACCTCTGACACCCAAAGTATTTGTAAGGGCCTTATCTATTAAAAACTTGACATGTTTTCCATTTGCAGTGCAAAAATAACTATTAATGTCTGACTTCAGGGGCAAGTGAGAACAAGAAGAATTAAGATGACTGGAAGGACTGTTGTCTCCAGAAAATCAAATCAAAGGTTAAGAAGGAACTTCTTTTGCACTAGGACAACATGAAAATAGCACTGCTGCAAGAGCTCCTCTAAAGCCAGAATACAGAAAAGAAAAAATGTTGAAACTGGGACAAAATAAGCAAATTCTAATGTATTTTTAAAATACTATTCTAGGCTAGTGATCTTGAATAAAAATTTTGTACAATAAAATCAAATACTTAAAAAGCTCAAAATCTGTAGGAAACTGATGAACTCATAAATATAATAGTCATTATTTGAATCATTAAGTCTCCCGTTTTTTGTTTCCTTTTTCTTTTTAATCCTTTGCAGATTTTAGACTGTCTATTTGCAGTCTAGGATATTAATGCTCACAACAGCTTCAGGCTTGCAGCTGACTTGGGTGTTAGAGGACTGTTAATTTTTAAAAATACCTTGATTGTAAATAATATTTTTGCTGCTTTGTTTTATCTGGGCTATTTTGCCCACGTGACTAGAAACTGAGATTTAACATGAAAGAAACCTTACAAATGTGCACAGTCCACACAGCCTAGGCCAATAATTGCCCTGCAGTACATCTACACACAAATGTTATATTCAGTCTCATAAAGGCATCACTCACCCTTAATCCCTGCCAGCAGTGTACCACTCTTCCCTAGGAGCTCTATCTATGCTGCTGCACGCCCAGGGACCACCACCTTGCCTTCCCTCACCTCAGACTGTGCCAAGGGAAGAAGATACTGTTTGTTTTCTGTGCTATGGAGAGCAAGTCCGCAATTCGCTTCAGAACTGCTGAGCGCAGCAGGGCAGGGACCAAAGGCTCGGACCACAGGCTCACAGGAAGGTTCTGAATGAGCACTGTGACAAAGAGCATGAAGGGAACCCACTGCCATGCTCTAAGATTTGTAGGATACTCAGGGGTCACAGTTTTAAGGTACATGTCTTGTGCACCCTCTTCCCAGTCTGTCATAATCCTTGTTTATGGAAAACACTGCAAAAAATACTGGGAATTTATTTTGTAAACTACTTCCGTTTACTTCCTTAAGTACCATTTCTAATGCGATGCTGTTTTCTACAAACCTGAGTTACGTCTGTGTGCACATACAAGCATTCTCCAAATTCAAGTTGATGTGTCTGCCTGTAATCAAAGCTCTGCAAAAATATTTTTTCAAAAATTCCCCCAGAGTCCTTTCCAAACACTTTTTTTATGAACTTCTAGAAGAATGTGTTGCAGTGCTCTAATACAGTCACTTCAGTGCTTGGACCTAATTACAGGAATGTGCACTCAATTTGAAACAAGGGTTACCATAAGTGATGCAGGACTCTAAATATGACCCACATGTACACTTCTTTCTGCCATGACAACCAGTATGTCGAGTGGAGATCGTGGGAGAAAGTACTTGGCACACTTATTTTCTGCAAGCTTTCCAAACCCTTTCTGTGTACTTTATATAGTGTATCAGTGTGCTTTTCACTTAACTTCAATGGTTTGATAAAGCTTGTTAAATAGAAACTTGGCTTCTTTTTCTTGGAGAATTTTATAAGCTCTGAGTGAGCCAATACATCAACACTACCATATTCTCAAAGTTCATGAGCTAACCTCTTCATAGATGCACAAATCTGGGGGAAAATATCACAACTGTGATTACTAAATATTAAGTAAGAGTGATTACTTTCCAGCTTTTTTAACCTTCGGGAAAACAATACAGCTTTTTTTTTATTTACTTGCTAATTGCTGAGTTTGGGAGTATAAGAAAGTGCATGTATATATATCAGCTAGTTTGCAATAAACAGAATATTTGTTTTGGTGTTACAAACCAAAACACGGAGTGCAATTTCATGTTATTAGTAATTGTTATTACTATTAATAATGCAGTTCTCTGGCTTACAGAAAACACTGGTTTTGCACTGTAAGTACAATTCCATTCCACACAATGATCATGACTAATCTTCCCATTTGCTAACAACAACAACAACAAAAAAAGGAAAAAGATTTTTTGACTGAGTAATTACGACTGAAAGCTGTTAAATCCCACTTCCAAAAATCTCCCGCAAGTGATGAGATCTCACACAGAACTAGTAGAAAACAGCTAAAAGTAAGGGTAGTCCAGAGGTCAATTGGACTGAGAAAACAAGAGTAAGTCCTGTTTTCCTCCAGGGAAGATTCTGATATATGCCGGGCTAAAAAGAAGAGGCAACAGAGAGGTGCATTTCACCCTTCCCTTTGGACACCCACAGTGTCCAGGACAGGTTTCTTATAATTCTACAGATTCACATTCTGCAGTAAGAATTATTTCAGGAAGGGCTTTCTGTGCCACCCTCTCCAGCACTATCTACATATCAGGGGAGACACAACAGTGTCAGCATGCCACCACTCTGAAGTCCAATCTTGCATTTCAAAGGCAGTTACAAGGCTCATTAAGTTTTACTGAAATCAAGCATCTTGGTATTTATCTTCGCAGAAAGTTTTCTGCAAAGTAACCTGCCTGCTTTTCTATGAACATCCATTCAGGAGGTGCAGAGTGACAGCTGAGTTTCAGGGAAACACAGCTAAAACAAGGAGTGTACAGAAGCTTGCATATCAGATTCAGGGACAAAACTTGCTGGAAGATTGATTGAGGGTGAGATTTGCAAGACTCCTAGGTTTCACGATTGAACTCCAGAGTATCAACAGGAACAAAGTGCCTCTCTTAAATGCTTAAATACAAAGACAAATACATTTTAAAAGGTGCCAGAACAGTGAAGACAAATGAAATGCTGTTGTAAAATAATGCTACTCTAATTATATCAAGGAATAACAAACCCTCCATTCTTTGCTTTTGTTATTTCCCTTTTTTCAACAGCTTCAAGCATCACAAAACTACACTTACAGCACTGAGGACTTTGCAGTCACTGAAAGGAAGAAAAGAAAGAAACAAGTTTTAATCCAATCTTTACAGTTTTAATAGCTGTTATGAGAAACATTTCCTAATTCCAACTTTTTCGGCTCCACTAAGGGCCAAGAAGGAAAACTGCTGTACTGTCTTCTAATACAGATAAGGGGGTTTGTTCTTGCTCTCCTGATATCTAGTATTATGCTTTAGGTTTATGCTTTCAGTGCTTATTCAAATCCCAATAGTAGCAGAAATTCATAGTCTCATTAACAAGTTTATTCTATTTGTTAGAGACTTATAACTAGACCAGATTCCTCCGTACTTCACTGTAGTTTGTATCAGTCCTGAAACAGTTAAATATTAAGCTATCACTGCATTCCTCTCTCATTGCCATTCCCCCCATATCCATATCAGGAGAAGATTATCCTTGGTGCCAGATTCCACTGTCTGCATCTGACTAAGTGGTTCAAAGGCCAAGTGTAGGAATTCCATTTTAAAAAATACTAATTTTTTTGTTCTCTAAGAAAGCAGCACCCCAAAGTCACTGCAGGCATTTTTAGAAAAGGGGTAAAGCACCTAAAGCAAAGCAACAACCCAATACCTTTCAAAAGTTGTGAAGGTATTTAAATAACATTATCAGCATTTCTATCATTTGTGCTCTTCATTACTCCTGAACAGAGCAATTTCTCTGGTCCTCAGCTCATTTCAAGTTGAGCAGCACATTCAAGAGAGCTCTAAAGTGAGGTCAAGTTTACTCAGTGTGTGGAACAGCAGGTCAAATAACAACAAAGGGAGAAGATAGGGAGCAAGGAGTCACCAAGGGTAGCCCAGGAAAAGGTTAACTAACAAAAAAATAGAATTTGAAAAATGCTTGCAGAAAAAAGTACATTTGCCCCAGCACGTTTCCTCTCCTGATATGGACCAATCCTAGAGCACCAGGATTTGCAGGATTTGGTCTGGAACACTAGGACAGCTATCACTGCACAGTAGCCACTGGCCCCTTTGCCACAGATTGCCTGACAGAAGCAGCAGCTATTCAATGGCAGAGCAAAACAGTGCTGCTTCCTCCAAGCCTGGCTAAGGCTTCAGAGCTCCATGGGAAAAAAAGGAAGGGAAATGTCCATGCATCACAAGATAACCTAGCTGGAAACACAACTTTAAATACTGAGGTCTTCAGCAGATGCTAATGGCTGGGAGACCAGAACTGCCAGTGGTTGCTGGGTACAATGCTCTCTGTGCTGGGTTTTGCCCATCCCTGTGATAAAACACTACCTTTCGTGACTCTTGGGAATACAACAACCCTTGGAGACACAGGAGGAAGTAGCCACCTAAGATGACACAAATTCTTCTGAAGACTTCACAAAACTGAAGTTAAATCCTACTTCATGACCTATGGGGATCTAACATCGACTTTCTCCTCTGTTTTTCAAGAAAATAAAGAGTTACAAGACTACTAATTGCTGCCTGTATTCTCCAGTGGGAAACAAAGGGAGAAAGATCAAAGCTTTTTCTTCTCTTTCCAGGCAGGCATAAGGGGACCACAGTGAAAATTTCTGAGAACTGGCTTCTTTGCTGCCTCGACTGGAGAAGCAGTTGGTGTGGAGAAATGAACCTAAAGAAGCTCAGTACAAGCCAAACAAAATTACCTCATATCCACAACCCAGGAATATTGCAAAGATGTCTGATGTAGGTGAGACTAAAACTGAAACAGCTTTAAAGAAGATGAAGGAAATAGTTCAAAACTCCCTTTCCCTGAGGAAATATAGAAGCAAGTGAAAAATCCACAAATGTTTTTGGCAGTGGGGGAGGGTTTGGCACATCCAAATAGCAGCTAAGAAGCAATTCAAAGGTTAGCTAAATGTTACTAGTCATTCCAGTTTGAAATCCTGTATTGTCTTAACACCATGGTTGTTAACATTGTGTCTGGCTGTAAGGAATGATTTTGGAGAGGCACTGGCTTACACTCAGTGGGAGCACTGCCGTCCTGAGCTTGCAGTGCTTCACACTGAGCAGCTGCAGCCAAACAGAACCAGGCACTGCTTTCCGACAGGACTGGAGCAGGAACCCGAAGCTCAACCCACCCGGCACACTCCATCCGTAAGCTAACGTGAAAGGTGTTCCAGCTAACGCACTTCGCATTTGCCACAAGCCAAGAGCACTCATGCAGCTGGGTCTGCAGCCCTGCTAATGCCCAGGAATGCAGCACCCGGCATAACGCTCCCACGCTGCTGAACCCCTGGAGTGATGGCATCTGGGGATGTTCAGGTATCCCGGCATTATCCTTACAAGGGCAGTACTGAGGAGAGGCAGAGCCATGCTCTGTGCATCCTACATGTGGTAATGTACGTGGCTATAACTTTTCTACCTGCTTTTCTGTATGTCCCACATGAGGAGATGTGGGTGGATGGATTCTCTTGCCCACAAACTCCTACAGTAACACGATTCAACAGGTGAAGAAACACCTTACTCTACAAGCAATGCTTTCTTTGAAAAAGTAGCACATTCTTCTGAAACAGAACTGTTTTGCACTCTACTGTACATTTCAAATCCTTAACAAATGCTTTTTGCACCCCCTACACAAATGCTTCAAGACAAACAGAAGGTAGGAGAGGACTCCAGTGACCACTACCTAGATGATACTTCCAAAGTGCCCAGAAGAGAAAGGGAGAAAGAGCAGGAAGCAGAGTGGAAAGGAAAGAAAAAGACAAGAGAGAGGAAAAAACAGACACCAGCTCCATGAAGGATCACACTACTAGCATCATCTGGAGCACAAGTGGAGTATGTTTTCAGTCACAGAGTTATGTCACACACATATGTATATCAAGTATGTCCCTTGCAGGGAATCAAAAAAAGTTATATGGGATTGAAGACAGACATCTGTTGACTTGATCTGAGGACTCTCTGTTCCTGTATTACCTACCCAGGAACAGCTGCTGGTGTTTGACCCATTTCAGTCCTGCTGTGCTGGGCACTGAAGCCTTTGAAGCTATGTATGGACATGACAAACCTCAGAGGGTGGCAGCTGACCTAAACCAATAATTGATAACCACTTTGCAAAGATCCTGTGTTTGTTATACGTACCATAATGTAAGCTGCACTCAGACCAAGCCAAACTTAAAAGGCATTTACTTTCCTATTTTCCAAACTCCTATATCTGAAGCATATGTATTGAAAGCATTAGCTCCAAAATCTAGCCTCTAGGGACAATACAGAAAGACTAACTGTAAATAACAAGCTTTACACAAAGGATTGTTATGACTTCATGAAAGTAGCTGAAAACTATCCCTCTGCTTTAGAATTCCAGAGAACACTTGCAACATGAGACACCTGGGAAGCACAATGCTGGAGTCTACAATAATGTCCACAAAACGTTATTTTTAACTGTTGGTTCCCACTATATTAAGCTTTGTAAGTCTTTATTGTATTTCCTTTTAAAATTTCACTTATTTCTATATTTTGAATACGAAGCCAAAAGTACACTCTGCTAAGCAGTACCAGGATTTGGCTTCTAACATTTGTCAGCTTCTCTCTCCATTTTCAATTTATCTGTCTACAACAGATAAAATGTCACAGGGAAAACTCTTTTACGAGGAACAAAATATTTCACTGAGTAATGACCTACAACAACAAAGCCCAAGAAATTACCACACAGATGCCAAAGCAACCAGAAAAAAACTCCCACATTACTTGTGCACCTGCTCTGAGACTGCAAACTTTTCCTCCTACTACATTGCTTCAGCAGCTTTATTGTACAACAAGCTGAAGAGCTGATCCAACACCCTCCCCGTCTCTAAAATTAGCTGCAGAACTAAAGATGAAATCGGGTGTTGAGTATTTCTTGGCAGACATGCACAGCTCTGTAAGTGCCAGTAATGTCTCCTGTGGTATGCACTAAAGCTGGCACAATGGTGCTGTAGATTTCAGAGGAGCTCTTAAAATTACATGTGTTCATGCTATGAGAATCTTTCCTATCTTCAGCTTTTCATGTATCCCTTTCCACAGGGATTAGTCTCCCTGCTATTTTTGTGCATTTTTCCCATTGTTTAGTCATGAACATCTGAGACTATTCGAACCCATACAAAATAGGTCACATAGAAGTCTTTAGGTAATCAGACATGATCCCATTTCTTTACCATTCTTAAAGCTATGGTAATACTTTATTTAAGAGTGACTCTCAACTCTCTGAGTTTGAATCCAACCACTTTATGAGTTATGTTGCACTTCAATACTTTTCAATAAAATGTCTCCCATTTCCCTAAAACCTTCATCTGAAAGCATAATTAAGTACTTCTATGGGACAATATACTCCATAATTTCAGGGGGGAAAAGATAAACACATTTTTTGATTAATTGATTCAGAACTCTCTTCCCAAATTTTTCTTAATAAAATCAACTATTTGTGCAGCTTTACCATATGACCATTTTCAGTTTGGTTTCTCTGTTCTCAATGGTATAGTGTTCCAAAAAATCCAAACAGTATTGTGCATGCTTCCACCTCACTCCATCTACAGCTTTGATAAACGAAAGCATATGGAAAATTACTTACTGAACACATCTCCTCGGGGTTTCTGAGGATCTGGCTGGATCCTGTTGTCATCTATAACTCCTGGGGAAGATGTAGTTTCAATGGGAACATGTGAAGGCTCTTCAGTTGTTACCAGAGGAGTTCTTTGTGGTGGTAGTGTAGCTCTTACTGTTGTAGGCTGAGGCGGTGTTGGAGGCTCTGTCACTGGTGTCGTGACTGGCCTTGTTGTCACTGGCATGTATCTCGTGGTTGGCTTGGGTGTCAGTCGAGTTGTTGTCCTGGGTGCAGGTTGAGTTGCCCCAGGCGTAGGACGAGTTGCTGGCCCAGGGGTAGGATGAATTGTCAGCCGGGGTGTCGGCCAAGCTGTTGGCCTGGGTGTTGGCCAAGCTGTTGGCCTGGTCACTGGCCTTTCTGTAACAAAAGCAGGTACATGTGATGGTCTGAGGGGTTGTGCCTCCAACATCAACAATCCCACTCGTTATACCACTGCCTCCCTCAGGGAGAGTGCAATTGCCTTGAATATCTGATACAGGCCAGGTGTTCCAATCACAACAACAGGAAAAATGGGAAAGAGAATCAAAATGGGACCAAAATGGACATCTCAGCTTCTCATCCCAGGAACTTAACAATCTATTTCATTATGACACAGAGAGACTTGGATGAAATAACTTTTCTTCCACTGAAAGTTTCCTTTAGTTAGCAATACGCTTTAGCACCAGTGCTGCTAAATTATCACATCCCTTTAGGGGGTACTTAGCATTGCAGCAGTTTAGAGATAATTTAGAATGACTGAAGGCCAAGACACTTCCATCCCACCTCCTCCCAAGAATCAAGTCTCTTTCAGAGTTGGCAAAACTTACCCAAAAGCACTGCTGGTTAAAAAAGCATGGGCAGGAAGCCATGGGTTAAGCAGCCCTCTAAACTAGACTAGTTCGAGTTTAGGACCAAGTTTTTTACTGAAAGAGTGATAAAGTTCTGGAATCCTCTGCCCAGGGAGGTGGTGGAGTCACCACCCCTGGATGCGTTTAAAAAAAGATTGGATGTGGCACTCAGTGCCATGGTTTAGTTGAGGTGGTGTTAGGGCATGGGTTGGACTCGGTGGTCCGGAAGGTCTCTTCCTACCTGGTGATTCTGTGGTTCATAATCAGGAGTGGCAGCAAGTTTAGGAAGACCCCAATGTTAAAACCATTTTGATCAGAGACGAGCAGATACCTTTGGCTTAAGAAAATTCTTGCAGACCTCTCCATCTAAACATTTCTCCTTGTCAATAAGCAGTAATAATTTTAGAGATTGCACCTAACTCAGCCTTCATTTAGATCTTTACCTTTGCTAAACACCAGGAAACTAAGTAAATGACATTTTTCAGCCTTCACAAAAATGAGGTGGTGGACTGAGCACCACTTCCACCACAGTGACAGCACCCACAATACCATCTCCTCCAATGTTTCATAAAGAAAGGACAACAAATTTTAACTTGGTCTCACAAGGAGAGTTTCTGCAGACATGAAACACAAGAGTATCTGTTCTGTTATTTCCTATTTGTTAATAAGCCTTTTGTATCTCACTGGAGACCTTAAAAGGCTCAGTAAGAACTCTACTCACACATTTTGTGTACCAGTGTTTCAAGTATAACACACAGTTAAAATGAAGAACTACTGTTTGTTAAACAGTGAATTGTTTGATGATAGCAAGTAAAGAAGTTTTCCCTCTGGCCACTTGTTTATTACTATCCCTTTGAACACCCTGCAGTTTTGACATTTATAGTATATTAAAATATAAAATGCCCCTTAGGACTATGTCCCAGTAACACACATGAAATGTGCCCACACATAATTGCAAGCACTCAGGATGTGAAAGAACACCTTTTACCATGACAGCTACAGCCAAAGGGAAAAAGTGGTAGTGCTCTTTAAAGAGATCAGCGAGTCACCAAGGACCAGATCCCACAAAGGAATGCAGGATCAAAAAGATCCAGCAGATGTCACAGAGCTGCACAGTCCTGTGGGACATCAAATAAGGGGGAGCTCCAACAGCCTATTCTGTACCAAGGGGGTGGCTGCTTCTCCCAAGAGAAAGGTGGCCAAGGGAATTTTCCAACAGCAAATCATTCCAGAGAAATCTTCCCTCCTGCCTCTGTTCACATCTGGGAAGCAGCAGGGTGTGGAGGGGGTGAGCAGCTGAAATGGGCTATTTGTGGAGTGTACATAACAACAGGGTATGAGCAATATGCACTGTTTGATCAGACCTACCCTGCTTACTCAGTTGTTCTCATCCTGATGCAATCTCTAGAATCAAGCTGTGAATAGGGAGAGGTGAATTTCCTTCTAATTATGAAAATGTCTCAGGAAAAGATATTTTTACCAAGGCATGCTAAGACCTAGAAAACTCCAACTACATTCCCCAGCCCCCTATTTAGTATTAAAAACAGTTAAGAGAAACCCAGACCGATAGTGCTGTACCTTAAAGTTTACAAAATGGGACACAAGCTTTCAGAATCTCTATTTTAAAAGGAGCATTACATACGTATGCAGTTTGTTCCATTGTCTCTGTACCCTTCTTTACACTTGCATTTGTAGGATCCTGGAATGTTGTAGCAGTGTGAAAAACTACCACACTGATGGTGGCCAAGGGAACATTCATCTATATCTGCAACAGAAAATTTACATTAAAAAAATCATTTGCTTCAAAGAAACCTGACTTTCTGCTTATCCCTGCAAAAAAACCCCCCAAACATTATTACTATTTTGATTATGTAAAAAAAATAAT
Organism: Corvus moneduloides; assembly: GCF_009650955.1. NCBI lineage: Eukaryota > Metazoa > Chordata > Aves > Passeriformes > Corvidae > Corvus > Corvus moneduloides. The sequence goes on along the minus strand of NC_045480.1, from coordinate 43,077,791 downwards.
AAAACTTTTGCCAGTGGGAAAAGGAAAACAGTCACAAATCAATGTGGTGATCCAACCATTAGGGTAAATGGGGACTATTGGGCAACTTTGGTGTTGCTCAGCTTATACGTTAGCATCAGCTTCAGACATGCCATTGCTAGACTGCAGTTGAGATCATTAAGATCACAATTTTAACAGCCACTTCTTACAGGTGACAGAATAAGAAAAAAAACTGAGTCTAGGAACATGCATGTTCTTAATCACACAGATATTAAACTGTTTTTTCTTCATAAAATGCTTCCCATATTAAACATATAGATGTTTCTACATCAAGTAGAAACTGCTGGAAACCTTTCATATGGCATATCCACATTTATTGCCAGTGATGCAAGCAAAAATCTCCAAATTCCAGTGCTCTGAATACAAATGTCCCTGAAAAAAAATACTTAAGCAAACATAAAGCAATGCCTCATTATCTCCACACAATCTTTTTTCAGTGAAAGAATCATAACCAGTTAAGACCCTGTGAAACTAAGGCAGAGAGACCCAGGAATATCTTTGTTGAAGGGCATATACCAGCTGCATTCCAGTCTCATGTCCAGACAACATCAGGTTATTTCCCAACTCCTGCTTCTTCCCCACCTGTCTTCAGGGGAAGGAAAGTTGGGCAGTCTGGGTTGGGAGGAGCGAGGGTGTGCACATTTTCTGATCTTGGATCTTGGGGCATGCTATGGAGCACACCAGTGTTACAGCTCAAGTATAGCCCAAGCTCATACATCGCTCCAAGCCTACAACTGCCAATGACAGTGAATCCCGCAGGAAAAAGGGCTTTGGAAAGGAATTCCTGAGGTCATCAGCTCTGCTCTCCCCACTAGCTTCCACACAAGAACCAGTTACAAGAATGTGGACCAAATACATGCCTTCTCTTTCACAACCTATTTCTATAATCCATCTTTCTTAAAATACTGATGCAGTGTAAAACCCCCTGCTTCAACGTTTCAGCCATAATAAATAAACATTCCTCTTTGAACCATTAATTTCATTTCAGAATATGCAGCTCTATTATGTGCACATAAAAAATAGCTCGTTATTACCATGGCATTGGTATTTGCCTCCGATGTACATCAGATCAAAGCCTTTATGACACCTGCAAATGTAGCTTCCAAAAGTATTGACGCAGTGCCTAAACCGTGGACAGAGAACCCTCCCAGTAGCACACTCATCAGTATCTGTAGAAACAAAGGAACTGTATTATTCTTAATAACAGTTAAAATACAATGTACGCTGTCTAAATGAAACTGGTTTCACATAATGGAAAGCTAAAGAATAGCCAAAGTATTTTTCATAAGGGCCCTTGGTCAGCCAGCAGTAATACCTGAGCACTTCTTCTGGCTGTGCCCTCTCAGTTCAGCTCTGGGTCACAGGCAGATACCCAGGGAGCAGCCGATGCTCACCCACTGCTGCTCTCCCTGCCTGGGAAACTCTCACACGAGGTCAGGCTGACACACAAAAGCTGCTTGCACTACCACTCACTCTGTAGTCCTTGGACACCGAGCTGAGGCTGCTGAGTGCTTAAACACTAATTCTCCACTGCCATGCACAGCTCCTCGCATCTGCTGGTTATCTACAGGGCACAGTTCAAGCCTCTGCTCTGCAGCTCTATCACACTCTTGATCTACGGGAAAGCAGATTTTGCTCTCCACTCAGTTCTTTTCCCAAAAGGAGCATTTCAGTTGCCGATGTCAAGAGTGCAAAACAAAGCCGAGTGATTGATGCCCTGCTGCTCTTGTGAAAGAGGGCTGAACGAGGCAGTCTCTCTTCTACTGCACAGAAAAAAATGTTACCACAAAGCTGGTGGTTAGTTAGGACAGCTACCTGAGGTGGGGGAGATGGAGCTTCAGCTTCCCCAACCTGTGTTCCCACAGCCAAAAGAAGTGACCTCAAGCCATGAATTACTGGCCAGACAGGTTGCCCCAGTAGCGCCTGCTGCCAGTGTCCACTCTGCATGAAGAATTACTGAGGACAGCAGGGATTCAACCCCTGAGCTCCCACCCTCCTGGCCTGTCAGACTGCTCTCTCTCCATCGAGAGCACTGCTGAAATGGTGCAGCAAAGGCCTCATTGAGAAAGAAAACAAGGCCAATACTGGGCACCTCTCCACATGCCTGAATCTTCCTATAAATCTGTCTCTTGATTTGAATTTATTGTTAACATTTTAGGCTTTGAATATGTTACTGAGTTTTACAAACCCTACCATGTTTCTTATTATAATTTAATCTACAAGTCACAATTTTCTACCCTTTATTAAAATATTATTTCGAGGCTGCAAGTTTCAGACTGTTGATGAGTTAGTTGTGTTCTTTGTTGGTTTTGGCTGGGTTTTTTTAATCTTTAAGCCACAACTTCAAAAAGTAGTCCAGTAAGAAAAAGATTAGCCACTGAATAACCTCATCATGGCATGGATTATGATCTTAAAAATCTAAGGTAGCATGTCCTGCTTTTTCCTCTGTACATGTTTGTATTTATTCACATTTTTGCAAACTCACATAAGGCAAAAATTATGTTAAATTATGGCAGCAGTGTGGTGGTAGGCAGTTATATGTCCTAGAGATACAGGACTGAACTGCTAATCAATACACTGTTCAAAACTGATGCAAAATTATGGAAAAATGAACAGCCTTCCACTTGCATATAATGAGACGTGCGTGGATGCTCATTACTGAGGGGAAAATCACTTTTTGATCAGTAGCCACAAGATGATATGCAATATGATTGTGATTAGTTTCCTGCAGCTCTCAAACAGTACAGTACAGTGACGGTGGCTTCTTTCAAGCCAATTCACACCTGGACCAAAAGGTGTGGGGCTGTTTCCCTCTGCCTGCTGCAACATGCCGTGGCTCATACCTGCCTCCCATGAAAGGCAGGGCACGGAGGTGTGGTCTGTATTCTCACCTCAGCCCAGGGAGCTGCTCCAAAGGCACATAAGGGAGTGTGATGATCAGCATCTAATGAGTCTGATGGTCAGTGTCCACCAGAGAAGCAGAATTGCTTCTCTCTCTTGCTGCAAGTATGACCATATTACCAACTCAAGCACAAAATAACTATGAGACTACTTTAAAAATAGTATGATTTTTAAGTTTACAAGGCCATATTTTCAAGTTTCTAAACACAAAAAAGGGGAAATAATTAATTTTATAGTGAAAAATAATTTTTTTCAGCCCTCAAATAATCTCAGATCATTTGAAGCTGAAATATGTATACAGATTTCATTAAATGAAAATCCCAATCCAAAATCCTGCCAACACTGATTGATTTATTGATTCAAGAGTCATTAATCAATTAACTAGCTGTTTAATTGACATTTTCACTGAATACTTTGCTGCATTATTTTTTCACTTTGTGGTCATTTAGTTTATATGATTTACCTTTCTAGCCAAATTAATGGCTCTTTACTGAGAAGGAACATTTTAAACAAGAGGATGATCAGCAAGTGTTAAAATAGAATAATGCCTAGAGGAATTTCCACCTGTGCTAAAAATAAGCATTGCATTCCCAGCTGTCTTTCCAACTCTCCTCAAACAAGCATTTCATGAGCTGTAGCCAATGCGCACTTCAATTTTCTTACCATCACCTACACCTCTGTTTGTACTGCAGCATTATCCAGACCCTTGCTGGAGCCAACCACCTCTCCAACAGTGACAGGCTTGTACAAACAGGAGGAAAAAACCAGCCCTAGTTCCAAGCAGCTTCAGTTCTTTGAGGTGTCACATATTTATCTCAAACTCGATAAAGAAATAACACAGAAAGGGTGCATGTCACAATCGCTTCTTACTAAAAAAAGGGAGAACATTATGTTATGAGGTGGGAAGAACAGACATCTCTTGCTGTAACTATTTTCTCTGTATTGTACAAGGCTGCTCTGAAATTCTTGTGGAAATTCTAGAAATAGGTTATGAGGTCATTCTGAATGATACACACCCAACTAAAATGTGGGTACGCAGTTCTTTGCCTTTCTGGGAAAAAAAAGTGGTTTTTTGAAAACTTCAAAGAACTTCATAGGACTGGTCTGAATGTTAGTCTTTGGCATTAAAGTGCACTTTGTTTATTTCAAAGTGTGAAGTTTGCGTGAATAGAAAAATGCACACCAGGAGAATGTTGCAAGCATTCTTTCTAGCAAATTTCTCTACTTGGTGTAACTTTCTTGAATTTGTACTCAAAATCACTCAGCTCCCTATGGCATGGCACAAGTATCTTCCAAAGATCTCTCTGCCATAATATCCACAATGGGATTTATCACAACTTAGTCCCTTCAGCGTGCAACAATGGTGGGGTTTTTTTCTCCTGTTCTGTCCATTCTTTTCCATACACAGACATGTCAATCATGCACTTCAGAAAGCCTCCGACTTGGTGTGGAGCCTGCTCTTCTCACCAGAAGATCTAGGGTCTATCCCTTTCTCTGACAACAAATTCTTGGTCAGCATGGGTCAGGCACTCGAAGAACCACCCATCCTGTGGACAGCCAAGTTACCCAAATGCATGATCAGCACATCCCTATTTTCTTACATTCTTTCAGTGCAAGTGTTGTTACTGGTTATGGAATTGCAGCACTCCACAGAATATAAATAATAAAATCACTGGAGCATCATATCCACTCAGGATATATAGTTAATGACTAATGAAATCACATGTCACACTGTTCTTCAGACCATAGTAGAGTCTGATTAACCATAAGCACCTTCTCCATGTTCACAAACGTGGGAACAAAACATTTCACTTTCATACACTCTGAGTTTCTGTGTTTATTTTAAAACCTGGAGTTTTCACAGTCTGGAAGAAAGACTGAAGATTCAGTCCCACTAATACTGGGAGCACAAGCAGCCCTTCACCTTGCTCCACTATAATATCAGTGATTTTTACAAATTATTCTTCTACCCAGTGAGCTAGGCACCACCTTTTTGGGTATGAGGGAAAGGTGATCTCCCCATTCCTTTTTTTATGCAGGCAGGTATTTTGGAGTTAGCAATAGTTTAAAATAACCCAGTAGCAGAGTGGCAAGGGTTGAGGGCTTGGATACCAAGGAGTCTGTATGGGCTTTAGGCAGACAATGAAACTTGCAGGATTGGAGGAAAACACTGGCAATCTCTGACACAAGGGCACCTGAGCAACAGCCTTATCACAATTCTCATTATCAACTTTAAACTGCATGTTCAATGCATTCTAAGTACATCTGATAAACTCTCTTGAACTGCATTCTGTGTAAGGATAAAAGCATTTTGCAGAAAAAAAAATAAAATTGAATCTACATTTGATCACCTACCTACACAAGTCCTGCCATCAGGCCCAAGCTGCAGCCCTGGAGAAGGACAGCGGCAGCGCACTTTCCCTTTCAGTACGTCACAGCCATACTGACAGTTTGCCATCAGGCAAGAAAGGGCATCTGAAGAAAAATAATTGGACATATTTAGATAAAGACTCTGATCAGTACTAGAAAACAACTGAAAACTTCAGAGAATTAAGATGTCACATATTTATGATAAAAGTGGGAACCTGCTTGTTGAGTTTGACGGGTATCCTTCGAAGAGGAACTACATCTGCCAGTAAAATTTTTCTTTCCACAAACTACATCTCTAAGAAAAAAAAAAAAAAAAAGAGAAAACTACCACAACTGTAGTAAGTTGTGTTATAGAATGCAGTCCCCAGAATATAAAGGCTAGTATGTACTATAGACTCTCCTGGACAGTACTGCCAGTTTAAAAATGGGGCATCTCTAATTAAAGGTAATTTCTCTCCCCTTCTCTCTGCCCAGACATTCAAAATAACTGCTTTTATGGGAGCAAGTAGGAACCTGATCTCCAGAGAGATGGCAGTACAATTTTTATACCAGTCAAACAATCAACATCTGCAGCGTTAAAGATTTTACATTATAAGGCCACAAGGCAGCAGAACTGCAGGTGTCTTGCTGCAATGAAAACTGCAAGCACTTGTCCTCGAAGGCCAATTAACAGTGATTTACAGCCTTGAAGAATGCTTTGGGGGAAATTTTTAATAAAACTAATACAATCAAAACAATTGCTCTTGCTTTTTTCAGCCTAATTAAACTAGGAAAAAAAGGAGCTCGTCTTGTGCAGCTGCCTAACTTCCAGCAAGATTAATCTTTTACTTTGGGACTCATCTTCATTTCACAGAAGTTTCCCGGGGAAACTCGAGCAGGGATTTTGAGAAGCTGGAAAAGAGCAAGCAGCAAGGCTGGCCGTACTTGAGCAGGTTCCATCTGGCATAAGCATGTAGCCGTTCAGACAGTAGCACTTGTAGCTGCCGTAGGTATTCATACACCGGTGTTTGCACGGCCGCGGCTTTAGTCCACACTCATTCAGATCTGAAATGAAGGGCACAGGGGAAGAGGGTGGGAAAAGAAAACACACAAGGCATGCATGGCAAAACTACCGGTCCAAGCTGCTGGAGAAGGAAGGAAGAATATGGCAATTAGCTTTTGATATGCAGTTCAGCTGATAGCAAGTGTCCAGAACATCCTGCACGAAGCGTTGTTCATCCCTCTGGCCAAGCAGCTAATTTTGCTTGGTTTCAAATGCATCTTTTAAAAAATGACAGTATCAGTATTAGATGAAGAGCCAGCTGTTTCATTAGGCAACACACAAGCTCAGGCTGCCCACATCTTGCCACTGTTCATGTTGATGCCATGTCCAGGACCAGCCAGCATTCGGAAGGAGGAGGAGGAGAAAGAAAGCAAACATCACTCTGCAATCATTATCAGCAATTCTGATAGCAATTCAGGGATTCACTATCATGCTTCAAAATTAGTGGCAGAGGACGGTAGGAAAGCTGATGCTAACCTACTTTAAATAATCTCACAGAGAAAATTTATTCCTTATCATCTAGAAAATACTAAAAAAAAGTATCTGGCATCAGCTATATTCGTCAAGGACTATCCATGAGGGCTAGTATTTCAGACCTGCAATTTAATACAGAACTAATGACTTGAACTGAAAATATTCAGCCTACAATTTCCATATTAGTAGACAGAACTTCAAACAAGAAGTAAAGATGGAGTGACTTCCTTCAGAATTCTCTTCCAAGAATATGTGTTGATTTTATCTGAGTAAACCAGAATATTTTGTTACTTATTTTTATTGCTAGTTATTTGTATAGTGATGAACAAAGATGACAACAGAGACAAAAATAATAGATCTATCCACAAATCCAGCCAGCAAGAACTTCAAAAACGGAGTTATCAACCCTCATCTCTAATACTGCACCATGCTTTCTGGAGGTCTGTCGCAGACAGAGAATCACCATTATTTCCAGAAGTTTTCAAAGACCATCTCCCAGTATTAAGCACTATCTTATCAAGTGTCCCTCAATCCATGTAGTAGAAAAACAAGCCTCGAGGCTCCTATCATGTGGTAGATACCCACACACAGTAGCCACTTATAAAATGCCAGCTGGGGAGGTGGCTGATGCCTTCTGTGGATTAGAGGTGAAGGCTCAGGGCTAAGATGCTGAACCAGAAAGATAAATACAACTGTGGTTAAAATGAAGTCAGTAATTCATTGATTGCTTTTTGGAACTAAAGCAGAAAACTTAACTTGGTCTATGCAGTAAATGGAGCGAGAAAGGATACATTCGCTATGGAAGTGAAGTCAGAGAAAACATTGATTCTAGACAACTACACCTGGAGTTTTACAAGTTCCTAATGTTTGGATTTTAAACTTGTCCTGAAACTCTGTAATCACTTAGTTTTTGAGAGTAACATTCTTCATCTTATTCTCTTCAGGCAAACTACTTTTAAATGGCATTGTAAAACTGAGAAATGCATTCCCTTCCATTTTGACTGATAAAATGCAGAGCCATCAAGTGAAAATACATGTATCAGACTACAAAACATTGATGTAATCCAAACTCAGCCATGAGGATGTTGCCTGTTATGTCACTGCTGTTCCTGAGAGCTCCTAACAGTGTTTATGTTATCATAAAATCTGCTGTCTTCTGACCTACTTTGTTTCCATCTTCATGGGGCCAAGGAATAGCGAGCATCATGCAGACATGACCCTCCCAGAACCCTTCCCCTTATTTCATTTTCCAAGATTTCGGGAAGAACAGCATGTTTAAGGACAAGAATATTTCCTGCTCCCCTCTTCCACAAGAGGGTAGTGGTAAGGGATGTAATTTTCCATTTCTTCCTGTGTAAGGCTGAACAAGATGTTTCCAGGAAAACTGAAGGGGAGTATTTTCTCCTCAAGTGGTGAGGAAGATCAGGCGAGCCTAAGCAGGCCTTCAGTGAGGAAAGACTGCCAAAATAAGGGCTGGACCTGTGCATGACAAAGAAGGAGTGACGACCACCTCTGCAGTCTTCCTGTGGATCATGTGCTGCAGAGACAGCACCCCTTTTCAGCTCTCGCTCTTTGGGAAGCGGAGAAAGTTTCAGCAGTTTCAAGGAGAACGTACTTCTCACAACAGGCACTGATGCCACATTCACAAGAATGTACCTGCTGGGTTTGAGAGAAACAGTTGTAGAAGAATGTACATTTTCTCCTGCGAAAGCAGGATCTTCTGCTAAGAGTTGTGACTGTAGGTATATGCCTAGGTCAAATGGAAATGCTGCAGATGATCACGCTACAGGGGAAGGACAAGTTTTCATCGTGGAAACCTTTGTGTAAGAAAAGCTTTACACAAAAATCTTCTATCATAAGCTCACATTTTGAAAGGCAAACTTCTCTTGGCAGCAGGAAAAAAAGTTGCTTTTTCTTTTTTCTGTAAAACGTACCACAAGTAGGCAGTTCCTGACAGACATTATAGCTGCATTAACATATTTATTACACATGCAATGTATCTGTTTAAAAAGTCATTGCTACATTCAAAAACTCTGTTAGCATTTGATTTCAATTCCTAAACATATCCCCAAGGAACCCACAGTATTGAATATACTGATGTTCACTGACAACAATCATTTTGAAGTAAGAAGAAAAAAAAGTTCTCCTAGTCTAAAATACCTGTGTTTTAGTATTCTTCCCCTTTTCTACAAAAAGCATCACTTCACAAAATAAAGGCATAACAGAGCTAAGTATAAAACACTTAACTAGAAGTGGGGAGAGAATAAGGAAAAAAGTAACACTGAAATTAAGCTGATAGGGCAGGATTTTGACAGTGCCTTGTGTCAACTCCTAGTGCTTAAAATCCACTGCACTTCAGCTCCTAAGTTTAGACTCTGAAGACTTAAGAACTGTCGTGCACTGACTTCCAGAGTTATGACCACAGACTCAAAGCTGAAAACAAGAATTTATGAATTGTTCTCTGTTTATTGCCTTGCATAGAGTATAGGTTACATTACAAGCCTTAAAATACTGGATCCTTCTATAGGATCGAATTCTACACCACCACTTGATACAAAGCATTCTTAGAACAGAAATGAAAGCTCTGGTACTGACAAATACGACAGCTCTTAGTAACATACTATGAGAATAGTATAAAGTGCTACGCTATTAAAAAGTTTAACAAATCCCTTTAATTTCTTCGTGGGGATGTCCACTCATGTCCTGTGTTTGAGAATTGCAGCATTCAGCCATTTAATTTCCCACATTGCCTACAACTGCACAGCCAATTCAAAACCAGCATTCTTGATTTCAGAGTAACACAAGACAGTAGAGACATAAAAGCAGATTGACCATTTTGGCCACTATGGAAAGCAGGTTTATAACAAACACAAGCTGCTGAGTACAAGTATTTTATATCTAAAGAAATGAAATGAAAATGTGAGTGCAAGGAAAGGACAAGAGTGTTATGCTGGCAAACCCAGATGTGACTCCTTTGACTGCGGTGTTGCACCACACATGATCTTGGACCAACTTCAGTGCACACCCAACAATGGGTCACTTATTTCTAGGCAGATTCAATACACTCTGCTATTTTCTTTTAATTAGCTTCTGCAGACTTCAGCACTCGGACTTTTTCTGCCTTTTTTTGTCTGTTACCTAACTTGGATCAGGCAACACTGAAGTCAAATACGCAATACCACATTTACCCAACTCTGAAAATAGAAAGCCAAGGACCAGAAACCAAGTGCAAAAATTAAACTGTTATCACCATACTATAAACAGTAGATCAGCATTCATTTCCAGCAACTGCAATCACACTAACATGTCAAACTCATAAGAGATTTGTATCACCTGAAGAGTTTTGTTCACAACACTTAGTCTGATTAATCAACTAGTAGTGAGTTACCAAATTCCGAAGTTATCAACCCTCATTTTCTACAACTTCCAACTTTATGTAAATCACAGTTTTGACTTTATCTAACCTGATAAACTATTTCCATCACTATCACTTTACTAAGGAACTCAGAAATAAAAAAGGCAGGCTCTGAAAGAACAGAGGAAAAAAACAAATGCAAGGGACAACTGTGAGTATGGTGGAGAGTCAAAACTTTTCAGAATACAGACACACAGCAGCACCAAGGAAATACAACCAGCTATTTGCTCTGCATGCTAATGGCACTGCAGGGTCAGCTTTCACATCCTGGCCATTGATGGGTCTATCAGCCTCCACCCCTTTAAAAGAAATTGCACTCCCGTTTGAAGCTGTGCAGGTAGGAGGAGCACAACACCTGAAACACAGGACCACCTCACCCCTTGATGCTACATTTCTTGCATGATGATCCAGGGGGTGGAATATAAGAGCTTCACTGCTCTGACCAAGTGGACTTGTGTACAGCTGCACATCTTCACAGAGCAGGGAGAAGGCACAATAAAAATCAGGCAATATGCATTACTTCATTTATAAATTAATAAATATACATTATATCAAGGGCAGACAAGCATTTCTAGTGGTGAACTCTGTATTATGTTCCTAGAACAAATCCTCTTTCACCAAGAACCTGAGCATACTTTAAAGCCCAGAACCTCTGACATCCCAGAAAAGACTTCCATCTCTGAAGGGGAACTCCAACGTTTCTTCTGCCAACATTATTCCTTCTGTTACTATTCTAGAACAGAATTGAGAAAATGGACCACTGACTGAACAGGACAGGTGCTCTATTAAGGTATAATAACAAAGGTCAATTTTTCCTGTGCCATTTGAATCTCCTCCCAGCAAAAGCAGACTCGGCATCCACTGTGCATTTCCAAGTCTCACCCAAACACTGAATCAGCACTGGCAAGAACACAAACCATGACCCCAGGAACAGCTCAAGGGTCTCACCATGTAGTAGAGCAGCAGCAGCCACCTGAACTGGTGCACATTTGGGGCACCAGTCAGCAGGCATCTCAGAAGCCTCATGTACATCTGCCAGGGCAGCTTTGTCACCAACACCATGCAAGAATATTTCATCAATACTGCCCAACGGGCTTCCTGTAATAACTTACCACATTTTTTCCTTCCTTAGCATTTAGTGGCAAGTAAATAGTTCAGTTTTAAAGACTGAAGCCTCCAGCAATTTGAAAAGCATTCCTTCCATATTTTTAAATTAGTACATATAAAAACTGTCACACAGACATATAACAACTGTTAGTTCACTGCACTGTTTTCTTAAAAAGTTTTAGACTGACTAAAACGTGTGTAGAATAAAATCATAACAACCCATCCTTTAAAATGTCAGCCCAGAGTAAGGGGGGAAAAAAAAGACAGGATAATATAAGAGATGACAGAAACTTTTGAGAAAACTGAAAAACACAACACACATTTCCACATCAGTGTGGGAAGGATTAGTAAATCCGAAAATAAATACATATCTGTTTTTAAAGAAAATAATTCAGTTTAAAAAACATGTCATAAGAAATTTAGCAACATCAGGCTACATTCTTGAATAAGAAAATTGTTCTAAATATCACACTTTTCTACTATACTCCCTCAGCACTCAGAAAATGCATTCATTTTTTAGGCTGAGACAACTGCAAAAGAGATATAATTGAGATATCTTCGTATGTGAATGCATCTTAGCCATCAAAGTCTAATCAATCACATATTACAATTCTCTAATTGTTTGTACTCTATGATCTTTATACCGTTACATGCTTTGGACATAAATTTTGAGAAAAAAACCCCAAACAATGAAACAGAGAAACTTCATCTTTACACCAACCCTTCAGTACCTAGTAGTTTATTGGAAGCTAGTTAGTTCAGGATTAGAAACACTAAAATAAGAATGTATGAATTATGGGGTTTTTAATAAAACAAGTATTATTTCACTATTCAAACCTGAAAATTGTGACTTTAAAAAAAACAACAATCCTGACCATAAGGTTTAAATAATTTGTTTCAGATTAAGGAGAGCAGGTAACTACCAACTATACATTAATCTCATTGATTTCTTCTGAATTAAAGCAGTTTTTCCTCCATGTCATCCCACTGCAGATATCAATCTCCCTATGAATGTCAGCCTCAAGACCAGAACTGCTGCAGCAATAGCAGACCTGGTATATGAGTTCACTACTCTATACACACGGGTGACACACACAGCATTGGTGGGGTACGGTAGAGAGACCAACAATACTTCCACAATTTCAAAAATAAATTCTTTCTTACCTTGGTTGCAGGTTTTTCCAGTGTATCCTGGGTGGCACTTACACTTGTTTGGCCCAATGCATTCACCGTGTTTGCACCCTGGCTGGCATATAGCTGCAAACAGAGGAATACTCATTATCTTTCCACTCCAGTCACAGCTGACAGTGCTCTACTTTAAAATAAACAGCAACTACCTAACAAACAGTAGTACTGTCTATGTTCCTCCCTTCAGCAACATTATATGCTTCACTGTTAAACATCAGGTGCACTTTCAAATACTTGTGGGAAGAGGGAGATACCTGCTAGTAGTCTATTTTTGCACAACAATACATGGTGCTGTTTGTGGGATACTAAACCCTTTTAATACCTAACCAGCAAGCAGCCACTGTGCCTTCACTTGCTCTATGGATGTATGTACTATGATTGATGCCATTGCATTTGGCAAACCTGGAATAGTCCCCAGCTGTGCAGAAAATGAGTATATCAATGTCCTGGGCAACACAGAAAGCCATAGTGCAGTCACCAGTAGCCAGTGGCACAGACCACACAGTCCCACAGATTCACCATTTTCCTCCACGATTACACAGCAACACTCTACCCCCTTACTGAGCAAAGTTTTGCCTGAGTCTCTCCCTTTTGAGCATTTGGATTCTGGCATGGGAATTACTTTTTCTTTCATTTTGGAGGAAGAAAGGACAACGAAAAAGCAACACTGACTGTAATATGCTGCTTTGCCACTGCACACATCCAAGTCACTTCTCAGAAGATTTCAAGCATTTATTATCCACCCTGCTCTATAGATACAGTCTCAGAACGTACAAACCGTAACTCAGAAGTTATATACAGAAAATAAACAGAGAAATAATAGTTATAAAGCCAGTTTTTGGTACCTCTCTCAATATGACACAAACAAAATTCATAAAACAAACTTTCAAAACTTCAGTAACAAATAACAAAAGCATTGCTCTTGAAGAGATGTAAGAATTCATGCACAAATACATTTTTACTGATGTAGGATTAGCCAACAGGAATATTTTCCTGCATAAATGAAAAACATTTGACAGATGAAAATTTTAAACAGCTCTTCAAAGTCTTTTGCATTAGAAATGTTTTTCTATTACTAAACCCACTGCTTCAACCCACTGGAAAAATGCAGTATTTACTATGCTCTAAGATGTTGTTTATCATTATATGGCAAAATGCACATGCACAATCGTGGTGAGCTCTCTGCTAAACCAAGATAGACACAAAATAGACAGAAATCAGATGGTAGAATAACTTGAATACCCTGTAACCAGGATTTATCTATTTACCCCAGCTTACAGTTTATTTTATAAAGTAACAGTATCATTTGGAATTTGCAAGTACCTAACTAGATCCAGATGCAATATTAATCTGACAACAACGGGCTGTATCATAAAACTGGATATATTAAGGACGTAATTTAACAGAAATCTGCCAGAACACACTCAAAAATGTAATTTGCATGCAAGCCAAGCTGTTCAACAGGGTTGAATTAAGCAAAATTTAAAAAGAAACAAGATATTAGTTCTGGTTGTGGAAGAACTATCCAAACAGATCTCTGATGTTCTGAAAATCTTTTCCATAAGATTCAAAGCATCCAGAATCAGCAATTCCCGCAAATATATCCAGAGAAACAACTGTTAGCATAGAAGGAGTTTGCTCCAGTTTTAGGACTGCATTTGCCCTTCACTATCAGGCATGTCTCTTGTTTAAGCTTAGTATATATGTATAATCAGTGATATATCCTGAGAGCATAAAGTCTACAGCTCTCACTGATGGATCTTCCTAGTACGATGGGGAAGTCTCTTTACAAACACTTGTTAAGGAGTATCTTAAAAGGCAACAGAAATACAAGATTTTTTTTTTCCCCCCACAACAAACACTGTCTGGAAACAAAGAAATGGGATTCAGGTTCAGAAACACGTCTCAATAGAAGTGTAAGGGACAGGAGCTTCTCAGACTACTAAAAGGTTATGTGTCAGAAAGTGTGCCCTTGGGTAATAGATCTGACTGAAGAGCAACTGATAGATCACGAGACACTTCTAGAACATTGTATTTGGAAACAATTACTGCTTTTTAATCACTGTGGTCATAAACAGAAGAAAAGGTCTTTGCTTAAGAGTTCATTTAGATGCTGAGATTATCTTCCTGACATCACAGACCCAGGTCTAATTAGAGGTGATGGTGGCAAAATGAAAACTGTGAAGACCAACTTCATGACTTTAAAGTCATTAGGCAAAAAGAAAAGTTGGGATCTAAGTACAGTAGAGAAAAAGAAATTACTATAAATATGTTTTTGAAAACTTCTATGAATTTTCAACTGCCCTTTAGAGAAGATCCATATTGTGAAGTGGGATACACTTATTTAAATCAGTTCTTTTTAAGAAACCTGAAGCACCATGGGATCGCTTTGGTGTAAAGTGTAACAGTTCAGTAGCTGAACCTGCGGCAATTTTAGTTTAGCTGAGTTTTTTAAAGCCTTGGTCCCTCCCTCAATTGCAGAGATTGTATATTATTAGCTGCTCAGAGAAAAAAAAAGAATCTCATACTTGAAGACAAAAAGACTCGTAAAATTCAGTAAGGAAATGAGATTTTCATTTCATTTATAAGTTAAATGCTCCTCTAATTCAAAAGGTCAAGCACATTTGTGTTGGGAATCAGATGGTTTGTTTAATTCTCGCAGTTAACCAAGTAGGTCAGATACCATACTGAACAAAATTATGTACTAGTATTTGTTTAAAACATATACTATACAACTTCTACAGATACAAAACATGCAACATAGGCCCTGTTATTACATCAAGAAATCTGATCTATGAGTTCTCCAAGAGTTTATCTAGTCCAACACACCCTAATAAATGTAGCTTTATACCATGCAGGACTTAATGTCTTGTTTGACATACAAGTGGGTAACTGCTGATCTAGTCTACCTTCTAATCTCAAGATA
Source organism: Corvus moneduloides (assembly GCF_009650955.1). NCBI lineage: Eukaryota > Metazoa > Chordata > Aves > Passeriformes > Corvidae > Corvus > Corvus moneduloides. The sequence continues at coordinate 43,062,329 of NC_045480.1, read as the reverse complement.
GAATTAAGAAATGCATTTAAATCACATGACAGACATGTCTCTTTTCTTTTTTAGAAGTCTCAGTTAAAGACCTCAGCCCCTCACAGCCTGCAGCTCAAGAATCTCTATTTCCCCAAGGAAAGCTTCCTAATGACTAGCAAACCATTATCCATAAAGTCAAAGTAATTATAAAATGTTGGAGGTTTTACACATTAAATGGGTATTTGGAAACCTTTGTTTGCTGCCAAACACTGTTCTAGAAGAAAACCTGTTTATTAGAGTATATTCTATGAACTTGGGCTACTTCAGCATCATGAATCTTATTTAGACACAGCTGAAATTCAATACAATGTTACCAGTGAAGAATTTCAATGTACAGGAGGAAAATGCTTTGCAGTAGGCTTAGCAACATCTTTAGCTCAGCCAACACCACAGATAAATCTGATGGCATTTCCTACGGGGAATCAAGCCATCCTCAGGAAAAAACTTGTATACATCTTCCGATTAACTTTACTGGGGCTTTGCAGGGTGCTCAGGACTAAAGAATCAGATGATTCAGCCAAGTCTACATGCCTGGCTGGGGTCCCCACTGACCCCTACCAGAGTGACCAGGCCCAGAGCAGTGGGTCAGCTCCAGCTCTGCCATCTCCAGCCTGAAAACCCTTATCCAAAGGAGAAGCTGCCCCTGCATGGCAGCAGATCCACTCACTGACTGCCAGGAAACTCTATTTGAACACTGGCAACAACCAGACCCAGGTACAAAAATAAGCTTAAGCCAGACTTTCAGCATTTCTTTTAATAGCAGACAACTATTTCAGCTGTTTGGTATGAGTCTGAGCATTCACTACATGTGCTGATGTGACTGGGTGTTTTAATTCTCCACTCCACTTGTTTTCTTGCAAAGTTCCAGATACAACAGAACAGAATACTTAGTCACTCTCCTCACACACAGACACATGGAGTTTCTCCACTTCTTTGAAAACAAGTAGACTCACAAGTAATGGAGGAAAAAAAGTCTCCCAGTTACTATTTTTTGCATCTTGACAATTAAAAAACTCCTCCACAACCAATAAACCATCATTTCCTTCCAAGTGACCCACATATGACTGAAATAACCCATGTCCATGGATTTCAGCCTGTTACGTTAACACTTGCTTCCCTACTAGGGAAGAAGGAAATGCAGACAGAAGAGTTACATCAGACTGAGAAAGTCACTCTCTTAAGCAAATAGGGCGCTGAAATCCAGAAGTCTGAAAAAGGCTGCCAAAAATCAGTAAAAACTTTCTACTCTTTATAATAGTAACTGTTGTAAACAGAAGTTAAAATTATACTTGCATAGACAAGTGCCACTCAAAATAAGACTGCTAATTTACTGTTGAATCAGTATCAGAACAGACCTACCACTTCTCCAAGGATTCCTCTCTGAAAGCTGCTAAACTGCACTCCCATTGGATAAGAATGTGGACTGAGATAGACAGAACAATAATCCTAAGCACAGCAATTTTCATCTTTAGTCAAGTCTTGCTTTTTTATCTGTGCCATAGAATAAACTATAACTAAACTTTCCTTTTCACTTTATTGACCAATTCATTCAAGAGATAATCAGCAAAAAAAACCTGGTCTCATGATTATTCATTTCAGCTGGGTCATTTCAAAAGGGGTTTTTTTGAGTCAGATGTGAAGATTTGTTCTGTCTCAGTTCCCAAGGAGGTATCCTGGAGCCTTTTATTTAGCCATAAATCTAACCGACTACCTATTTTCACGGCTGGAAAGAACTACCTTTTTCCTCCAAAATAAGGTGACAAATACCACACTTCAAGTTTCACTTAAACTTCAGGACAAATTAAACTTCCTGTAAAAATAACACAAGGAGTTGAAATGTGAACAGGTGGTTTGGGTTTATGATTGGTTGTTGGTTTTTTCTTTTTTTCAAGTGTGGAAGCGTGGAAGAAAGAATTTCTGGTGAAATGCACATGCTGTTAGCATGTGTTACGCTTGTGCAAAAGCCAGAAGCCACCAATATTCCCAGCCACTGCTTGCTGTTGGTGGTATCCGAGAGTGACTCAATCATTCTGAATTATTATTTTTTAATTGTTGAATAAATACAAGTGAAAAACACATTCAACAAATTCATTATGGGTCTATAATGCTGGGGTTTTTTTGAATTTCATCTGTATTTTCTCACTGCACTCAGTTCCCTCAGAACTGCTTTGGAAGTACCCCTCAGACTTGGTCAGCTCTGCACCAAGCTGCCCACTTTTGAGGGCATGGGTGACTACCACATATCATCCCCTCCGTTCCTTCTCTTCTAGAATTTTAGCATTAATTATTTATTTATTGACTACCAAACACTATTTGGTGGAGTCCTAACCATATGATTGCACTGCCTGGTTCCTACCTTACTAATTCCTCTTCATTTGTGGCCAACAATGGAAATCCCTGAGTTTTCTTAATAGATCTCCAGCCACTTAAATTCTCTTTGGTTTTCCAACACTCCTAGCTAAGCTTTTCATTAGAACAGGACTGAGTATAATTCTTACATTCTTCTTCTCTGCTTTGCCTCCTAATTTCTGAACTTTTTTTTCATCTCCCTGAAGTCTAAAATTATGCACAGGAATACCTGCATCTGAAACAAACTATACTAACCATCTGCCTCAACCGCCTTGCTTCTGCCCTCTCTTCCCAAGTAATCTATAGCCCTCTACTTATTCTGACTCCAGACCCCAGCTCCTTAAAATTCAATTTGCTCAGGCACAGCAAGTAATCTGCACAGCAGCCCAGAAATTATTACATAATGTATTCAGCTTCACAAACCTTTACTGGATCCTCTTACACTGCTGGCTGCAGAACAGATTTCCCATCTTCAGATTGTTTCTTACATTCTCCCAGTGCCGACTTTCTAACAAGATTTGCATGTTGGTGAAAGAGGCTTTCCTCTATGCTGCCTCCTTCACCTGAACCTGGCTGCCTTTCTCCTGTGGTGCTCACAGACCACAACACTAAGTTCCATAATACTTCTCTCCCTCAGAGTCAGCTGCAGCTCATATCTCTCTTTTTCTGTTTACTTCCTGCAATTCTTTGTAAATTATGCAGTCGCATAAACATGCTCAGGAAAATGAAACTGCCTTATTCACAGTAATTTTGATCTAGGATCCCAAAGGTACAAGCTAATTTGTAAAATAAATCACTGTAGATCTTTCAGAGTTGCATATTTCTTTTTTGTTCAACTACATACTTCAACTACTCACAGCTGCAAGAGAACACATAAAGCTTATCCCACCTCAAAGTTACTAGAAGGTGGTAAAAACAGCTCATACCCATAACTCACATTAGAGAATTATTTCTGAAAAAGTGACTTTGCTTCCCAAGTAAGTGTATTAGTAGTCACAGCATATATCTCTGCAGAGATTAATAAGCCTGACTAGGGCAACTGGGTATTAATTTTCAGATAATTCCATCTGCACAACACTCCTTACTCTATTTTTCTTGGAAGATAACAAATGTCCTTGACCAACTTCCGTAATTAGAAACTAATAATATCATCAGACAAAATGGCAGTATCTAATGCTGAACATTTTTTCTCAAATTACTTGCCCTTGTGACATTCATGCTGTCAAAATGCATCCTTATGCTTCCATCTGAAACATACATTCTATTAAGTAAGAGGCTCCTAATGTTTTATGCACAACTCCAACACTTGCCTGGGTAAATCAGTTACTCAGTTTGCACATATGATTCTGGTAACAACACATTAACACGACAAACTGCAACCGGTGTGGGCTATTCACTGCAGTCAGTTCTTGGCTTGGCTATGTCTGCTGCCAAACATGTTTCTAAACCACACAGACAAATCCAGACCCTGATTTATGAATGCCTTACTATTCAGAAAAGCATTAAACCACATGTATAACTTAAGCATGGGTCGCACTGAAACCAATAGGATTTAATGAAGTCAGTAGAAGTTAATCTAATGCTTATACACTTAAATACTCTTTTTTAAAAATCGCCAAAAACGAGAACTAACACATGCAAAATTAGAAAAGCAAGAAATACTTCATGCTTTACAAATCTTTGTGTTTGCATTTCAAGTGGTTTACTGTAATTGTTTAAAAAATGGTACTTTATCATCTCAAATGTCTGTTTATTACCTGAGTCGTTCTATGTGTCTACTGAATTCGACCAGGTAGAAACAGGATAGCGTGAGTGTCTCTGTGTGGTGACAGAAGACAAAACTGGGCCCTACCGATATTTTGTTTATTCGAATATAAAACATACACTGGCTTCAGCAGAGTAACTTCTGGATCACAGCAACAAAGCTGACTTTCACAGCCAGATGAATGGCTGAGTGCTCTCCTCCTCCCTGTCTGAGACAGTGCCTCTGCCACAGGGATATGCAGTAAGACACATCAATTCCTAAGCGGCAGCAGCCTACAGCCCTGGGTACCAAAGTAAACTATGCTGATTTCATTTTGCTGTAACATGCCAGGTTCTACACTGCTGGAGATCAGGGGCTGTAGAGTTTTCCTGTTTTGGGAAGGACAACCTGTAGTGGAAGTGCAAAGCAGGCAGTGGGGGGGCAATAAGTGCCTCTGCCATCCCAAACTAAACCCCCACTGCACATGATTCAATACCATGAAAGCAAATTAGGCCTCCTAAGTCTGACAGCTTGTAAATACATTGCTGGGAGTACAAACAATTTGCAGAAAGGAAAAAATATTGCACAGGGCTTGAGGGTAAAGTAAAGAAAAGGAGTGAAAAGGGGAAAGTGTTGTATTTTAGAAAATAAGTACATCATTGTATAGGCATCTGGGATAAAAGAGCCCTGTTAATTTCTTTCCCCCCTCATCTTCCCCAAATCAAACGTTAAAAAAAATGAAAAAAACTAAAAACATCTATATCTTCTTGTCACATATTATAATTTTTATGTAAACTTATGACTTCAAGGCCATAACTCCAAGTCATAACCTTGCCAAAATTATTTCAAGAAATATGTTCAGCTAACCTTTGGGCTGGCACCTTAGGCTGGCTATTCTCTGCCTTAAGACGTAGAACGCTGCAAAACAAATATCCAAAAGAGAAATTCCAGCTTTTTTTTTTTTCTCTGTAAGGAGGATGGACTTGGCTGTGGTTTTTATCAACTTGTTACATTCCTGGAGAATTACATACATTCAACATTCAGAGCTTTTCTGAAACAAAAAAAATTCTGGTACACATTTAGAAATGGAAATACTTTACATCAGTATTTCATTATGAGATTTAACAAATACATTCTGATACATAAGAGTAATTAAATATAATGACGTGATGCTATTCTTACTCAATCAACTAAGGAACTACACTTTGCCATGTTTCATATAGAAAGTAGTTGTAAAAATTCTTACATTTCACCATTCAGGTTCACTGTTTCCATCAACAGAACACAAATACTTTTCTTAAAGACACAGTATCCTTTAAGTATAAAGTAACGGGTACATATTTTTAATTTAATGCTGCATCTCCACAGCTCAAACATAAAGGCTCAGCATTTGGATGCTTATTTGAGAGCAATTAAAATTACACCCATTTATATGTATCTGAACATCTGCAACCAATAGACATGTTGAATTACAAATTTACTGGTCATTTTTATAATGTTTAAAAATTTAATGTCATCTAAATTCAAAGTAATACTTAGAAACCTTCTCAGCTCTTGCTACCACATGAAACAAGATAGGCTACAAAACGTAAATAAAATGAAAACACAGATATATGTTTCAGGCTATTTGAAATCAATTCATTTGCCAATAAATTTAATGTTAGCAGCATGGCTTGTTAGGCTACACATCCTTATGACAGCAGGCTGGGACTTAAGCAACAGCAGCTCTTTGTACTTTAAGTAGCGTGTGACTGACAAGGGTTTTCTATGATTGCAACTTATACTAATTTAAATTAGTTTTAACTAGGCAGTCCCTTAGCTTTTTTTACAGTGGAAGGAAGCTCCTCAGGTTGTTCCTGGGCTTTGAGAGAAGATGCAATTACAAATACACTACAGCTGTAATTGGTCAAATCATGTTACTGATGACAATTCCTTATGAAAAAGTGGGCTGCAAAACTACTAATCTGCATACAAAGTGCATGAGGAATGCAGCAGAGAAATGGAAAAGGATACTGTATCTTTAACACAGTGAAGTCATGCTTTAAAGGCATAAAGGTTCTAAACTGGAAAAAAAAACCTGAATAAAAATAGCAAAACCTCATTTTTATTCTTGCATAGCAGTGTAAAGCAGTGTTGCAATTCTGTATAAAATGCCTTTTCTTTGAAAAGTACCAAGGATGCACAAAAATACCAGTCATTTTTTAAGAAGCAGATGAGCTTCATATCAGTATTTTTTAAACATTGCCAACACAGTGCATTAATTCAGACTGTGATCTTGCAACCACAAATTCAGCAGCAAAACTCTTACAGACTTTAAGGATGTTTCTCCTAATGGATCAGCCTCCTAGAAACCAGTATTTTCACAGCTCATTTTTGACACAATCTTGGTTTTATTTTTGTGCATCGTGGACTATACAGAATTGCCATTTCCACTGAAAGCAATGTTATGTGCGAGAAACAGAAGCCCTAAGCAGCCCATGGCCTCCTCTCCCATTGATGTCTCAGATGATTTATATGGGTAAACTCCCATCAACTTTAGTGTTAGCTATACAAAATCTCCCTCTATGCATCAATGAGAGCGCAGCCACCACTTCCTCCCCCTCCCACCACCTCACACCTCTGTGCAGAGATTGCACAGTACGGGTGCACAGCCTTTGAGCTCATTAGGACAGGAGCAGCAGCACAGACACTGCAAGAGCCTTCCCAAGCACCGAGAGAAGGCAGCAGCATGCACAGCTCTCAGCAAAGCACTCAGTTATGCCTGCATCTGCTATACATTGACTTGTACAAGTTCTTCTCTCTCACAAATCCTCTTTAGAACTTCCTGAAATCATATGCTTTCTACTAGGTTTGGCTAAATCTAAACACTAGCCTGACATCCTTCAATTAACACTTTTATAATGATGCAAAGCTAAGTGGAGGTGTAAATTGATGGTTTGACTTTATACCTTCTTGACTGTTCTGTCCCTAGGCTTTTTAGCCAGCTGTGAGGGGTTTAGTGCAAGGTGATGGGAAACGACTTTGTTGACCTATTCTGGATTTGCCTCCTAGGTAAAACACTCAAACCTCAGCACAGGGAGATAACCAGATGGAGTCACAACAGATGGACTCTCTGAAAGAGCACACTCATCTTCACCACTTCTTGAGACAGACTTCATAGACTTTCTTATTGTTTAAGGAGAATTACACACAGAAATGGGTGAAGTAATCAAATATCACTGCTTAACAAACCCACGTTCAGTGAAATTTTATTCCTGTTAAGCATCTTCTGTTGGTCAAAATTTCTATCCATCAGACAAAATCGGCTGACTCCAACAGCCACACAGACTCCAGTCAGCAGAGGACCAGATAATAGACCTGCATTTGTTTATAGCAGCTGCAGATCCAACATTCTATTCTGTACCTATGTCAACACAACAAAAGGAACCATTTTTGCCATCACCTCTAGCAAAGGAGTTGTCCAAACCGTAACACAGAATGAGAATTCAAGCCACTTCATGTTGCTTTTCTTTTAAAAATCCTGCTTAACCTTTTGAATCTATGTTAAAGTATTATCTCTTTCTACAGTTTTTGACTGTTAAACTGCAGCTAAAATGTCGAAGCAATCTTTACATCTGTAGTGTATCTTGACTACATATAACTGGTGTACAAATCAATTACAAACAGACACACAGCCAGGTTCAAAGCAGGTGTATTTTGTTCATGAAAGGCACAAACATGTGGACACCATTTTTATAGCTTTTGAAAGAACTACAGAGATATTTGTAAGCTGGCTAAAAAAGAGGCAGACAGACCATTAGTTTCAAGAATAATTTTGAGGGAACCTGGATAGAGGAGTGGCAAAAATACCCACAAGGAATTATTTGTTGCATTTGTGCACGATGAGTTCAAGGACTCATGTCCCAACTTGATTTTCCCTGTGTCCTTTAAAAACCCATTGAATGGGTTCTGGGTTAGGACAACACATTCAGTACCTCAGATGCAGTTGCCTTACAATGCAAAAGTATTTAGAGATTAAAAATGCACTACTTATATCTGCTTTCACCAAAAACACTCTGTCACAGGAAGTCACCTCCCCTACTCTGAGAAAAGAAACCCAGAAGAAACACTTTCTACCCTTACTTTTGCTCTGGGTTATAGCTGAGCTGTGTGCACAACAGTAAGACACAAAGCAAGACAACAACAACCCTATTTTTACACATATTTAATCAGGTACTTTATCAACATACCATCTTTCACAGAGGTAGGCTTTTGTGTGATTACTCCCACTTACAGCTATTACTCCCACTCCTACTAATTAAAGTGTGAGTAAATCCTGCAGGCTGGGCAACAACATAGGATTTTTGGACTAATTCCAGGTGGGATATTTAATATCTAACTTTAGTGCATTGATGCTGTGAGTCCATCAGTATAAAGGATCACTCTATCAATGATGAGGACACTCCACGGGAGCTAATAGTTGGTGTTTAAACAACACTTCCGCTGCTTCCAAATTAGCCTTTCTACACACTAGGTTTAACTAATGAACCCGGCTTACAAACCAAATCAAAATGTAAGAAAACCTACTTAGTTATGTTAATGATGGAAGACATGCACAGTTCTAAATCTAAGCCACTAAACAAGTGTGGATGGATTTTCAATTTACAAGGACTAAGAAATGCCAACAAATTTGAGTTACATTTGTTCGGCCCCTTTGAAAATAGGCCTATATTTTTATCAATCTCAAAATGCATCTAGTTGCCTAAACATGGATCTCACTTGAGTGTTCAAAACCTGCAAAAAAGAAAAAGAAAAAAACCAACCTCTTTCAAAGTTCTTGATTATTTCGGCCGGAAGGACACCTTCTAAGTGCATTTTCTGGAATTGGAAAGGGCATTTGGAAAGGGAATTTCATGTCACTGCAGAGTGAATATTCTTACTGGCTGAGATGTTACAGCTGACACTGACAGGTTCTGGACAGAAGTTTACAGACAGATCAGACCTACATGCACAAGTCTTGATCGGTGTGAAGAGGAGACAGAGGATGTTGTAAAGAAAGAGTGTAAATTAAAGGAGGACCCTATTTCAACTTCTTCTTACATATTTATAAGAGCAGAAGACAGCTGAGTTATGCTGACTGGCGTTGCTAAGCAGCATTAAGCGTGGTTGTGCTCCACATGCACTCCTTTGCCAGTCAAAGGGACATAAAAGGAATAACTACACACTTCACAAAACCAAGTTTAGCTAACACAGTTCAGTTTCCATATGCAGCTGTATGGATGGATTATGGATGGAAGATCAGGAGCACAGAGTTACCAAGGCTTAAGGCCCTCATGACACTTGTCAGCTGCACCACACTCCTGCTGTGTTAGAGCTGACATATCCAGGCTTAAGCATTTGTCACAATTAAACCATTACCTTAAATCACACAGTTGGTTTAAACAAACACATTTTTTTCTCTGTGGCAGAGGGCATGACCACATACGCTTGGTGGAGCAGCTCAGCTGGACGGCAGAAAACATATCCAGGTATGTTAGCAACCGCTTGCCCTTGCCTCATCGCAGTTCAGGTGCAAACTGGGACCACCCTGCCATGGATCTATGTGCCTGCTCCACTCTGGCTCCAGCAAGGCTCTCACCTTATATTTGTTGTCAGAAGGATAAATTCAGAGATAATTAGTGCCCACATGGTAAATTACGCATGAGTAAGCAGGTGAGAGTCCAAAGGTGCTGTAGCAGTTGCAGGCATATCCAGGATGGCTCAAACTGGTTTGAAAAACAGCAGTTACAACTCACTAATAAAGAGCTCAGCATTATTGCCTCAATATTTGAATCTTCTTTTTTGGAGACATTTACAAATTGAGTCTCACTACTAATTTTTAAGCCTGACTCTATACTTGTTTTCCTTGTACAAGTACAACTTATACTAAAAACACACAGAAAATGGTGTTTTCTAGTTGAGAAAGCCTGACATCTCTTTATGCCACTCATTTTGGGGACAGGGATAAGAGCTTTACCTTTGACCAGAGAGAAAGCAGAAGAAGTAATCATGCACTTGGCTTTTTGGAAAATTTTCAGCTATATTCCTTTGTACAGTAAAATACCCAAGTTTTCCTTTGAGGCCAGGAATGTTGCCTTCTGTGCCAGGTTAATCCTTCATACTGGGTGCCACATTCCCAAGGTGGAGAGTTGACTACAGATTTTCTATTTGGCTGCAAGCACTAAAAAGATTCACTTTCATTTAGCGTAATCTCCTGCTTTGTGATATGTCTGGAATTTTCACCACCCGCAACTGGGGCAGATTTTCTTGGTTTATTTTGCCAATAATTTGTCTCCCGTCTAAAATAAAGAAGGAGCTTCTGATGGTTTTAGTAGAATTTTCACCCCAACATCTGAGATTCTTCTGAACCACCAATTCAAAAATTATCAGTATACAAAGAAAAAAAGGGGGGAAAAATGCCTTTCGGCAACTAAATGATAATTGTATTCCTTTGAAAGTGTGGTCCCAATTACTGGGGATGACCACAGAAAATACCTATCAACATGCCTTCTAAATATGCATGGAGACTAATTTGTGAATAATGTACTAAAATGCAGTGGAAGGAGGTGAGAATTCACCTACCTTTAGCCTTAAGGAAAAAAAAAAGCATTTATAGTATCTGGAAAAGCTAACACTAAAATTACCCCACTGACAAAATTCAAAGAACAAAAAATAAAATATACTTTCTGTGTATTATTACTTTTGTCTCAGTTTCAATTTTTAATTATGAATCTTTTGATAGTATCACTTTATGTTATTCCTGTCTCCCAAGATCATAAAAAAGCAACCACAAATCAGATTTGGTAATAATGAGAAATTGACTTCCACCTAAACATGAGCTGTAATTTATGGTCACAACATGGGAGACAACTTGTCTAAGAAAAGGGCCACAGTGACACAGTAGTCTGGACTCTTTTGGTTTTGGTTTGGTTTTTTTTAAACAATGCAAATTATTGATATTTGCCAGTTAAGCCTTCATAGCCTCAAAGTTTTAAACACACAATGATTTTTCAAATAAAACTGCATCATGAAAGGTGAACATAGATCCTATTGCCTCTGGAGTAGCCTCAATCAATCTACTACATATTCTCCTTCCTTCTTCATAAATATTCACACTAAGGAAAGGCATGAATACTTGTTACCAATTAGAGCCCTAAAAATCAAAATTATTCATGGTATGGCCTGGGAGGTATCAGCCTGAGAACTCTGCATCAAAGAAACAGAATGAGACATGTTGTATTCCAGAAGTACTTTCCATAGCATTTTACTAGTCATCTTACATATCTATTAAACACTGTGGGCTTCTAACATATTTGGGAAGAGAGAAACCAATCTTGATGTTTACAAATTTGAACAAAACCTTTGCTGAGAGTTGCATTTCCAAGGTTTTTCCTATTTTTTGCCAAATATTTGCCACCTACAGTCACTGCCCTGCAGACTGTGAAACTTACAGCATTTAACAGGGATTTACTTTGAAAATGACTTGGCAGAAAATGATCTTGTCTACATATGTTTGTATCTAAATTTTAAAAAAACCCCAAAAACTAAGGACCAGTGTTTATAGGCTTGCTCTTGCAAAAACTTCAGGATGTCCCTCATGTATGAGTGTTAAACACATGAGCAAGCATCCCCAGTATCAAAGGCTATAATTTTAACAAGCTGAGGTCTCTACAACACTCCTAACAATTTTAATTTCTACACAGTACTAGCTGCCTCCACAATACCTATTGAAGGTGTAGTTAATGATGAAGACTTATCTAGTTGCTTATCGTGCAGTCACATTAAAGATTCTAGATAGATGTGAGAATCTCAGAGATGTTTCTCTTCACATGTGACCCGATAAAAGGATGCTGTCAGGCAGATTTATTCCCTTAGTTTGGGGTTACTGAAAGAATACTTGAACTTAATGCTAATTGGAACATTTCCATCAATTTTCTAAGCGAAATACAAATAATTTGGGTTTCCTTCTTGGATGCAAATATTAATGCCCTGCAGTACCTGTAACATGACTCAGTGTAGTTACATCATGTTATCAGATCAGAGCATGAGACGAAGCAGAAACCAAACCAAAATTTCCAAATTCTCATTGCCTCAACTCCATTTTACACTACCCCTTTTCAGTCCTGCTAAAAACAGACAGAATTTTAACGTGACAGCATCCTTCTAAGTCAGTCGGGCTCACACGTGCAAAAGCCTAGGCCCTGCATTGTAAGGATGTGTGTGAAGACACAAAAGACGTGACTAGGCGTGTACAAGCCTTCTCTACAAGTGAGTAGAAGCCCCAGCAGCAGTGATACTCACGCTGGCACTGTCCCCAGGACACTCGGGCCCAGCCCCAGCAGCAGTCAATTCTGCTTCCAAATCGACACAGTCCAGAAGATGAGAGCATTTGTCTGGGCCACCTGTACGAGACAGTTCAACAAAGTCTAATGAAACACTTTGAAAGTAGCTAAAATCATCCTAGAGTTAAAAAAAAAAAAAAAAAATCTACCAACCAACCAAAAACCCCAAAAGACAAAGAACACCAAAAACCTCTCCTGCATAGAGATACAAATTTTTTTTTTTTTTTTACTTTTTCTGAAGAGAGTAACTGCTCTCAGCTGAGCCTAGGATATTCCTAACATTAATAGTTTGTTTAGTTCAAAAAATGCAAATGACAATAGGGGAAGAGAGGAAAAGATAATTAGGGTAACTCAGCAAAGCCTGAAAAAAGCTGACATGCTTTGCATTACACTCACTGCTGCCACTCCCAGGCTGGCACTGAGCAGTTTTAGAAGTCTGAAACAGACTATAGTATGGAATAAATGCCATCATAAAGTTTGGGCATTGTTTTACTTCACAATATATGGCAAAATTTTCTCACAGATACGGCCAAACTTTCTCACTGAAACATTAAAGGAAAAAAGAATAAAAACAAAAGCTTCTTGGGCTGTTAAGCAGAAATTAAATACAAAGGGAAAGCTGCAGTCTTCCCTATGTTCCAAGGAAAAGATACTACGGCCGCATGCAGTTATAAAGTATTTACACAAATCGGTAATGTCTTTTTAACGACAGGCTGAAGTCCCGTGAGCGCTGCATTTGAACAAACCTTTAAAAAATAAGAAACCCTGCGGAGGGCGGGGGTCGCGCTGGCCGCTCGTCCCGCCCGGCGCAGCGCCCGCTCCGTGCGGCGCCGCCGGTCGCGACACCTGACACGACACGACGCGACACGGCCCGCGGGCACGCGCGCCCCGAGCTTCGTGTTAAAACTTGAGTCGCGATCTCCGCCGCCGTCTGTTTCAAGTGCCTCCGGGCGCCAATAAGCTAATTTTATCTCTACAGCACGCGATGCGCTTTGTTTTTAATTCTTGCGGGACGCAGCCCCGCCAGAGCAATAAACTTATCTTACACCTAAGCCCGTCTTTAGGCTGCCGAGCAACGCGCGGTACTCGGCAAGGGGCGGGAGGCTCGGGGGGGGGCCGGGAGAGTCCGTGCCGGGGAGCCCCGGGAGCGACACCGGGGCCCCGCGCCTCCACCTGCAGCCCCCCCGGCCAGCCGTGCCCGCGGGCACCGCCGCCGGCATCGGGGGAGCGGGAGCGCCACACGAGACCCGCCGACGGCTCCGGCCGCCCCCGCCTCGCCGGGAGGCAGCCCCGGGGGCCGGTGCCAGGCAGGAGCCCGCGGGCCACCTCAGCGCTCGGCGTCAAAAGGGGGAGAGCCCGGGCTCCCCCCGCTCTCCCCGCGGCAGCTCCGAGCTGCCCGAGGGAACGCCGACTTGGCCCTACCCGGCCGGTCCCGGCCGCCGCCCCCGCTCTCCCCGCGCCTACCTTCTGTCAAACTCCCCGGCCGCCCCTAGCGAGAGGCAGGACGCCAGGAGCAGCCGCAGGGAGAGCTCCATGGCCGGCGGGGGCTCCGCGGCGGTGGCGGAGCGGCGGTGGCGGAGGCGCTCCCGCTCCCGGGTGGGCGAGGGCCCCGCTGCCGCCCAGGCTAGCCGCGCTGCCACAGCTCCGGAGCGGCGGCGAGCTCCGCGCCCTCCCTTTCCCTCTCCCGGTCCCTGCCCGCCCGCCTGGCTGCCGGGCGGAGGAGGCGCGGCGCGGGGAGCGGCAACGCCGCCCGCCCCCGGCAGAGGCGCCCGCGGCCCGCCCGCCTCCCCCTGCGAGGGGCACCTGGCGTGCGTGGGACACCTGGGGCGGGAGAGAGCGGCAACCAGCCCCAGCTACTGCGGACAGCGAGGCACAAACCGCAGTCTGGGGGCACTAAGCAGGGTGGGCTTTGTTATCATGAGCTTTTGTATCTTGAACTTCCTGAAGGAAGATGGTTACACCCTTCTCTCTGCAAAGCTCCCATCTAAAGCCAGGAGCGTTAAGATTTGGCCTTCTTTTACCAACCAAACCTCCCCAAAACCAAAGCTTTTTGAAAGGCTTACAAGGTGTATATGATTCTTTCTGGCTCAAACACTCCTATTAATAGCTCTCGGTGTTGGTGTGTATGATAATCAGGTGCCCAGCCCTTGTCCAGAAGAAAAAGTGACAAGTTTAAACACTAACCGCACAGCATGTAACGTGCTTGCACCACTACGGACAGCAATGACTGCATCTGTACTCACCGTTAACATGTTAAAATACAGCCCTTAGTTTTCTTCGGTTTCTATGAACTACGGCTTTGGGACTTACAAAGGACACTTCAATAGCAGCCTGTCACCAGTGTAGGGTCAGAGCTGCTCCAAGATCTCTCTGATTAGAGACAGATGGGGTCAACCACTTGGACTGGGTTGCAGCATTGGTTTGATTTGTGCCTATGTCAAGGCTAAAGCTCATCTGCTGTTCCTACAAGGGTCTGGCTGTTGCTTAGAAGCAGAAAACAAAGGTTTTCTCTGGTTTATGCTGTAACACAAAGCTAAACCCTTCAGGAAGCAGTTGGATGCCAACCACGACTTAAAGCTTCAGATTTGAGCTGGTGGTTCTGTGCAGAGCATTTTCCACCCTCAGAACACTTCACGGATAATTCAAGTAACACTGCCCAAAGCTGGCCATTTTTTGCACAAGATACAAATTGTGCCAGTAAGCCTTCAAAAATTACACCGTTCCTCAGAGTGGTTTTACCACTTCCTGCTCACATTTGAGCAGAAGGCCTCCTCCAATGCTCCTTCTCCTCTTTTTTTCATTTTTCATGACCATATGATCCCAATGCTGAGCTTTCTGTCCACAGCATCAGCCCAGAACTTTTCAGACACAGAGAAAAAACAACTGTAGAAGCTACAATGCGATGATTCTGCAAGGTGCTTGTACCTGTACTCAGATAACTTGCAAGCCCGCTTAGAGGACTCAGATATAAAAACTGCACTGAGGACCAAACCTGGTTCCTTCCATTCACATGAGAAGTGGATAGCCGAGCAGTGAAGGCAATGACACAATGCTGTTTGGGAAAGACAGAAGAGCATCTGGCTTGTATTAGATCCTTGCTGAAATATAGAGCTGATTGCCAGTTCTTGACTGATTGATAATTTTTTTTTCACTCGGATGTGTGATGTGGTGTAACAGACCATGCATAGTGAAATCACTGTCAAGATTCAATGGGCAAAAGGGGAGACATCCTATTTGTGACAACCACAAGTATTTCTTTCTGGTAACAGCATCTGCATGTGCCATTCCAACTTGTAGAAAAAAGCATCCACAAATTACGCCACAACCAAGTCCAGGACAAGTGCCAAAAACAACATTTGAACATCACTCTGAATTAAGGTCTAGGGCAACCTGACACTTTCCCTTTCATGCCAAAGAGACATGTCATAAAATCAATTCCTTTAATGCAATGCTGCATAATGGTACTTAATGTACACAGCAACTTTAAAGCACACACTATTCCTTTAAAGCATGTTCACTCACAAATGGCAGTAAGATCATTTAATCTCTCCAGACTGCACTGAGTATTTAAGACTTCCTCAGCAGCCTGTTTGGCTCTCTTGTATGTTAATACTAGTGTGCTGGTCAGACATGGTGCCTAGTCGAATTAAGATTGTCTGCTCTTGGTTAACTTCTGCTGCCTTTACAATTTGTTTTGGAACATCAGCCCAAAAAAACCAGTTAACCAGTCACTGAAAGATCACATATTACACTTCCACACCCATCAGTGGGACTGAACATCCACTCACTTATGAATTCATTTGTTTTGGCGACGGTTTATCATCACTAGTGGAGTCTTCTTAACAAGGCAGTTTCTCATACCCATGGCAGTAGAAGGATTACTTCTGTGAGTGAGCTGTCAAAGAACCAGATCTCTTGATGAGTTAAAGGTGGATGAAGATGTGTGGGTATGCATCAAGATACTATATACAAGATGGAGATGGAGAAGTTGTTGGCCATATGACAGTAAAAAGCACTTTCATGCCTTGTGTTTAGTGAAGCAATATGAAAGTCTTGCAAAATGCTGATGCCATCAGGTGGGTTGACCTGATGTTCAGCAAGACTTAAATAACAAAAGAAGTCCAGCAGCTGTGCATAAAGCACTCAGATGATTGACTAGAACAAGTGTCCAAGAAAAATTTTTCAAAGATACTGGTAAGATACTTGGTTAAGCATAACATGATAGTGAGGTTTTTAGCTGCAAATTAGCAGCAGCAAAGCAGAAACACAGAGGAAGACAGTATTTTGAACAGCAATGCTGCTATCCTTGTGTATAAAAAAGTCAAAACACATAGGAAGGTGAATTTTGCCTGAGAAGGTGTTCATTTTATGCAAGCATAGTGATCCTGCCTGCTTTTTTTTACTCTTCTTCATTCCTCCATAATTATCTTTATGTGTCTTTGCCAAAGAAGCCACACTATCAGTCATGACTCTCATCTCAGACTTCTAGTCTCATGGGTATATTGAGCTCAGATTGAGACCCTTCTATGCAAATCAGGACCCTAAACTTGTTAAGAGACACCCTGTTGAGAGCAGAGGAAGAGTCGAAAGTATTTGCAGCTGAAAATACTTGCAGCTGACCATTAGGTTCTGAATTACCTATAATTTCCCAGGGAATGAAGCCCCAGGTATATATTCTATTTCCGTATTCTGCACCATAAGTGATAACGGCACATCTGACTGCACACAAAACTGAATTCTGGTGATAAGGTGGCAGAGAGTGAAGAACTGCTGTGAGAGAGGGGCTTGCTAATTCTGCTGCAGGGAGGGTAGAGGTGGTGAGGACAGCTGCTGCTTCTGGGATGGCAAGTGTGACAGAGTGACATCTGGCACACTGCAGTTTAACTACACACAGAGGAACATGTTCAATGCACTGCTCAGGACAGTAGTGATGTTTCAAGAATCCACAACAGTACAGTGCAGAGTGTATTTGCAGTGTATACTCCATTAAAGAACCATTGTCATGAGCCATACATGTAACTGGTAATAACTAAAAACATGTATAAACAATAGGAAACCCAGTTCTAAGAGAGGATTACTTACAGTTTTCTCTAGTGAAATGAACATTCCTTGTGTGCATGGGACCTGTTCCTCTCTGACAACACTACTTACTTTTGCTTCACATGGGATAGGCTGTGCCCAGCAGTCTCAGTGTTCCAAACTTCTGCAGCAGGATGAGGTCCAGGTTTTTATATGCTCTTTGTTGCTATAATCATCCCCAAGGGGGAAAACCAACAGAACAGAAACAGTTTCTGGAATACTCCCTGGCATTGACTGGACAGGCAATATTGGAAAAAAAAGAGCTGTAAAGGTACAAGTGGCAGATATTTTAGGCTAACAGATACTGGTAAATATGGTAGGTGATAGAATACCATAGATATGACAGAAGTCACACAGAAAGAACTTTAAAATTTATCTTGGTTTTTACACATACCTATGAATTGGACATAAACAGACCAATAGAATATATTGCTTTCAGGGTATTCTACTTCCAAGTAACTTTTCTTTGAGGAAGGTATTAAATGAGTAAGTTCTTTCAAGACCACTTTTTTAATATTGACTTCCTCCTTGTCTTAAAGCACATTATGAATGTTAATAAATCAAGTCCTCTGTTCAGCAGAATTGGTCAATACTTTTCGTTACTCTCCCATTTACATAAGCAGAAATTAAGGAACAGAAAATTACTTTTCCACAAATCAAATAATCTGTCATCAAACCAGGAACAGATCTAGTGTTTTCCAATTTCAGACTTAAACTATAAATCCATCCTTCCTCTTTTCTAGGTATTTCACCCTCATTGAGGCTAAGAAAGTTGACCACAAATCCCACACTATCCCAAGTCACTAAATCACACCATAACTTCTGTAAAAAACACTTGATTTGTAGTTAATGGCAAGCAGGATCATAGTCTGCATTTGAGCTGCTAATGTAGCATGTATACCTCTTACAAAATGGAACAGAAGGAAGGAATCCAAGTCCAAATTATCTACGAGACTTTCAATGTCACTACTTTTTCTCTGGGGCTATGCAATTCTGTGGTGCATTTAAAGGTAGTATTTATTAAGTAAATATTATCTCCGTCACATGGCAGGTAACAATCTCTATGACTCCCATGCTAATAACAAAACTATAAGGTATCAATAAAATAGAGCAATTCAATCAGCTAAATCACTCTTGTACTCCAGCTGTCTCTTAGTAAACCTTCTTGAAAGGGTAAGAAAGTTATCCAGCGTGTCAGACACTGTAGTATCTAATTACCTTCTATACAGATAAGCCCTGTGCTTTGGATCCTAGTTCAAAAGCTTCCAAATGCTTTTTCTGCATGAAGTCTTCCAAATTAATTTGGTTTTTTTTTCCAATACGTTTTTTCCACACTTCCTTGATTCTTCTTTAAAAACTATGAATGGTATTTGTGTTGAAGTTTACTGCATTTCATTACAGTGGAAAGAAGTTATCTTCCCCTGTAAAAAACCAACAATTTACCTTTCAAAACCCTGTAAAAATTTCACATTCCCCTCTGCATATGTATTTTTAAAAGACTTCTAGCTCTCCACATTATCAATTTTGATACCAAAGGTATTTTGCACAGGGGATCAGAATGATATTCCCCCAATTTAATATTACCCTGTTCTTTAGGGAGTCAGTCTACTTTGCCTCAGTTTTTTCCATGTGATTTTTGTAAGGTCCTACTGTTCTTATAATAGACAGTCCAATACAACTCCTATGGCTTTACAGCATGTGTTTTTCAGATCATGCTACAGCTCTCCATGTCCAGTTTTACGCTGTGCAGCCAGTGCCTGATGCTGTCTCCTTTCCTGAGGAAGGCAAATGCTTGAACACAGGAACGCTGTACTATACATCATTAGTACTTTGTCACCTAAATCATTAACTTCTCCATGGGCTAAATGCACATGCATTCAGCAGTCAGAGGGAAGAGACCAAAACTGAGGCACAAGCAAGACATTCAGCCTTAGTGGAATTTACCAAAGAAATATTACTCAAATGGCAAAAAAATATATACTCAGCAACATTTAGGATCAACAGTGCACTGTCTTTTTCATGGGCAAGAGGTGCATGAAAACCTTCTGTTCAACAACATTAGAGGCAGATGACAGATTCCTTAAAAAAAAGAAAAATACCCAAAACCCAAAAATGTAATCACCAGATTACTCTCCATAACTAAATAAAATAAAACAGGAAAAGAGTCACATATGTCAGACAGAAGATAACTAGTAAAAAACTTTTAAAATCAAAAACCACCAGTATGTGAGCTGAAACCAAACTTAACCTCACAATTTCTGCTGTAATTTCAACAAAAGAAAAAGGTAACATTAACAGAAGAGATTTGCATGAAGACATGTTCTTGACCATAATTCTAACAGGAACTGTATTGAATCATGCAGCCAGGAGTTTTGTGTATTACCTGAAAAAATTATGGACTTCAGTCAAGTTTTCTCTTTCATGAGCCAAAACTGCAGGCTAGGACTTCTTGGGTTGCGTTAGAATTTTAATATATAAGGAGGAGCCATAAATCAACCTGAAAAGTTCTCAGATTTGTCTTTATGACAAAAGCTGCAAATAATATGGTGCAGCATAGATTCAATTGTTCCTGCTCATGAATTATGGTCCTTACAGCGAGAAATACACTGGGAGATGCAGAACCAGAAGAAAATTATTTACAACAGCCTAAGGTATCAGCTTAGACTGTCACACAGTTTTTGTAACTTTGTTTTTCCCTGTGCCTTGGGCTCATTGCCAATACCGAGAGGGGAAGGAGAGGGCAAGTAAGGTAT
The DNA here is from genome assembly GCF_009650955.1 of Corvus moneduloides. Taxonomy (NCBI): domain Eukaryota; kingdom Metazoa; phylum Chordata; class Aves; order Passeriformes; family Corvidae; genus Corvus; species Corvus moneduloides. The sequence goes on along the minus strand of NC_045480.1, from coordinate 43,042,023 downwards.
GCTGCCCAGACTTCCTATACAAATTATAAATTACAAATTATAAATTATGACAATGCCTTTCCAGAAAGAAATGATCAAGCACTACTTTAACCTTGTCCTTCAGGTTGTTCTAAATTTTTTCATAATGAACCTGAACCTCTACATAAATTCTAGCAAAGATGGAGTAAATTAGCTGCAAATAAATAAATCACTCTTGGTCCTGGTTTTCCCTCAGTTTCATTTGGTTTCAGGTGCTGTATCTTTGTTTGCCTAAGCTCAACTATAGTTGTGTAATGACATGCATCCTCTGGTACTGGTTGCTGATAAATTGACCTAGAACTGCTTACATAAATGAATTTAAATTGCTATTCTCAAGGGGAAAATGGCTGTGTCTAATGGAATTCCTTATTTAATTTCAATCTTGATTTGACGTACAGACAATTCCTAGTATATTCTGAGATGCCAAGGGGAAGTAGTAGGCAGGAAAACCTACTACAGGTGCTCTGAGGAAGTGTTTTCATTTAGTTTTGATATTGCTGACCCAGCTCCTCTGTTCAACTTTATACTAAACTGCAAACTCTGAAAGAACAGTTGAGGGTGGAAGGGACCTCTGTTGGTCACCTGGTTCAACCTCCCTGCTCAAGCAGGGTCATCTACAGCTGGTTGCCCAGGACTGTGTCCAGGTAGCTTTTGAATAGTTCTAAAGATGAAGACTCCTCAACCTCTCCAGGCAACCCGAGACAGTACTCAGTCACCCTCACAGTGAAAAAGTATTTCTTCATGTTCAGGTGGAATCTCCTGTTTGAGTCCATTGCCTCTTGTCTTGTCACTGGACACTGTCAGCATGTACCTGGCTCCATCTGTTTTACACCTTCCTTTCAGGTATTTTTCCACATCAGTTAAATTCCCCCAAGCCTTCTCATCTTCCAGGCTAAACAATCCTGATTCTCTCAGCCTTTCCTCCTAGGAGAGATGGTCTTGTCCTTTAAACACTCAGTGGTCCTTTGCTGGACTCCTCTCCAGTAGCTTTGTATCTCTCATGTGTGGGAGCCCAGGACTAGACCGAGCAATCCAGGTATGTCCTTACCAATGTTGAGTAGAGGGGAAGGATCACCTCCCCTGACCTGCTGGTAACAATCCTGCTAACTCAGCCCGGGATACTGCCTGTGCAGCAAGGTCATACTGCTGGCTCCTGTTCAACCTGGTGTCCACTGGGACCCCCAGGCTCTTTTCTGCAAAGCTGCATCCCAGGCACACAGCTGTCGGTGTGTAGTGCATGGGCTTGCTCCTCTGCAAGTGCAGAGCTTTGCACTTTCCTTCATTGAACTGCATAGAGCCCTTGCCAGCCCATTGCTCCGGCCTGTCGTGGTCCCTCTGGATGGCAGCACGACCCTCTGGCATGTCAGCCGCACTCTCAGTTTGGGGTCATCAGCAGACTTGCTGAGGGCACGCTGTGCCGCATCATCCAGTTCATTAACGAAGACGTTAAACAGATCAGGACCCAGTGAAACCTCTGTGAAACTAGAAATTTATAGCAATAAAGTTTTCGTATGTATTAAGTCAAAACAAACAAACAAGATCTCATTAGTAGTAAATAAATAAAGCACATGATTGATATGATAATTAGTACACAGAGAGCTGCTTGCGAGCCTTTAAGTGCCTTTCAGCATTACAGATTTTGTTTGTGGTTTTCATTAGGTAGGATTTGAGAAACTAAGATGTGCATGCACTTCATGTCTTCAGAATACACTGTAAGACACAAGAGCATGCAAAAGATTTAAGATGGGTTTGAGTGCTCAGCATGAAAGGAAATGAAGCAGTTTGAAGGTTATCTACTGATATCTACTGATTCTTCTATACTCTGCTAAAATAATGTAGTAGCATTCAATTTTATTTCATATTATATTCTTTTTGAAGCTGTATATTCAAAAACAGTAAGTACAATTAACACCTTTGAAGACTTCTATGTGTTTTCAGGGGTATCTTTTGAGAGGAGACAATAAGTATTGTGCTTGCTTTAAAATGCAATCCGACACATGCCTGAACTGTTGAAATATACCAAAATTCTCCTGAACTGTGATGTTCTTAAGGCAGAGAAACAAAACAGTTCTGACTTAGACTGGGAGCACATCACTAGATTTCTCCATCAGTAACGAGGGGACTCTGCAGAAGACAAAGTAAGGAAATTTCAGAAATTGTTGTAATGAAAATCATGAAAGGAGATAGGAAATCTAAAAAAGACTGCAACAAATCTATTGATGGTTTTAAAAACTTGTTTTCAGAACTATATCAAAATATTCCAAGCTAAATTAAAAACAGACCTGGAGAGCTCTACAGAATCCACAGGTAACAGACTTAGTGACAGAATTAATGAACAATTTTATGGACAGACAGAAGATGGAACTAGGACAAAAGGATGAAAGTTGGTTCCTGTCACATTTCAGAAAGCACATTTTATTCTTAGCATTTTAGTTTTAATACTTAAACAACTATTGGATCATAGAATGGCTTAGGTTGGAAGAGACCTTAAAGATCATCTAGTTTCAACCCTCTGACCATGGGTCAGGTTTGTTTGTGCTATAAATGACACTGAAGATGCTAATGTCTAGTTCTTGGCTCCCGAAAGATTACGATTTTTGGATTCAAACAACAAACAGACATTGAAGCCAAACCTAGTTGTCCTGAACTTCTAATTCATTGAGTTTATTATTCATTTCCCCAACATCAATAGCATTGATGAATAAAAAGTTAGGTATGCTCACTTAGGTGTAGGGCAACTCTACACATTGTATGCAACCCCAAGGAATACTGTATTAGTGTGCACTAGAAGCATCTTTCCTAAAAATTTCTATAGATTCCTCCTGCATCTCAAAACCTGACTGATTTTCTCACTCCTCATACTGTAACAGCACAGCAAGGTCTGGAGTATGGATTAGAATTAAACTAGCACCTGCTGGCATTTACTGCTTTGAGTAATTTCTTCCTATTTGGTTTCATGGGTGTCAAATTCAGCTTTAATTTTCTTGGTTCAAACCAGCAAATTACCAAATAAAGATATTTTCTACTCTTTCTCAGTAAAAGGAAGGTGCATACATACAACTAGGAGAGTCGGACAGCACTTACAGGAACCTGCTGTGCTTTGTATAAGGAACGAATCTAGTGGACTTGATCATCCAGGCAGAAAGCACTACTGTTCAAAAGTACAGCTTGAGAACACTAGCTAAAAAGTTTATCTTACTGCCTTCTGCACTGCACTGATTCTTCTCTGTAGATTAAGATAACTATTAATTCCTAGCAATTTGTGCATGTGTGTGCCTACATTTTTGTGGTTAACAGACCTTCAGAGAGACACTAACATTCATCAAGATTAGATTCACAAGGAAAAATGTAAAACTATATTTTCCAGCAATCTGCGCATAGAGTAGCAAATTCTGTATCAGGGTGGTAGACACAGAATGGTACTGTTATCGTCAGAACTTGAGTGCTCCCACTTCTTTCAAGTAAGGCAAGTGCTACCATCAAGTTGATTAACTGATTTATGTCTGTCAGGTTGGCAGTGTACCATGGTGTTTATTCTTGTAACAGTAGCTACTGTGTGCACCAATAGTACACAACACCCTGCTAATGCAAACTTATCAAGAGCTAAAAACCACTGCAGTTGCAAGTTCTCTCAGTAAGGATTATTCAGCTGGAACATGTTTTATTTCAGAGGGCTTTTTGCTATTTACTACAGAGCATATAAAAGTAATCCAATTGTAGTAAAGATTCATAAACTAACCAAAAGTTTCAAATTGCATCTTTGCTTTAAATCACTTTGAAAAGGATTTTCTTTTCCAGAATCCTACTTTGAATGTAAAATGTTACTCCAACATGGATGAGGTATCTATTTATAACCAAATGTTTGTGTGCAATGGTCAAATCATAAAAAAAGAGGAATTGAATGTTTATTTTAGTCTTGATTTTCTTCCAATACCTTGTGCACTTTATCCTGAAATTCTAATTATATCCCCCTATATAAACACTGCAAATATGAAAACTGAAAGGAAGTCTATTTGCTAGAGCTTTTTTCCTCCTTTTTCCAAAGTAAAGAGATGCTTGTGGTCAAATTACTTAATGAAAAGAATTCAGTGTGTCAGCGATCATCCCAACAAAGAAAACATGTCCATTTACAGACTTGTTTAAATATTTCTATAGTTGGTGACCACATTAAATGGGTATTTGAATGGAAACATGCCAGATGAATAAAAACAACCTTCAAGGGTGCCAAACATTAGTTCATTCTACAAAATCAGCTAAGTGTGTGCAAAATTACACACACCTACTATAACTGCTGACCTCTCAGGCAACTCAACAGTCTATATCTGATGTGATTTTAAGAAAGAAATGCCAATAAAATAGACCAGGAGTTCTTACCAGCCCAACAGGTCATCATCCAAGTTTATATTGAACCATGGCAGTGTATATGCCTTATAGCTCGGGAACTGTAACACTGCAAAATGGATATAAAAATGGGTATCTATTTATGACAGAAATCTACAGTTCAAGCTGAAAAGTAATGTTAGCTGGACAAAACCCATAATAACCAGAAGCTTGGCAACTCTGCAGCCTTTTCGTAGTTGCAGAATAAAATTGAATAAAAGTTAATAAAGTTAATTTTAGGAAGTCAGCCACTGCAGATCTCAGTTGAAGGAGGGTGCCTGGGATTTGCAATAGTGAATCAGAACTTTGATTCTTCTGGTTGCCAACAATGATCCAGACTGGAGGCCTCTGAGAAAGCAGCAGCAAAGATTGTAATGAATAGTAGTTGGGTCAAAATTCTTGGCCTAAGCTCTAAACCATGAGGCTTCCATCCCCCATGATCCTTCCCTATCATCTATTTTAACTATGCATAACTTCATTGTCCTTATTTAAAACCCCCTCTTTTTAAAACCCTAGTTTAAAACCCGGATCAATGGTAGTTGTTGTGGGAAATTCCACTGACTAAATACAAATACCACAAAGAAATATACATGTTATAAATACAATCACTTAAAATAAGTTTGCAAACTTATTGGCACTCCCAGAGTTCTACAAGAATTTGGTTATGTTATCCCAGACCACCATTTTTGTATTTTCTTTGCAAAACAGTAGGATTCTTTGCATACAAAGAATTAAAAATCACCTACATGATTTTCTTCAGCTTATGCTTGTTTTTAATGTGTATTTTTATACAGACTGAATACAATCAAATTGGAGATCAGCCTGTCACAATAAAAACCCCCAAACACCACATAAACAGCTCTTACCTCTATCAATTCAAACAGCCACAGATCACCCAGAAATGGTCCACAATCCAGGACATACCAGATTAAAAACCCTTCTACAAACATATGGCAGGAGAGGGAAACAAAATTCCTAGAGGGAGAGAGTTCCACAACTGGAGTATGTCAAATAACCATCCTCCATTCAGCTCACCCTTCCCTCTGCACATGCCTGCACCAGAAGTACCCCAGCTATCTGGAGAATATCAGGCCAAAACACCTGATCAGTAGGGTAGTTACTGCATGGGGGTTTTATCTTTTTTTTTTTTTCCAAAGTAAGTTAAAAGATACATTTTAGAGTAGTCCTTGTGTGCTTCATAGGTCACTAAACTTACCCGTTTCCTCCACGACTGCCATTTCCCATCTTACCAGAGCCACAGCCTGTTTTCCCCACTTGGGCACAGTTCTCTGACTCATACAAGTCCATTGGAGTAGATAGGACCCATCTGAGAGTCCTGGGAGAGCTGGCTGGTGCCATCATGAGGCTGCAGCTTACTGTCTTTGAAAGGTTGTGAAGCCTAGGGAGGTTTCCCAATAATTACAGAAAGGTAAATCTTACATCCAGAAGGATAACTCAAGGACCTACATGGAGGTCAATCTCATTTCCACCCCTGCAAAAATCAGAGCAAGGCCTCTTGGAAGCCCTCTAAACCCATACATCTATGATTTCCATCTAACTCTATAGCTTCCTAAAGAAATGGGTATCACCTCCCCACATAAGCTCTAAAACTGTGAAACTTGTCTATCCTTCTTATCTGCAACATCATTTTAAGAACCTTTGATCTATCAATCACTGATCATTGCAAAATCATATATCTGTGACTGGAGTCCTGCTGAGGCCTTTGAGATGCTACTGCTGGAAGGTGAACAAAATTACAGAAATCCAAAGGGAAAACACTAAAACAGGGAAAGACATAAAAAATTTGGCTTCAAGAGAGTGCTGGAAATAAAGAAAGTTTTCAGTTTTCTGTTGCATGGCACACTGAATTTACTGTTGCGTTGTTTACCTGAGATCCGCCCTTTCCTCTTTATTGCTTTTATAGAACAGAAGTAACTTTCTTTCCTTTCTTATGTTCAATTATTATGTCTCTCGACAATTGCATTTCCCTTCAATGTCACTTAGGATTATCTTGCTGCAGTTGAAGGAACTGGAGCTGCAACACTGTTGTACTGGTAACAGCTCAAAGTCAGTAGCCAACTTCAGACATTCAAAACCACATTCCTTCAAAAACCTCCAGATTCTAATTAGAATGCAACCTTACAACACTACATGCTGCAGTTTGTTTATGTACCAGTTATTCTCAAAGAAAATTGTTTTCTTTGGATGTGTGCACAACCCGCTCCTCTTTCCATCCTCTGAGCAATGAAATCACAGCATTTTCACCAAAGTGTCCACCAGACTCTGCCCTGAGACCCTGAACCACTCACACCCCAAGCAGGGCCTGTTTCTTTTCCCCCAGACTACACACGTTGGCCACAAGAACTACAGAGCTTATGTCTTCAGCACATTTCCCCCAAACCAATGACTACAGTGGGATGAAAAGAACGAGCTTCTGACTGCTCAGACCACGAGCCTTATTTCCACCTGTTAAACAACATCTCTGTGTGTCAGCAGAGTCCAGCATAGAGGAGCAGACAGACTATGTTTAACTCAATCAAAACTGTATTTAAAATTGAATTCAGCAAATTTGAAACTATATACAGGAAGAACTATATACATGGAGAAACAAGTCTCTACATCGCCTATTCTCCAGGCTCCATCTGAGTCTGTCCTGAGAAGTGGAAGCACTCATAAATAAATGGGATGACACAGGTCATAATAAAGTGTGAGGTCCACCCTGCAGGTTGGGCACAGCTCGTCAGTCTCCAGGGCAATAGGGAGGCACCGACTACAGAAGACATGGCCACACATGGTTGCCACAAGCTGTCGTCCATGTTCCATGATCTGGAAGAAAGAAAACCACAACATGTATTGGGAGGAAAGAATCTGACTTTGCTGCTCCGCTGGCACCAGGCAAATGAGACTTTAGAGCACCTGCAATCAGAATAACGAGGGACCCACAGATCTGCCAGTGCCGTCTTGGCCAAGGCTCCTTCCTGTACCTTCACCACCAAGAAGGGACTTGTGGAGCTTCACAGCAAGGGCTCTGCTTCCAGCAGCTGCCCGCAGCATCCCACATCAGCCAACTGACTTGAGCAGCTCCCCTTCTGGCCCCTTCCCCCTCCCACAAAGCAGAAAGGATGACAGTGCGTGGATCCTCACCTCTGAGTAAACATCCATGCAAATCGGACACCTTATAACAACTCCTCGCTGGGCACTAGAGGAAACAGAACCAGAAAGAACATGCAGCTGTTAATATCACCACACTGCAGTGCTTATTGATACATAAAAGCTCACATGATCATGCAACTGCACTGACTAGCCATGACACACTGCCTTTGAAGAACCCTGCTGTCTTTAACTCTCTTTGCTGCACATGATGAGCAGCTAGGGTCTCCCTGCCCTGACAGAAAGAGTGTCCTGGTCTCTCACCAGGAGAAAGGTGCAGCCAGTCACTCTGCTCTGGGATTTGAAGTAACAGCAGTCTCCAGCAGTTTAGGTACGGCAGCTTTGACTTCCACCAGGTCATCAATAACAGCTTTGGAACTGCAGCATCCAGCTTTCCGCTGGGAACTATTCACCCCAGAATATTCATTCCAGGACCCAAGTCTAACGCTACAGAGTAACACGGCTCTGGCCAGCTCCAGCCCCAGGAAGGAGCCCTTGGTCAATGTTAAATGCTGCAGCACTGAGCTCTTTCAGCCTTACCTAAACAGAGCAGCAAGGCTCATCCAGTAACAGAGAAGCTTGAGACTGAAGGAACAAAGTATTCCTTTTTTATATTAATCAAGTGGTGGGATTTGTTCACCGACAGACTAAACAACCAAAACTTAAACATCTACAAATTCATTGGCAAAATGCATTATGGTTTAGAACGGCAGAAGCCCTTGAGGTGGCATATTTAAGACCTGACACTTAAGTTCCATACTCAAATGCTCTCCTACGTTGCCTTTCCAAAAGGCTCAAAGCACCCCAGCTTCATTAAAACCTGTGTCTTTCCCCCCACCCCAAAGAAACACTTCAGAAAACCTTATACCATAATTCTCATGTTCTTTGTCTCCCATAGTGACACGGACACCCGATTTAATTTCACCAGTCTAATGCATTGCACCTTTCTTATCCTAATGGAGTGCTCCTACAGCAGGACTTTCCTGTTTCTCTGCAGAATGGGGCTTTTACTGTGCAGGCACCCAGCTTGGACTGCAACATCCCCATCACACATGCAAACAAATCAGGCCTTGTGACTGCCAGGACTGGCCATAAAAGCATGACCTCCACAACCGCCTGTGTGCAAGCCTGCCCTGGGAAGAAGGGCTCCAGCTCCAGGAGAGAGGCAGCCAGCTGATGCCGCATGTGAAAAAGCAGGGAATTTCTGCTGGCATTTGCCCGGCTGCTGCCTGCCTGTCCCATGATGCCAAGCCTCATGGATAACAATGGAATTATTTCCATAACTAACAGCGCCACTAGAGCTGGTCAGAAAAAGTAAATGCAATACATTATGAGCTGTGGCCTGTGACCAATCCCCCTTCCTTGCCATACCCCCACACTCGTCTCTAAGGTTGTGTGCAAAGTTGTACATCTGCCTTGGGCTGCCCTTTTCTCCCAAAATGCAAAAGGTATCATTTGCTCATCATGCAACATGGGAGAAGGAGGGTAATAAGTAGAGTAAGGGAAGGCTTCCCAGATAAACCAGGCACAGCAGCATAACTCAGTCCTGTACAGAAAAGGAAAAAAAAAGGACAGAATTCCGTGTTTGGTAGGGCATGAGCCATACGTACTCTGAACTTGCAGTGGCCTCCTCCCCTGCTCCCTCTTCTGCAGGGGCTGCATCAGCCACAGGTGCATCATTAGCTCCTGTTCCATTACCAGAGCCATCCACCTGCTCGTGGCTGTTCCGTGTGACATTTCTCCTTTGCTGTTCATGCCCTGTAATTTAATTTTCGGAAGTTACATCTCTCTCTCCCTGCAACTACCCTTGAAACGAGTTGTATAAATAGTCACTAATGGTTCCTATTTTAAATGGACCCGATTCAGTTGGGTTAAAAACAATCTTAAACAAGCTACTTTCCCAAATAGTAAGGCTGAAACCATTCCAGACACTGCGAGTATTCTGCTACAGACCATCGCAAAACATTTGCTCTATCCACCCTATGCACGGCTAAAAACGTGACCGGAGAGATTCTAAAGGACAGTCCTTGGAAACGCTAAATTTCCTTGGAGCCGTGGCCCCTTAGAAATCGTCATCATCTCCCTCCTGAGTTAAGGGAATTTGAAAGTGGAGTTATATGTGATGCAAAATGTAGAATATGTAAAAGATTTCTTAAGGAAGGATGCTGTTTGTATAGATATATTGGATCTTTGTGTACTTTCAAGCCCAATCAACTAGAAGGGAGATTTAATCCATGAAATACACAGCAACTACCAAGCAAGCTCTAAGTGATTCCATGGGTTAGAAAAACTAACTCCTTTTTGGTAGAAGTGCCTTGTAAAGGTTCAGGGCTTGTCATGCTTCAAGGAGCTCAGACCTAGGGGAAGGTTAACAAAGCTTGCCAAGAAGGATGCCCACTGAGAGTGGACACAAAGAATGCAGAATTGCTGCGCCAAAAGGACCCCGGCACAGCTCCCGAGACAAGGAAGAAACTGAAATAAGCAAAAATCCCAGCTGTCCTGCAATCAGCTCTGGCCGGTAAAATCAACTCCAGCAGGGGGAGATTGCGACCACCGACTCACGGAGCAGGAACTCAAGACCAAAAGCAGGAACTCCCCATCCCAAAAGAAGAGAGAGACTGAGCATACGGACTAATTACCAGGAGAAGTGAGACAATCGTTAACCAGGAGAAGACAGAATACTAACTAGTAAGATAACCATGTAACTTGTAACCAATAATACTCATTCCTTTGTTTGCTAAAATTTATATATCATGAAAAGTTTTGATAGCGGGTGTGCCTGATTTGTGGAATACCACTGAGCACCCAGACTTGTGCAAGGCTGGAATAAACAATCAGTGTCTCAAGTGTATAACTGTCGCAATGACCGCCACTGACCACTGCCCAGGCTAGGCTCCTGCGGTATGTGACAGAAGTGGGGAGCAGCTGGAGGCTCTTGGCTTTAAAGCTGCTCCTCAGGAGCTCAGCTCTGCCCAGGGGAGCTGAAGCTCCAGGCACAGTGGCTGTCAGCAGTCCGGACGAGGGAGAGGATAAAAAGTAGCAAGGACGCTTGCCACACGGAATAATCCAAGTTTATCGCAGGCAACTCACAGGGGACAAGCCTCCAGCAGCTCCAGGGAACCTCTTATAAAGGGAGGTGTTACAATGGGGATGGCTTAACTGAGGACCAATAGAAATCGCTAAGGGAGGGATATGGACGAGGATAGACATTTCCTTGGACCAATAGCCTCAAGGGGAGGAGGGAAATGGATCACATGCCCCAATGGGGCATCGAGGTTTAGGGGATTTCCAAAGGGGGAAGTATCTAGAGGGGTAGGGTCTCGGGGGATTGACAGGGACCATACAAGGGTAAACTGGGAGGTTTCAGGTGATGGACACTGGACCTTCGGGAACAACAGGAGGGGGTTTGGGTGATTGATAGGGAAAGAGCTAGAACAAGGGGAGGAGAACAGCCATGTAGGGAGCACCGGGGGAGCGGCTTGGGTCTGGGGCAAACCAACTGGGAATAGGAGTGGGGAAGGTAGGGATGAACCATTGGGGTACAGAAAACTTATATAAAAATACAATAAAGGTATCGCATCACCACATATAATTATTGACCTGTTGCACCCCAGTAACAAATCCAACTTTTGTGGACAACATACTGACCAACTTAAAGGGAGATCAATCTTTAATGGCCTGGTCAGTAACACCCAAAGGGTCACAAAATGCTGTTTGTGTTTTAACTCTCAGAAACCACAGGCAGCAATGACCTCTGCAACTCCAGTGTCCATGTAACACTAATCAATCACTAATCAATTAAAACTGCAGAAAGAGCCACCAAATTAAAGTTCCTTCTGCATAAGTATTCCGCTACAACTTTTACTGCAGGGATTTTCTGCCATGACTGATGGAGGCCATCACACACACATTGGATCCATTCTCTAAGACACTGGCCAGAGGCTTTAGCCCTGGCCTTTGCCGTTTTTTCCTAAAAGTAGTTTCAATCCCTGCCGCTCGAGTTTCTTGGAAAAGAACAACAAAAAGACCTATAACACTTCAGATAAAATCCGTTTTCAACTGTAAAACTTCAACTCACCTTGAAGAAGCTTCCATCGATGCATAAGGGAAGGGAGAGAAAAGAGGACACAATTAGGCTTTGGTGCGCACCCCTGTGCTGCAGGCAAACCTCAGCTCAGAAAGCAGCTATAGCACAGGAGGTGAGGAAGGGTGGGGTATTGCCCTCTAAGTTTGGTTAAGAACATTCAAAGCAGTAGCACAAAGAGCTGCTGCTCTGAAAACAAATAAGTGGGTGCCACTGATTCTGTTCTCGCTACTGCAACGGGGTAGAAATGGAGGGCCTTAGGAACTACCAGAACACGGTACTCCCTGCTCCCCTGTTTCAGTCCCTACTTGGATTTGGGCTAGAGCTGTTTCCTTCCCTCTGTCTCCCAAAACTGGCTAATTCTGCTATGATAACCCTAAACACTTCATATTGGGTTATCAGCAGCTCAAGAATGGAAACCACAGAAGGGATTTCGGACTAAAGACTTCCATCAGTCAATGCTAGAACTACAAGGAACTCACAGATCAGCCGGTACCATCCTGACAAGGGCTTCTCCCTCTACAGACACCACCAAGAAGGGACTTGGAGGGATGTGCAAGTTGGAGCTTCAGAGCAAGGGCTGTGCTTCCAGCCAGCTGCCCACAGCATCCCACCTAAGACAACTGAGTTGTGCAGCTCCCCTTCTCTCCCCTCCCTTCCCACAAATCTGAAAAGACAACAACATGTGGATCCTCACCTCTGAGTTGTCATCCTCCCTAGCCGGAGGACTAACAAGACCTCCTGGTGGCTCACTAGAGGGAGCAGAACCAGAAGAACATGCAGTCGTCAATTTCACAGTGCACAGAGGGTTACCAAGACATAAAATTGCAGAAATCAGAACATCCTCTTAGTCTCATTTTGCAGCACCCCAACCCAGAAACACAATCCGTGCAAGAGCTTTTATGTACTGCAAGCATTTCAGTCTGTCACTATCCATAGTGTAAGAAACATTCAAGAATGACTTCCTGAATGGAGAAGAAAGGTTTCTCCTGGATTTTGCTGGGTTTAGGGGTTTCTTTTCCATTACTTCTCTTCCAGACAGACCACTATGTTTCAAGTCCAAATTCTTCAAGCAGAATCAAGCAAAACCCAAAAGATTGGCAAAAACCTGTGGCTACAATATATCAGAAATTATGGATGCTGAGAAAGGCTAGCAGAGAAATTTTTCAAGCTTTTTACACCCTTTGTGAAAGTCTCCGTTCTCACGCAGACGAGCTGAGAAACCGTTTGCTATTTTGTAAATTATTTTTGCAGGTGCAGGTTGTTGGGGACTACTGTGCATATTGTTTTGGTTCATTGAGAATAGTATTTTGAGAATGGGTGTTGTAGCATTCAGCCAATCATTCTAGGAGGTGGATGGTCAAAGGACCAATGACCTCCAGCCACTCTTTTGGACCAAAGTCTATAAGCTGGTCTCTAAACTAATAAAGGAAGCTATTCTTCCCTGGAATTATGTCGTGATTCTTGCCGCCGTCCCTGCGGACAACAGCAACAAGAAATTAGCCTCTGGAGAGACACTTTATCTGTCACTTACAATTCAATATCTCTTGGTTCCAGAAAAAGGAAGCTTGGCAGTGGTTCGGACGAACTATCTGATGAGATGGAGCCAAGCGAGTACTGCTGGCTCTGTTCCCAGTCCTGCAGTGGGGTGAAAATGGAGACAGATTAGGATCTGCTTGAAACCACTCCATCCTGCTTCCCTGTTTCAGATCCCTGACTGGATTTGGGCTAGAACTTTTTCTTTCCCTCGTTAGCCCCAAGAAGGGCAACTTCTGCAGTCACAGCCCTAAGCACTTCATGTTGGATGAACAGTTCCTGAGGAATGGAAACCACAACTACAGGAATTTGGGGCAAAGAATTGCAGTTAGCTGCTCTATTGGCACCAGGCAAACAGAACTTGGAGTATGTACAGTCTGTCAGTCAATGCTAGAACTACAAGGAACGCACAGATCTGCCGGTGCCATCCTGACAGGGGCTTCTCCCTCTACGGACACCACCAAGAAGGGATGTGGAGGGACGTGCAAGTTGGAGCTTCAGAGCAAGGGGCTGTGCTTCCAGCCAGCTGCCCACAGCATCCCACCAGGGAAAACTGAGTTGTGCAGCTCCCCCTCTGTCCCCTCCCCTCCCACGAAGCAGAAATGATAAGAACATCTTATAAGAACATGATCCTCACATCTGTGATGTCATCCTGTGAATTTGGAGGACTCTCAAAACGGTCTGGCCATTCACTAGAGTTGAAAGAACTGAAAGAACACGCAGTCATCAATTTCACAGTGCACAGAGGGTTACCAAGACATAAAATTGCAGAAATCAGAACATCCCCTTAGTCTCATTTCGCAGCATCCCAGCCCAGAAACACAATCCGCGCAAGAGCTTTTATGTACTGCAAGCATTTCAGTCTGTCACTATCCATAGTGTAAGAAACATTCAAGAATGACTTCCTGAATGGAGAAGAAAGGTTTCTCCTGGATTTTGCTGGGTTTAGGGGTTTCTTTTCCATTAGTTCCCTTCCAGGCCACTATGTTCCAAATCAGAATCCTTCAAGCAGAATCAAGCAGAATCCAACAGTTTGGCAAAATCCTGTGTCAACTGTATGTAGGAAAGTACACTTTGGAGAGACACTTCATGTGTCACATACCCATTGTTGTCTCTTGGCTCCTCTTCATTGTCACTTGCCCGTAGCTCAGCTGAATTCTCTGCCTCCCTGGAACCAAGTGGGGACTGCTGGCTCTGCTCCCTGTCCTGCACCTCTGAGTTGTCGTCCTCCCTAGTCACAGGACTAGCAGGACCTGCTGGCCATGCACTAGAGGGAACAGAACCAGAAAGAATGTGCAGCCATTTGAACATGCAGCCATTTATTTCACTGGGCACCAAGGGTTACCAACAAAGAAAATGGTGGTACTTAAAACATGCCCTATTCTGATTAAGCAACATCCCAGCCCAGAAACACAAGCACTGCAACACCTTTTATGTACTGCCAGCATTTCAGCATGTCAAGCGTTTCTCTTCTAGACAATTATGGCTTCACAAACAGAGAAGAAAGGCTTCTGCTGGATTTTGCTGGGTTTATTTTAATTCTCTTCCAGGCAGGCCACTCTATTCCAGGTCTGAAGTATTTGCACAGAGTTCAGCAGAAGCCAAAAGCTTGGCACAAACTTGTTCCTACCACATATCTGAAGTTGGAGTTTAGATAGACCCTTTCTCTCTCACATACCCATCATTTTCTCTTGCTTCCTCTTCATCATCCCTTGCCAGGGCCTCGGATGAATTCTCTGATGCTCTGGAAGGATGTGGCTGCTGCTGGCTCTGCTCCGTGTCCTGCAGTGCGGTAGAAATGGAGGCACTTAGGAACCACCCTGAACACGGTACTCCCTGCTCCCCTGTTTCAGTCCCTGCTTGGATTTGGGCTGGAGCTGTTTCTTTCCCTCGTTCTCCCCCAAACTGGCTAATTCACCTGAACACTGCTTAGTACATGAAGAGCTGCTGAAGACATAAAACCCCATACCCAAAGCTGCTCTTGTGTTTGGTAAAAGTGGAGGTGGGTCATGCAAATTCTGATGTAAAATTGGAGGCCTTTTCTTTGCAAAGGTTCAGCAACAAGCCTGTCAGGAGATAGCTGCCATGCTATGTTTGCTGCATGTTTCTGCTTTGCACAGCAGCAGTGGCACCCCAGATTTGAGCAGACACACTGCACTGTGGGCTGGATCAAAAATATTCTGAAACATGGATTTTAAAAGAAACATTAAGATTTTAGTTAAAGGCTAGCTTTGTTGAAATTAGTTAAAGTAGATGGCCCAGCTGGAATTGATAAAATGTTAATAAGTAGTCAAAGAGAGCCAGACCCGAAATAAGTTTTTAGATGTAGGTAGCTAATTGCCTGTCACTTTTCTATTTGTTTAGCTGTGCTTTTAATGAGAAACAGAAACCCTGATAAATAGATTTAAAGAAATGGAGACAATTACTAATTTCCACTTCTGAGAGCCTATTCAGAAGTCACAAAAGGAGGAACTGGAAGTCCCCCAAGAGTAATTTGTATTGTCAAAAATCAGAAAGGTAGAAAGGTCAAAGTGAGGGAGAGTAGCTTTACTTCATCTTTTAAGACCACTCCCCAAATAAAGAGACAACCAACACAATTCAAAGAACAAACTACGCATGCTTCATGACTTTCAAACTAAATACTATACGAAGAAGAGAATGGAAGGTGTCAGTGTTATAAATCTGCATTTGTATTTTGAATATTCAAGACCTCTGTAATTAAACAGACTCTGTATTGGCTTGTAATTTTGCACTGCACATTAGGGAGCTATCCTGCACAGCTGCCTGGCGCTGGAATAAACATACACTTTCTAACTCTACACTGTTAGGGAGTTTATGTCTGTCTTAGTTGGGTGTTGATATTAGATCAATACCCATACTTTGGTAATTCAATTCCTTCAAAATAGAAGGGGGAAATTTAAAAAAGCAAACAAACGTGACTCTGTTAAAGGCTTCTTGGAATAAGGAACAGAACTAGTTTGCACCCCAGTAAGGTGCAGTTGTGTTTTACACCTCAGTGAGAGGGGTACCTTAAACTGATGTTGCAGCTAAAACACTTCTCATTTGAGAAGTCAAAGACTTCCTTTAAATCACTGAAGCAACAACCTCTCTTAGGTTGTTCATCCCCTCTCTGCAAGCAATTCTCAGGGATGCTGATGTGTTCATGAGTGTGTTTGGGCTCAACTGGGAACTGTGTCTAATGTGGTAAATCAGAGCCATGTTCCAACCTTTGACGCCAGGGTACTTAGTAAGATGCCAGAACCTGGCAAGAAAACTAATTTGACTGCAAGATGGAGGGGAGTGTGCCATTCACTACTTACCACATCAGACTCATCGTCACTGATAACGATGACTTCAGGCCCAGAAGATTCGCCCGTGAGATCTATGACGACTTCTTCACCAGCTGAAAAACAGAACATTAGAATCAAGATCAGAGATTGCAGAAGAATTAAAAGGGCTGCCAGTGCGGAGCAGGCCGAGGTTGGATTCACTGAGCCCTGGGTTTCTTTTTTTCAGGAGCATGTCCAACATTGCACTCAAGCTTTGCCCCAGCAGTCCACAGGGAGCACTACCAGCCCTGTCCTCTGAAGGGGCAGTGCAAGAGGAAGAGCAGCTGAGTCCCTCACAAGTTCTGTTGGATGTCAACAGCTATGGGAGCTTCACAGCAAGAAATGATTCATCTCACACAGGGGAATGTTTAGCACACAAAAGGAAAAAAGCAACCAACCAACACTACAGGGGATCCTCTTTTTTTACAGTTTTACCATAGTGTAGATTGTTCCCTTGAGGGATGGGGCACAGCTAAAGACAAACTTTTCCTTATCTTCATCCAGCTTGGGAGATCCCAAACTCAGCTTGCCACCCTCCACTGTGGCATCTATGGTGACTGCCAGCTCATCAGAGCACACATTCAGGTGTTTGAGCAGCACTTGAGGACCTTTGCTGCAGAGCTCATCTCCCACTAGCGGCCACTGTACTGAGCTCAGGAACAAACCAAAACAGCTGTCAGAAGCCTTGCTGTTAGGGATGCCATATCAGGTGCTTCCTAAACCCCAAGGTTTCCCATCCTCCCCAGTAAAGGGCCTAGAAACTGGCAAAAGCACACATTCAAATGAACCCAAACCTTCCAGAAGCAATTGCTGTTCTTACCAGGCTCAAAAGTAAGTGTACCACTTCCTTCAAGGTCTATTAGCTCTGCTTGTGAAGTTCCACCTGCACTGGAGGGCAGCAGCCTGCTCCGTTTCCGAGCTTGTGTGGAGTCAAGTGCTCCTCCAGGGCGCTTTCGCTGACGCTGAGAGAGAACAAAGCCTTAGCATTTTCTGTGGCAGCAATATTAGCACGGCCCTCGGGTTCTGCAGCACCAATGACAGCACACGAGGATACCGAAAACACTCCCGCAAAGGCTGGAATAGGCATCAAATGGTGCTATGGACCATTTTCACCTTAGCACATCACATCAGGGAAAAGACATCGCCCCTCATCTCCTACATGTTGCCTCACCAGCAAATAGCCTGTCCAATGGCTTGAAAATGAGGAGACCAGTTCCCAATTCTATCATGTTGTTACTCACACTGTAAGCATTTCTAAACTATTGCCAGCACCCACAGAGATTCAGAACCTTCAATATCCAAAAGCGGGAAGTCACAGGAAGTTTGGAAAGATTTCTGTTTCTGTGCATTTACTCCAAACTCTAGAATTCTTTTCTAGAAGTCCCCTGGAAAATGTTTCAAGAATCAGATCTGCATTGAGTAGTAAAGTACTTACTGAGCTCATGGTGTTTTGTGATCTAAAAGCACCAGAAAAGCAAGTGGGACAAACACCAAAAAAGGAATGTCAGGGAAGAGATCAATCCCTTAGCTTCCTTCTGGTAGCCCACTGCAGATTTTTCAGGGTTCCAGAAAACTGTTCTTCCAAACCTATCAGAAAAGGAGAGATCATCAATTTGGAATGCCTGTTCTCTTGAATACCCCCATGCCCCAAGACTCCCACTCCCCAGTCTCCAGTTTCTGTCCATAACTGGGGGGGAACTCCGTGACCCCAGTACTTGGGCCCACCTGCAGCCCATCCTGCAGCCCAGGCCAGCCCCTCAGCATCAGAAGCCTTTTCAAGAATCGGCTGCACTCACCTGTACAGTCAGTCCAGAGTTTGCCTCGCAAAGGTCAGCAAATCGCTCTCTATTCCCACCTGGGATGGAGAAGACGGATGCTCCGCGTCTGCTGCGCAGCAGAGAATCCGTCAACTGGCTCAGCACACTCCGTGTCAACACAACCTTGGGAGCAGGAGTGCCCCTGGCAACTGGTGCCAACATTCCATGCCCAGTAACAGGTCTCCATTTTGCACACCCATGGAGCTCCACAACGCCATGGAGGCACCTCAACAGGGCATCCACAGCTTCTCTGGGCAGCCGGTTCCCATGTCTCACCATCCTCACAGCTCTGCCAAATCTCTGATCCCAATCTCCCCGATCTTCTAGTCTAAAACCCTTCCCCTTTCCCATCGCTCTCTGCCCGCTTTAGGCACTGGGAGGCCGCAGTGAGGCCTCCCCAGACCCTGCTCCTCTCCAGGCTGGACAGCCCCGGCTCTCCCAGCCTGCCTGCAGAGGACAGGTGCTCCAGGCCTCCACACATGCCCACGGCCTCCTCCGGCCCTGCTCCACAGGCACATCCTGCTGCTGCTGGGCAGAGCTGGACACAGCTCTGCACGTGGGGCCTCACGGGGCCTCGTGGGGCAGACCTGCACCTCCCTCCGCCTTCAGCCTGAGGAACCTGAGGATCACTGCAGCCCTTGGAGGGCAGAAGAAACCCCACTAAACACCACCTGCCTAAAACAAAGAGAAATTTAATCCCGGCCTTAAGCCTCCGCCTTATTTCAAGTCTCTGAGGCCTCGACATTTTCACGTGTTCAACTATTCCTCTGCCAGAATTTCCCAACAGGGCTGAGGAGGTTTGCTCTGCTCCCGGGGACAGCACCTTCCTCCTGAGGCCCTGCTCTGCTATGATAGGTGACACAGCAAAAAAAGCAGAATTAATATTCAGTTTTCCTTCCAGCCACTCTGCCACTGGACCTGTGTTCACAGGGATGGGCCGGGGCTTCTGAGAGCAGCAGGGAACCCATCCCTGCCCTGCCTCTGGCAGGGCTGCTCCTCAGCCACTGGTCCCGTTGGGTGCTCTCTGCTGTGGGCAGAGTTGTGGAAATCGATCCAATGCTGTGCAGAGCACGAGGATGTTCAGCTCATGGTCTACATGAGGAGGCTCATTTCTTACCAAATTATCTCTGTTATTCCAATTCTTGCTTTTGGGTAATTGGCAACATTTGAGTGTTTAAGAGCAGGTGTGGATAACTTTCCCATTTTTTGAAAAATCCCAAAGGAGATTTGACACTTTATATAAAAATGCTAAGATGCTCAAGCAATTCCAAATACACATTTAAGGTATGAATGATTAAGCACCTCGTACCAGTCCCAAAGCACTGAATATGGGAAATGAAGGACACAAATATGCTGTCTCTCTGGTCTGGGCTTCCAATGCTCAAAAAACCCCCAATTCTTCTGTGCCTACACATCAGTGATGGAATGAGCTGAAAATGAGCTTTTCCTTCTGCTGACAACTATGCATCAAGACTGAAACCAAGGCTTCAACTGTTCAGTCACCTTTGGCTATCAATGTTTCTCTCAATCAGTACTTTCTAAAAATTATAGCTATCTATTCATGGACAGGGTTAATTTCTAACCCTAAACCAACATTTTAAAAGAAAATAGCCACAGCTGATGACGTAGAGACAAACTAACATCAGTTTAAGCCTATTATAAAATCAGCTGAGTGCCATTTCATTGCAGGTTACTTAAGATCAAACTTCCTTGACCACAAAGGCTTTCTTGAAATGCTCTTTTCAGTGACAATGCCTGGCAGAGCATGTCACCAAGGAATACAGCTATTTAAAAAGACATTTCTGCTTACTGTCATTACATCCACCAAGCAGCTCAAAGTCTAGCAACAGTGAGAAGCAGAAAACATCAGTCTAACATTTATGGCTGCCCTGTAAGTAAATCATTTTACGTGTGTCTGTCTAAGGATTATCTTTGAGTAATTTTGACCACTTACGTAGTTTTCCTTAAAAACAAAAATCAAAAGATGGCTTGATCAGACTAAAACTAAGGTTTTAATATTTTTTTTGTTAAGATCAAGCCACCGAAAAATTAGGGGGCCCAATTACTACCCCTGCCTAAATACGGCAATGCTAAGACCTCTTGAAATATGGCTGAGCAAGCCGATAAATAACACAATAAAGACAAAAATGAAAAACCAAAAATAAGGATACATGTCCACACAGATGACTAACTTTGAACACACAGAGGACCTCACTTCAGCTTGGTCATCTGAGTTTTCTGTTTCGTGGCACACAGTTTCATTGTTTACCTGAGATCCGCCCTTTCCCCTTTATTGCTTTTATAGAACAGAAGTAACTTTCTTTCCTTTCTTATGTTCAATTATTATGTCTCTCGACAATTGCATTTCCCTTCAATGTCACTTAGGATTATCTTGCTGCAGTTGAAGGAACTGGAGCTGCAACACTGTTGTACTGGTAACAGCTCAAAGTCAGTAGCCACCTTCAGACATTCAAAACCACATTCCTTCAAAAACCTCCAGATTCTAATTAGAATGCAACCTTACAACACTACATGCTGCAGTTTGTTTATGTACCAGTTATTCTCAAAGAAAATTGTTTTCTTTGGATGTGTGCACAACCCGCTCCTCTTTCCATCCTCTGAGCAATGAAATCACAGCATTTTCACCAAAGTGTCCACCAGACTCTGCCCTGAGACCCTGAACCACTCACACCCCAAGCAGGGCCTGTTTCTTTTCCCCCAGACTACACACGTTGGCCACAAGAACTACAGAGCTTATGTCTTCAGCACATTTCCCCCAAACCAATGACTACAGTGGGATGAAAAGAACGAGCTTCTGACTGCTCAGACCACGAGCCTTATTTCCACCTGTTAAACCACATCTCTGTGTGTCAGCAGAGTCCAGCATAGAGGAGCAGACAGACTATGTTTAACTCAATCAAAACTGTATTTAAAATTGAATTCAGCAAATTTGAAACTATATACAGGAAGAACTATATACATGGAGAAACAAGTCTCTACATCGCCTATTCTCCAGGCTCCATCTGAGTCTGTCCTGAGAAGTGGAAGCACTCATAAATAAATGGGATGACACAGGTCATAATAAAGTGTGAGGTCCACCCTGCAGGTTGGGCACAGCTCGTCAGTCTCCAGGGCAATAGGGAGGCACCGACTACAGAAGACATGGCCACACATGGTTGCCACAAGCTGTCGTCCATGTTCCATGATCTGGAAGAAAGAAAACCACAACATGTATTGGGAGGAAAGAATCTGACTTTGCTGCTCCGCTGGCACCAGGCAAATGAGACTTTAGAGCACCTGCAATCAGAATAACGAGGGACCCACAGATCTGCCAGTGCCATCTTGGCCAAGGCTCCTTCCTGTACCTTCACCACCAAGAAGGGACTTGTGGAGCTTCACAGCAAGGGCTCTGCTTCCAGCAGCTGCCCGCAGCATCCCACATCAGCCAACTGACTTGAGCAGCTCCCCTTCTGGCCCCTTCCCCCTCCCACAAAGCAGAAAGGATGACAGTGCGTGGATCCTCACCTCTGAGTAAACATCCATGCAAATCGGACACCTTATAACAACTCCTCGCTGGGCACTAGAGGAAACAGAACCAGAAAGAACATGCAGCTGTTAATATCACCACACTGCAGTGCTTATTGATACATAAAAGCTCACATGATCATGCAACTGCACTGACTAGCCATGACACACTGCCTTTGAAGAACCCTGCTGTCTTTAACTCTCTTTGCTGCACATGATGAGCAGTTAGGGTCTCCCTGCCCTGACAGAAAGAGTGTCCTGGTCTTTCACCAGGAGAAAGGTGCAGCCAGTCACTCTGCCCTGGGATTTGAAGTAACAGCAGTCTCCAGCAGTTTAGGTACGGCAGCTTTGACTTCCACCAGGTCATCAATAACAGCTTTGGAACTGCAGCATCCAGCTTTCCGCTGGGAACTATTCACCCCAGAATATTCATTCCAGGACCCAAGTCTAACGCTACAGAGTAACACGGCTCTGGCCAGCTCCAGCCCCAGGAAGGAGCCCTTGGTCAATGTTAAATGCTGCAGCACTGAGCTCTTTCAGCCTTACCTAAACAGAGCAGCAAGGCTCATCCAGTAACAGAGAAGCTTGAGACTGAAGGAACAAAGTATTCCTTTTTTATATTAATCAAGTGGTGGGATTTGTTCACCGACAGACTAAACAACCAAAACTTAAACATCTACAAATTCATTGGCAAAATGCATTATGGTTTAGAACGGCAGAAGCCCTTGAGGTGGCATATTTAAGACCTGACATACTCAAGTGCTCTCCTATGTTGCCTTTCCAAAAGGCTCAAAGCACCCCAGCTTCATTAAAACCTGTGTCTTTCCCCCCCACCCCAAAGAAACACTTCAGAAAACCTTATACCATAATTCTCATGTTCTTTGTCTCCCATAGTGACACGGACACCCGATTTAATTTCACCAGTCTAATGCATTGCACCTTTCTTATCCTAATGGAGTGCTCCTACAGCAGGACTTTCCTGTTTCTCTGCAGAATGGGGCTTTTACTGTGCAGGCACCCAGCTTGGACTGCAACATCCCCATCACACATGCAAACAAATCAGGCCTTGTGACTGCCAGGACTGGCCATAAAAGCATGACCTCCACAACCGCCTGTGTGCAAGCCTGCCCTGGGAAGAAGGGCTCCAGCTCCAGGAGAGAGGCAGCCAGCTGATGCCGCATGTGAAAAAGCAGGGAATTTCTGCTGGCATTTGCCCGGCTGCTGCCTGCCTGTCCCATGATGCCAAGCCTCATGGATAACAATGGAATTATTTCCATAACTAACAGCGCCACTAGAGCTGGTCAGAAAAAGTAAATGCAATACATTATGAGCTGTGGCCTGTGACCAATCCCCCTTCCTTGCCATACCCCCACACTCGTCTCTAAGGTTGTGTGCAAAGTTGTACATCTGCCTTGGGCTGCCCTTTTCTCCCAAAATGCAAAAGGTATCATTTGCTCATCATGCAACATGGGAGAAGGAGGGTAATAAGTAGAGTAAGGGAAGGCTTCCCAGATAAACCAGGCACAGCAATATAACTTAGTCCTGTACAGAAAAGGAAAAAAAAGGACAGAATTCCGTGTTTGGTAGGGCATGAGCCATACGTACTCTGAACTTGCAGTGGCCTCCTCCTCTGCTCCCTCTTCTGCAGGGGCTGCATCAGCCACAGGTGCATCATTAGCTCCTGTTCCATTACCAGAGCCATCCACCTGCTCGTGGCTGTTCCGTGTGACATTTCTCCTTTGCTGTTCATGCCCTGTAATTTAATTTTCGGAAGTTACATCTCTCTCTCCCTGCAACTACCCTTGAAACGAGTTGTATAAATAGTCACTAATGGTTCCTATTTTAAATGGACCCGATTCAGTTGGGTTAAAAACAATCTTAAACAAGCTACTTTCCCAAATAGTAAGGCTGAAACCATTCCAGACACTGCGAGTGTTCTGCTACAGACCATCGCAAAACATTTGCTCTATCCACCCTATGCACGGCTAAAAACGTGACCGGAGAGATTCTAAAGGACAGTCCTTGGAAACGCTAAAATTCCTTGGAGCCGTGGCCCCTTAGAAATCGTCATCATCTCCCTCCTGAGTTAAGGGAATTTGGAAGTGGAGTTATATGTGATGCAAAATGTAGAATATGTAAAAGATTTCTTAAGGAAGGATGCTGTTTGTATAGATATATTGGATCTTTGTGTACTTTCAAGCCCAATCAACTAGAAGGGAGATTTAATCCATGAAATAGACAGCAACTACCAAGCAAGCTCTAAGTGATTCCATGGGTTAGAAAAACTAACTCCTTTTTGGTAGAAGTGCCTTGTAAAGGTTCAGGGCTTGTCATGCTTCAAGGAGCTCAGACCTAGGGGAAGGTTAACAAAGCTTGCCAAGAAGGATGCCCACTGAGAGTGGACACAAAGAATGCAGAATTGCTGCGCCAAAAGGACCCCGGCACAGCTCCCGAGACAAGGAAGAAACTGAAGTAAGCAAAAATCCCAGCTGTCCTGCAATCAGCTCTGGCCGGTAAAATCAACTCCAGCAGGGGGAGATTGCGACCACCGACTCACGGAGCAGGAACTCAAGACCAAAAGCAGGAACTCCCCATCCCAAAAGAAGAGAGAGACTGAGCATACGGACTAATTACCAGGAGAAGTGAGACAATCGTTAACCAGGAGAAGACAGAATACTAACTAATAAGATAACCATGTAACTTGTAACCAATAATACTCATTCCTTTGTTTGCTAAAATTTATAAATCATGAAAAGTTTTGATAGCGGGTGTGCCTGATTTGTGAAATACCGCTGAGCACCCAGACTTGTGCAAGGCTGGAATAAACAATCAGTGTCTCAAGTGTATAACTGTCGCAATGACCGCCACTGACCACTGCCCCAGGCTAGGCTCCTGCGGTATGTGACAGAAGTGGGGAGCAGCTGGAGGCTCTTGGCTTTAAAGCTGCTCCTCAGGAGCTCAGCTCTGCCCAGGGGAGCTGAAGCTCCAGGCACAGTGGCTGTCAGCAGTCCGGACGAGGGAGAGGATAAAAAGTAGCAAGGACGCTTGCCACACGGAATAATCCAAGTTTATCGCAGGCAACTCACAGGGGACAAGCCTCCAGCAGCTCCAGGGAACCTCTTATAAAGGGAGGTGTTACAATGGGGATGGCTTAACTGAGGACCAATAGAAATCGCTAAGGGAGGGATATGGACGAGGATAGACATTTCCTTGGACCAATAGCCTCAAGGGGAGGAGGGAAATGGATCACATGCCCCAATGGGGCATCGAGGTTTAGGGGATTTCCAAAGGGGGAAGTATCTAGAGGGGTAGGGTCTCGGGGGATTGACGGGGACCATACAAGGGTAAACTGGGAGGTTTCAGGTGATGGACACTGGACCTTCGGGAACAACAGGAGGGGGTTTGGGTGATTGATAGGGAAAGAGCTAGAACAAGGGGAGGAGAACAGCCATGTAGGGAGCACCGGGGGAGCGGCTTGGGTCTGAGGCAAACCAACTGGGAATAGGAGTGGGGAAGGTAGGGATGAACCATTGGGGTACAGAAAACTTATATAAAAATACAATAAAGGTATCGCATCACCACATATAATTATTGACCTGTTGCACCCCAGTAACAAATCCAACTTTTGTGGACAACATACTGACCAACTTAAAGGGAGATCAATCTTTAATGGCCTGGTCAGTAACACCCAAAGGGTCACAAAATGCTGTTTGTGTTTTAACTCTCAGAAACCACAGGCAGCAATGACCTCTGCAACTCCAGTGTCCATGTAACACTAATCAATCACTAATCAATTAAAACTGCAGAAAGAGCCACCAAATTAAAGTTCCTTCTGCATAAGTATTCCGCTACAACTTTTACTGCAGGGATTTTCTGCCATGACTGATGGAGGCCATCACACACACATTGGATCCATTCTCTAAGACACTGGCCAGAGGCTTTAGCCCTGGCCTTTGCCGTTTTTTCCTAAAAGTAGTTTCAATCCCTGCCGCTCGAGTTTCTTGGAAAAGAACAACAAAAAGACCTATAACACTTCAGATAAAATCCGTTTTCAACTGTAAAACTTCAACTCACCTTGAAGAAGCTTCCATCGATGCATAAGGGAAGGGAGAGAAAAGAGGACACAATTAGGCTTTGGTGCGCACCCCTGTGCTGCAGGCAAACCTCAGCTCAGAAAGCAGCTATAGCACAGGAGGTGAGGAAGGGTGGGGTATTGCCCTCTAAGTTTGGTTAAGAACATTCAAAGCAGTAGCACAAAGAGCTGCTGCTCTGAAAACAAATAAGTGGGTGCCACTGATTCTGTTCTCGCTACTGCAACGGGGTAGAAATGGAGGGCCTTAGGAACTACCAGAACACGGTACTCCCTGCTCCCCTGTTTCAGTCCCTACTTGGATTTGGGCTGGAGTTGTTTCCCTCCCTCTTTCTCCCAAAACTGGCTAATTCTGCTATGATAACCCTAAACACTTCATATTGGGTTATCAGCAGCTCAAGAATGGAAACCACAGAAGGGATTTCGGACTAAAGACTTCCATCAGTCAATGCTAGAACTACAAGGAACTCACAGATCAGCCGGTACCATCCTGACAAGGGCTTCTCCCTCTACAGACACCACCAAGAAGGGACTTGGAGGGATGTGCAAGTTGGAGCTTCAGAGCAAGGGCTGTGCTTCCAGCCAGCTGCCCACAGCATCCCACCTAAGACAACTGAGTTGTGCAGCTCCCCTTCTCTCCCCTCCCTTCCCACAAATCTGAAAAGACAACAACATGTGGACCCTCACCTCTGAGTTGTCATCCTCCCTAGCCGGAGGACTAACAAGACCTCCTGGTGGCTCACTAGAGGGAGCAGAACCAGAAGAACATGCAGTCGTCAATTTCACAGTGCACAGAGGGTTACCAAGACATAAAATTGCAGAAATCAAAACATCCCCTTAGTCTCATTTCGCAGCACCCCAACCCAGAAACACAATCCGTGCAAGAGCTTTTATGTACTGCAAGCATTTCAGTCTGTCACTATCCATAGTGTAAGAAACATTCAAGAATGACTTCCTGAATGGAGAAGAAAGGTTTCTCCTGGATTTTGCTGGGTTTAGGGGTTTCTTTTCCATTACTTCTCTTCCAGACAGACCACTATGTTTCAAGTCCAAATTCTTCAAGCAGAATCAAGCAAAACCCAAAAGATTGGCAAAAAACCTGTGGCTACAATATATCAGAAATTATGGATGCTGAGAAAGGCTAGCAGAGAAATTTTTCAAGCTTTTTACACCCTTTGTGAAAGTCTCCGTTCTCACGCAAACGAGCTGAGAAACCGTTTGCTATTTTGTAAATTATTTTTGCAGGTGCAGGTTGTTGGGGACTACTGTGCATATTGTTTTGGTTCATTGAGAATAGTATTTTGAGAATGGGTGTTGTAGCATTCAGCCAGTCATTCTAGGAGGTGGATGGTCAAAGGACCAATGACCTCCAGCCACTCTTTTGGACCAAAGTCTATAAGCTGGTCTCTAAACTAATAAAGGAAGCTATTCTTCCCTGGAATTATGTCGTGATTCTTGCCGCCGTCCCTGCGGACAACAGCAACAAGAAATTAGCCTCTGGAGAGACACTTTATCTGTCACTTACAATTCAATATCTCTTGGTTCCAGAAAAAGGAAGCTTGGCAGTGGTTCGGACGAACTATCTGATGAGATGGAGCCAAGCGAGTACTGCTGGCTCTGTTCCCAGTCCTGCAGTGGGGTGAAAATGGAGACAGATTAGGATCTGCTTGAAACCACTCCATCCTGCTTCCCTGTTTCAGATCCCTGACTGGATTTGGGCTAGAACTTTTTCTTTCCCTCGTTAGCCCCAAGAAGGGCAACTTCTGCAGTCATAGCCCTAAGCACTTCATGTTGGATGAACAGTTCCTGAGGAATGGAAACCACAACTACAGGAATTTGGGGCAAAGAATTGCAGTTAGCTGCTCTATTGGCACCAGGCAAACAGAACTTGGAGTATGTGCAGTCTGTCAGTCAATGCTAGAACTACAAGGAACGCACAGATCTGCCGGTGCCATCCTGACAGGGGCTTCTCCCTCTACGGACACCACCAAGAAGGGATGTGGAGGGACGTGCAAGTTGGAGCTTCAGAGCAAGGGGCTGTGCTTCCAGCCAGCTGCCCACAGCATCCCACCAGGGAAAACTGAGTTGTGCAGCTCCCCCTCTGTCCCCTCCCCTCCCACAAAGCAGAAATGATAAGAACATCTTATAAGAACATGATCCTCACATTTGTGATGTCATCCTGTGAATTTGGAGGACTCTCAAAACGGTCTGGCCATTCACTAGAGTTGAAAGAACTGAAAGAACAAGCAGTCATCAATTTCACAGTGCACAGAGGGTTACCAAGACATAAAATTGCAGAAATCAGAACATCCCCTTAGTCTCATTTCGCAGCATCCCAGCCCAGAAACACAATCCGCGCAAGAGCTTTTATGTACTGCAAGCATTTCAGTCTGTCACTATCCATAGTGTAAGAAACATTCAAGAATGACTTCCTGAATGGAGAAGAAAGGTTTCTCCTGGATTTTGCTGGGTTTAGGGGTTTCTTTTCCATTAGTTCCCTTCCAGGCCACTATGTTCCAAATCAGAATCCTTCAAGCAGAATCAAGCAGAATCCAACAGTTTGGCAAAATCCTGTGTCAACTGTATGTAGGAAAGTACACTTTGGAGAGACACTTCATGTGTCACATACCCATTGTTGTCTCTTGGCTCCTCTTCATTGTCACTTGCCCGTAGCTCAGCTGAATTCTCTGCCTCCCTGGAACCAAGTGGGGACTGCTGGCTCTGCTCCCTGTCCTGCACCTCTGAGTTGTCGTCCTCCCTAGTCACAGGACTAGCAGGACCTGCTGGCCATGCACTAGAGGGAACAGAACCAGAAAGAATGTGCAGCCATTTGAACATGCAGCCATTTATTTCACTGGGCACCAAGGGTTACCAACAAAGAAAATGGTGGTACTTAAAACATGCCCTATTCTGATTAAGCAACATCCCAGCCCAGAAACACAAGCACTGCAACACCTTTTATGTACTGCCAGCATTTCAGCATGTCAAGCGTTTCTCTTCTAGACAATTATGGCTTCACAAACAGAGAAGAAAGGCTTCTGCTGGATTTTGCTGGGTTTATTTTAATTCTCTTCCAGGCAGGCCACTCTATTCCAGGTCTGAAGTATTTGCACAGAGTTCAGCAGAAGCCAAAAGCTTGGCACAAACTTGTTCCTACCACATATCTGAAGTTGGAGTTTAGATAGACCCTTTCTCTCTCACATACCCATCATTTTCTCTTGCTTCCTCTTCATCATCCCTTGCCAGGGCCTCGGATGAATTCTCTGATGCTCTGGAAGGATGTGGCTGCTGCTGGCTCTGCTCCGTGTCCTGCAGTGCGGTAGAAATGGAGGCACTTAGGAACCACCCTGAACACGGTACTCCCTGCTCCCCTGTTTCAGTCCCTGCTTGGATTTGGGCTGGAGCTGTTTCTTTCCCTCGTTCTCCCCCAAACTGGCTAATTCACCTGAACACTGCTTAGTACATGAAGAGCTGCTGAAGACATAAAACCCCATACCCAAAGCTGCTCTTGTGTTTGGTAAAAGTGGAGGTGGGTCATGCAAATTCTGATGTAAAATTGGAGGCCTTTTCTTTGCAAAGGTTCAGCAACAAGCCTGTCAGGAGATAGCTGCCATGCTATGTTTGCTGCATGTTTCTGCTTTGCACAGCAGCAGTGGCACCCCAGATTTGAGCAGACACACTGCACTGTGGGCTGGATCAAAAATATTCTGAAACATGGATTTTAAAAGAAACATTAAGATTTTAGTTAAAGGCTAGCTTTGTTGAAATTAGTTAAAGTAGATGGCCCGGCTGGAATTGATAAAATGTTAATAAGTAGTCAAAGAGAGCCAGACCCGAAATAAGTTTTTAGATGTAGGTAGCTAATTGCCTGTCACTTTTCTATTTGTTTAGCTGTGCTTTTAATGAGAAACAGAAACCCTGATAAATAGATTTAAAGAAATGGAGACAATTACTAATTTCCACTTCTGAGAGCCTATTCAGAAGTCACAAAAGGAGGAACTGGAAGTCCCCCAAGAGTAATTTGTATTGTCAAAAATCAGAAAGGTAGAAAGGTCAAAGTGAGGGAGAGTAGCTTTACTTCATCTTTTAAGACCACTCCCCAAATAAAGAGACAACCAACACAATTCAAAGAACAAACTACGCATGCTTCATGACTTTCAAACTAAATACTATACGAAGAAGAGAATGGAAGGTGTCAGTGTTATAAATCTGCATTTGTATTTTGAATATTCAAGACCTCTGTAATTAAACAGACTCTGTATTGGCTTGTAATTTTGCACTGCACATTAGGGAGCTATCCTGCACAGCTGCCTGGCGCTGGAATAAACATACACTTTCTAACTCTACACTGTTAGGGAGTTTATGTCTGTCTTAGTTGGGTGTCGATATTAGATCAATACCCATACTTTGGCAATTCAATTCCTTCAAAATAGAAGGGGGAAATTTAAAAAAGCAAACAAACGTGACTCTGTTAAAGGCTTCTTGGAATAAGGAACAGAACTAGTTTGCACCCCAGTAAGGTGCAGTTGTGTTTTACACCTCAGTGAGAGGGGTAACTTAAACTGATGTTGCAGCTAAAACACTTCTCATTTGAGAAGTCAAAGACTTCCTTTAAATCACTGAAGCAACAACCTCTCTTAGGTTGTTCATCCCCTCTCTGCAAGCAATTCTCAGGGATGCTGATGTGTTCATGAGTGTGTTTGGGCTCAACTGGGAACTGTGTCTAATGTGGTAAATCGGAGCCATGTTCCAACCTTTGACGCCAGGGTACTTAGTAAGATGCCAGAACCTGGCAAGAAAACTAATTTGACTGCAAGATGGAGGGGAGTGTGCCATTCACTACTTACCACATCAGACTCATCGTCACTGATAACGATGACTTCAGGCCCAGAAGATTCGCCCGTGAGATCTATGACGACTTCTTCACCAGCTGAAAAACAGAACGTTAGAATCAAGATCAGAGATTGCAGAAGAATTAAAAGGGCTGCCAGTGCGGAGCAGGCCGAGGTTGGATTCACTGAGCCCTGGGTTTCTTTTTTTCAGGAGCATGTCCAACATTGCACTCAAGCTTTGCCCCAGCAGTCCACAGGGAGCACTACCAGCCCTGTCCTCTGAAGGGGCAGTGCAAGAGGAAGAGCGGCTGAGTCCCTCACAAGTTCTGTTGGATGTCAACAGCTATGGGAGCTTCACAGCAAGAAATGATTCATCTCACACAGGGGAATGTTTAGCACACAAAAGGAAAAAAGCAACCAACCAACACTACAGGGGATCCTCTTTTTTTACAGTTTTACCATAGTGTAGATTGTTCCCTTGAGGGATGGGGCACAGCTAAAGACAAACTTTTCCTTATCTTCATCCAGCTTGGGAGATCCCAAACTCAGCTTGCCACCCTCCACTGTGGCATCTATGGTGACTGCCAGCTCATCAGAGCACACATTCAGGTGTTTGAGCAGCACTTGAGGACCTTTGCTGCAGAGCTCATCTCCCACTAGCGGCCACTGTACTGAGCTCAGGAACAAACCAAAACAGCTGTCAGAAGCCTTGCTGTTAGGGATGCCATATCAGGTGCTTCCTAAACCCCAAGGTTTCCCATCCTCCCCAGTAAAGGGCCTAGAAACTGGCAAAAGCACACATTCAAATGAACCCAAACCTTCCAGAAGCAATTGCTGTTCTTACCAGGCTCAAAAGCAAGTGTACCACTTCCTTCAAGGTCTATTAGCTCTGCTTGTGAAGTTCCACCTGCACTGGAGGGCAGCAGCCTGCTCCGTTTCCGAGCTTGTGTGGAGTCAAGTGCTCCTCCAGGGCGCTTTCGCTGACGCTGAGAGAGAACAAAGCCTTAGCATTTTCTGTGGCAGCAATATTAGCACGGCCCTCGGGTTCTGCAGCACCAATGACAGCACATGAGGATACCGAAAACACTCCTGCAAAGGCTGGAATAGGCATCAAATGGTGCTATGGACCATTTTCACCTTAGCACATCACATCAGGGAAAAGACATCGCCCCTCATCTCCTACATGTTGCCTCACCAGCAAATAGCCTGTCCAATGGCTTGAAAATGAGGAGACCAGTTCCCAATTCTATCATGTTGTTACTCACACTGTAAGCATTTCTGAACTATTGCCAGCACCCACAGAGATTCAGAACCTTCAATATCCAAAAGCGGGAAGTCACAGGAAGTTTGGAAAGATTTCTGTTTCTGTGCATTTACTCCAAACTCTAGAATTCTTTTCTAGAAGTCCCCTGGAAAATGTTTCAAGAATCAGATCTGCATTGAGTAGTAAAGTACTTACTGAGCTCATGGTGTTTTGTGATCTAAAAGCACCAGAAAAGCAAGTGGGACAAACACCAAAAAAGGAATGTCAGGGAAGAGATCAATCCCTTAGCTTCCTTCTGGTAGCCCACTGCAGATTTTTCAGGGTTCCAGAAAACTGTTCTTCCAAACCTATCAGAAAAGGAGAGATCATCAATTTGGAATGCCTGTTCTCTTGAATACCCCCATGCCCCAAGACTCCCACTCCCCAGTCTCCAGTTTCTGTCCATAACTGGGGAGGAACTCCGTGACCCCAGTACTTGGGCCCACCTGCAGCCCATCCTGCAGCCCAGGCCAGCCCCTCAGCATCAGAAGCCTTTTCAAGAATCGGCTGCACTCACCTGTACAGTCAGTCCAGAGTTTGCCTCGCAAAGGTCAGCAAATCGCTCTCTATTCCCACCTGGGATGGAGAAGACGGATGCTCCGCGTCTGCTGCGCAGCAGAGAATCCGTCAACTGGCTCAGCACACTCCGTGTCAACACAACCTTGGGAGCAGGAGTGCCCCTGGCAACCGGTGCCAACATTCCATGCCCAGTAACGGGTCTCCGTTTTGCACACCCATGGAGCTCCACAACGCCATGGAGGCACCTCAACGATCACCTGGTTCTGCTGCCACCCACCAGATCAGGCTGCTCAGGGCCCTGTCCAGCCTGGCCTGGAACATTCCAGGGACAGGGCATCCACAGCTTCTCTGGGCAGCCGGTTCCAATGTCTCACCATCCTCACAGCTCTGCCGAACATCTGATCCCAATCTCCCCGATCTTCTAGTCTAAAACCCTTCCCCTTTCCCATCGCTCTCTGCCCGCTTTAGGCACTGGGAGGCCGCAGTGAGGCCTCCCCAGACCCTGCTCCTCTCCAGGCTGGACAGCCCCGGCTCTCCCAGCCTGCCTGCAGAGGACAGGTGCTCCAGGCCTCCACACATGCCCACGGCCTCCTCCGGCCCTGCTCCACAGGCACATCCTGCTGCTGCTGGGCAGAGCTGGACACAGCTCTGCACGTGGGGCCTCACAGGGCCTCGTGGGGCAGACCTGCACCTCCCTCCGCCTTCAGCCTGAGGAACCTGAGGATCACTGCAGCCCTTGGAGGGCAGAAGAAACCCCACTAAACACCATCTGCCCAAAACAAAGAGAAATTTAAACCCGGCCTTAACCCTCCGCCTTATTTCAAGTCTCTGAGGCCTCGACATTTTCACGTGTTCAACTACTCCTCTGCCAGAATTTCCCAACAGGGCTGAGGAGGTTTGCTCTGCTCCCGGGGACAGCACCTTCCTCCTGAGGCCCTGCTCTGCTATGATAGGTGACACAGCAAAAAAAGCAGAATTAATATTCAGTTTTCCTTTCAACCACTCTGCCACTGGACCTGTGTTCACAGGGATGGGCCGGGGCTTCTGAGAGCAGCAGGGAACCCATCCCTGCCCTGCCTCTGGCAGGGCTGCTCCTCAGCCACTGGTCCCGTTGGGTGCTCTCTGCTGTGGGCAGAGTTGTGGAAATCGATCCAATGCTGTGCAGAGCACGAGGATATGTTCAGCTCATGGTCTACATGAGGAGGCTCATTTCTTACCAAATTATCTCTGTTATTCCAATTCTTGCTTTTGGGTAATTGGCAACATTTGAGTGTTTAAGAGTGGGTGCGGATAACTTTTCCATTTTTTGAAAAATCTCAAAGGAGATTTGACACTTTATATAAAAATGCTAAGATGCTCAAGCAATTCCAAATACACATTTAAGGTATGAATGATTAAGCACCTCGTACCAGTCCCAAAGCACTGAATATGGGAAATGAAGGACACAAATATGCTGTCTCTCTGGTCTGGGCTTCCAATGCTCAAAAAACCCCCAATTCTTCTGTGCCTACACATCAGTGATGGAATGAGCTGAAAATGAGCTTTTCCTTCTGCTGACAACTATGCATCAAGACTGAAACCAAGGCTTCAACTGTTCAGTCACCTTTGGCTATCAATGTTTCTCTCAATCAGTACTTTCTAAAAATTATAGCTATCTATTCATGGACAGGGTTAATTTCTAACCCTAAACCAACATTTTAAAAGAAAATAGCCACAGCTGATGACGTAGAGACAAACTAACATCAGTTTAAGCCTATTATAAAATCAGCTGAGTGCCATTTCATTGCAGGTTACTTAAGATCAAACTTCCTTGACCACAAAGGCTTTCTTGAAATGCTCTTTTCAATGACAATGCCTGGCAGAGCATGTCACCAAGGAATACAGCTATTTAAAAAGACATTTCTGCTTACTGTCATTACAT
Organism: Corvus moneduloides; assembly: GCF_009650955.1. Classification (NCBI taxonomy): domain Eukaryota; kingdom Metazoa; phylum Chordata; class Aves; order Passeriformes; family Corvidae; genus Corvus; species Corvus moneduloides. Next base: position 43,007,519 of record NC_045480.1, on the reverse strand, counting down.
CCACCAAGCAGCTCAAAGTCTAGCAACAGTGAGAAACAGAAAACATCAGTCTAACATTTATGGCTGCCCTGTAAGTAAATCATTTTACGTGTGTCTGTCTAAGGATTATCTTTGAGTAATTTTGACCACTTACGTAGTTTTCCTTAAAAACAAAAATCAAAAGATGGCTTGATCAGACTAAAACTAAGGTTTTAATATTTTTTTTGTTAAGATCAAGCCACCTAAAATTTAGGGAGGACAGTGAACCCACTAGGAATGTCCCTTGTTTATTACTACCCCTGCCTAAATACGGCAATGCTAAGACCTCTTGAAATATGGCTGAGCAAGCCGATAAATAACACAATAAAGACAAAATGAAAAACCAAAAATAAGGATACATGTCCACACAGATGACTAACTTTGAACACACGGAGGACCTCAGTTGAGCTTGCTTATCCGTTTCCTCTTATAAGGTTACTTTTTCCAGCATTACAGGCTAAAAGGGTAATATAAACGAAGACTGTCAAGGTAATGGAAAATCATGACTATGCTAGGACAACATTTTGTTCACCCTATAGCTGGTCCCAGCGGGCCAAACAAATGAAAAATAAAAGCAGCATATTTAGATATGCACCTTGGACATCAAGATAGCTCCTTGTGCAACAAGCTGCTACAAGAACAAGTTTTTCACTCATCAGGACCACACTGTCCAGTCACCTTGTTTAGGCAATGCTAGGCTGTATTAATTCCATACCATTTATGTATAGAGAAACATAGGGCAAAATAACATACCTAAAACTTAATACAATTGAGTTCACATTTCTAGTACATGCCACAGTTTAGCAATTTAATCTGTGGTAAATTAGGTATTATCTGTTGCTGCAAATCCTGATTTTTATGCTTTTTTTCATCTGCTTCTCTTCAGTTTTCAGTAAGCATCAATTCACCTGAAGTATAGGTCAGGCTTTACTATTCATAGTAATACAACTCCATCCTTGGACATGAGAAAATTTCTATTCTCCTGAGAAGAAACCAGAGTCCATTGATGCCAATAGCAACAAGGTCACAAACCAGTATCACAAATGGAATGCAGTCTCACTAATCCTGTATGATATCAAGATGATGAGACTGTGAGATACCATCAAAACATTCCTGATTTTGGGGGGGAAAAGAATTTGTCATAAACTTACTTTGTATAGTTTGGCTCATCCAAGAAAAAATGGGATGTCATGATGCATATAACCACAGCTCTACTTTTGCAGGCGTTCTCCCTTGCTTCTAGAAAACTTTTCTTCCTGTGAAGCCTATTTCTTTGTGGGGCAGCAGGTACAAAATAACTTAAGTCACAAGGAAGTAACACTTGTGGGAAACTGTTATTAACATGAAAACAGTCATTTTAAAAAAATGGGGAAAAAAATCCAACAAATGAAACAGACATTGATATTTGGATTCTTGTGTGACTTTATCTGTTTTTTCTTGACCATCCGAAGCACCTAATAACCTCTTGGACATTTGTCCAAATAAGGCTCCTCCTCCTCTCTTTTTAAGAAATACTGGTTTTTCCCGTTAAAAAAACAAACAAACAAACAAACAAACAAACAACATTTTTATCTTTTATTCAGTAGCACATCTTGAATATATTCCTTCTTTTCAAGTAGATCTGAAAACTATTACAGAATATTTACAGATATTGTAGAAAATGTGAAGCATGTAAGAGCACAGAATTTTGCCCTACTGAAAGCTCTTTATTATTGCATCCTATCAGACCATGCCAAATGTTCAACATCACCATAATTAAAACATTCATATTGCTACCCACTGCCTGAAGCAGAGCAGTGTGAAAATCCTTACTGTAAACAGCATCACAGTTTCCAACAGGTGCCTCACCTTGATGAGTTCTTCCTTCAGCACAAAAAGGTCACAAAGAGACATTTGCTCACTCCAGAAAAGTAATTTAACAAGAATAATGTTCAGATCGACATACCACTAACTTAGAACTGCATTCTCATTGGGCAAGTATTGGAGAAAACCCTGGAGACAACTGGTATCACCATGCATTTTGTGTTTGCCATACATTCTTCAAAACTCCAGTTACTCCTGTAACTACAAAAAAGTTGCAGAAAAAGTATTCCATCATTACCTACTGAAGAACTGAGGCTGAAGGTAGGAATTCACTCCTACTTGCTCACTTTTGTGCTTTTAAGTAAGTAGGTAGCATTCCATGTTTTCACATTAAAAAGATGTCCCCGCATATTTAGATCTTATAGATATCTAAGTTACATGAAGAATAAAATATTTCTGGATGCTTTTTTTGCTCCAATACATATTATTTGTAATTCAGTTTGCTATGTCCTGAAGCTATGTTGAGAGTTTTCAACCTTTAGATTATTTAAATTAAAACATGGCAGAATGCACAGACATGTAAAACCTCTAAACATGCAGTACAAATTGCATTAGGAGCTATCTTCCATTGTGTTCACATCAACAGGTGATTTAAAATTAGGGGGGGAAACTGAGCACAGGACAACATTTATTTTCATTTTAGAGTAGCATGACTGTAAATGACCTTTTCAAACGGTTCCAACTTTGGTCAAATTTTAAACTGAATATAAGATCAATGAAGATGATGTATGTAGACACATGAATGTTAGTTTCTTACAAATGGGAATCAACACACTTCACATGACAGTGAAGTATCCAATCACTAACATCATGTCTAGCTCCCACTTTCTGGTCAATGGATAAGGAGGAATTTGGTTTCTCTAAATCCAGTGTCAAATACCTGGTTGCAGAATCCTTGCATAATATTTAAAAGTAATTTTGAAGTCTTTTTAAAAAATGATTGGCAAGGTAGAATACACTTTTAATAAGCAGATTGAGGCCCAAAGTATTCTGATGAACTTTTATTAAAAATAATCTTCCTACATTAGTATGGGATTCTTCAGCAAAGTCAGGCCACCGCCTGCTGCACAGCCATCTTCAGTAACACAATAAATTTGATCTTCTCTGTTCCTCTGGTAATCAGCACTGCTGGCTGATAACTGCTCTGCTTATGAACACAAATGCTGTTTTGACCACAAACACAACTTCCAAGCAGCCAAGACACAGTTTCACTGAAAAGGAAATCACCTTTCCTTCAACAAAACCAGTTTTCTCTAAACTTTCACAGATGGATATAATTCCATGCACAGTCATAAGATCCAGAAAGTTCTCAGTACAAGAACCAAAAGTTGCTTAATGACACAAGTTGATTTGGAATGCTCTGCATGCAGTTTACTTCTTAGGACTTTGGGGGCTGCTTCCCTTTTCGAAGGCAATGTGTTCCAGATGCGGGATGTCTGCTTCCCAGCGCTGCCTCTATCTGCTGGATGTCATTATGCACTGAAGATTTATGTTCAGCTTCAAATTGAATGCAAGTTTCACACTTTAAGTAGGGATGCCCACAAACATATTGTTCTTTGGAGAACAACTCTCTGGCTCCATAGATATAACTTGGACAGAGTAGTTATGTTCTTCTGCAGCCCATGCCCGATCCAGATCCACAAGTCCCATACACTGCTTCCCTAAAACAAGAGCAAAGGAGAGCACAGAAACTCAAAACATTATCCAAACATTATCAAAAACTTGCACTTAAAATATTCAGAGTTAGGATAACACATGAGTAAACCATCTAAAAAGTAAGTCCCAAATCTACTTTAAAAAACAATCTGGTTTCTGTTCCAAATCACATCTGTGACTTGTAACCCTCATTTAGCAAAGACCTTGAGGAGATATATCTCTTTATATATGGAGAAAAGCACAACTATTTAAAAGTATTCTCAAAACAGAGAAAAAAACATGCTTTAATGTAAATGGGAAGAAGAAAAATGCCTAGTTTACCCCTGAGCTCTCTGAATTGCCAAACTTCTACTCCCTTTATAACCATAACTGTTTTCCTCCTGTACTTTCATCTAAAATCTGAAAATCGCTGGTTATTGAACATAAACAATAGACTAAAATACCAAAAAGTGATCCAGTGTAATTGATTTGAGACATATTACTGTAACTATTTATAAACAAACATACTAAATTGGTAATGCAAATGAAGCTTATTTCAGATTTACCTGCAGAAAAAAACCGAGAAGGATAAAGGGTTTTTTTCTGCTTAGAAGTTTTTTATTATGAGACAGCCACAACAAGATGATGGGACCATTTGTCTTTACTTATTTACTCATTATAATTTATTATTATGTTCTGAAATATAGGATTGACTTGTCAGATTGTATTTTCAGCAGCTTGAAACATTATTGCAAGAAAAATTTAATGCTACTTTGAAGTGTTTTATCACTAATTGTTACAGCCTCAAGTCATGAATGGGCACAATCCCACTTCAGTCTCAAACACAATGATCCTACCTCTTTTCTTGTTCCTGACAGAACTGTATAGTTAAATGTATTTGGGGTCTGAGATGAAGAGACAGGAGCACATCCTGATTACCTTTGGAATAGGAGTCTGACATTCCAAACTACCCTCCGGAATGGCTTACCTCTCTTCCCTGAATATATACAGAGCTTTTGTGCCTGTATCCTTACCAGCCCAGTTATGCACCCTGGTTAGGTGCCTGTAGAAGTTTCGGGCAGGTGGCACCAACACTCCCCTCAGTATCCTCGTATTTCAGAGCAGGTGGTGCACATCACACTTTAATGCAGGGCTCAGTCCAATCTACTCTGTCTGTCCACAGTGAACCCATGGCCAGAACTATCTTCTCGTCTCAGCTGAATGCATTAGTTACAAAAGAATTTCACTACTTTGAATTCACCAACATTATGACATTTGGACTCTTCTGTTGGTGGCTTGGGATTCGAGAGGGGTAGTAATTAGGTAGGAGACAATTTAGAGATACAATAATAAGGGAGTGCTTGAAAAAGAACTTTCCAATTCAGTCCTGTATGGATTTGCATACTGCAGGGAGAAATTACCAGTTTATATAACCAACCCAGGACAGAACTCTGCAAATTACCTTTTGTGGTCCTATCCTCCACATTTGTGGTTCCATATAAAATTACCTTCTGTGATGAACAAAATGGCATTTACACAATCCTGCCACTGATACCAGTATCATCATTATTCCAAGTGTACACATTGAAGGGCATCTGGGACTGCCACAAATGGGGCCTGGCTCCCCTGGGTGCTCTCAGTAAGTCTGTGAAACCCATGGAGCAGTTCTGTGTCCTCAGGTGGGCCATAGCAATGTTCACAAAGCCATTCAACCACTCATTTTGCACTCAGGTACCACTGCTGCATATAGAGGGTAAAAGCCACATGTCCAGTTAAAATGGTACAAGGGACTTTGTTCATTTAAGAGGGAATTGCTGTGTGTAGGAGAACTGAGTTCAACTGCATATTTTTAGGGTCACAGATACCACAGAAATTGGTGGTAACTCCTTTGAGAAATTTGTTTCAGCCATGACGTCTCAGACAGAATGCTGTATTTTACAGCGTACAGGTAATGAAAGGGAATGATGTGTCACTTCTCTGAAGCTGCATAAACTCAGTGGTAACTCCAAAACACATTTCACAATACAATCCTAAAATATTCAAAAAGTAGAAGAGTAAGTCATTTTGTCATCATTTACAACAGAGAAGAAAGTCTCCACCTGTTCAGGAATACTTTCATTAAATGACATACACAGTTTTTTCAATATCTGATCCTGCATTGCACAAAAACAGAACTAAAAAAACCCATTCTCACATTGCTATAACACTGATCTCATTCAATCTTCAAATGTTTACAAGAAAACTTTAAAGTACCACCAAACAAGATTTCCACAAAAAAGATTTCAAAACTGAAGCAGAACACAAAAATGAAAACCATCTTCAATGAGACAGATTAGTATTACATGGAACTTAAAGAAAAAGTAACATTTTTGACAACAGAAGTGATGATGTAGGGGGAGAGAGAGAATAAAATTATATTTGGGGTCTTTTGTCAGGGCAAAACACATAAAAGTTACATTTGTGTTCCTAGCCCCTTCTGTCTTTTCTGACCTGGAAGCTAGTTTACAGCTTCAATCGGAACGAACAGGAATACCAGACAGAATCACATTATTTTTTTATAAACACACCTTTATATACACCCTTTATAAAATACATCCTTCTGTAAATCTAAGCTTATTCCACATATTTGAAGTGTTCTGTATTTGCTGTCCTTCTGACCAAAGCCAGCCCAATCTCTGCAATTCAGCCATATTGTTTGCAGCTGGCGTTTTTTGACCTCCCAAGAGTTACCCCCAGTGACTACAAGCAGGACGAAGGGGGCACATTGAAAAGGGGCAAACTGAAAATCACTACTACAAATAGCCAGTGCTTTTAATGTAGGATAAACTGCCAATAGCAGGACTTTAGCAAACTTCACAAAGATCTCATGCTTTTCAGAGAACGGTGGGGAGAAAAAAAGATGAAGCAACAAAAATCAGTAAAATGCAAACTCACTCTCTCATATTGATGATTTTGGAAGAGGAAAAGAGTTCCTACAGCACAAAAGAGAACAGCAAGACATGAAATGTGATGAAACTTAAATTTTTCAAATGTTATCTGAAGACATCTACTTAATGCCCCATTCATAAATGTACCATTTCTTCCTTTATGTATCAAGGTAAAACCAGCACTGAGATGGTTTACACAACAGCTTCAGAAATTCATACCAATTAGCCTGCGTTCAGGTGGAAGCTGAACAGCTGTCTGATCTGCAAATCTGCAAAGGATCATGTGCTCCTATAAAAAAGACAAAAAAAACCATAAATCAAGAAAAATCTGATTAAAGGCTTAGAAGTATCAGAAATGCTACCATGTTGAGGACAATATTTCTAAAAAAATTTCTGTGTGCAAATCCCAATTTTTATACTGCAAATACATGTGTAAGTCAAGTGTTTGTAATCACTACCTCATTTCTCCTCGTGAGTATTTGTTTCTTGCTAAACTTTCTAATTCTTTGCAGCAGTTGAAGTGGATGCAATGTATACAACACAGCATTCTTCAAAGACATCTTGCACACTAATTTTGCCTTCAATTACTGATGAGCACCACAGCCCTCTTTTAGCATAGTCATAATAGGACAGCCTCCCTGCACCAATAAGCAGCCAAGACAAAATTCTTTAACAGTTGATTTGAACATTTCTCCCAAGCAGTGGTTTTGAATCCCAGGACAGGCTGGTGGGTCAAACTTCCTCTGCCCCACCACATCCATTCAGATCCTGAAGGCAAAAAAATACCTGTCTGTGAATAGGAAAGTTTTCTCCATCAAAAGAGCACAATTTACTTTCAAACTACCCCTGCTCCATTAAAATTTTCTGCAGAGACTTCTACAGAAGAATTTCTCCCTGTCCAGTCAGCCAGGGGGATGGTGCAGGGGAGGGTGCACTTCGCTCCCTGCTTAGAGCAGCGGGCAGAGCCCCATCCTCATTTGCGTTCAATGCCCACCGCCTGTGCCAGCACAATGGCTCCTCAAAGAGCGGCCAAGCCAAGGCAAGTTAGCCAGGTGGTGAGAGGAAAGCCTTGCAGGTGTAGCAGTGAAATTACTGCTCTGATGGCAGCTGTGCTCTGTGGGACAGCTGCAATATGTGGTACAGGACAGAGTAAATCAGAACCACCTTAGAATCGCACAACATCCCCAAGTCTCCCACAACGACATGGGGAGAAAACAAGAACAGGCAACAACACAAAGTGCTCTCCTATGCAAAGCTCCCAGAGCTCTAGTTCTGAAACAAGGACATGTGTCATCAAAAAAGAATTTATTCTTTTTTATTCTTGCCTGATACAAAATTATTATTTTAAAGATTTCGTTCTTTAACAGGTGGAGAGAGCAACATCACCAAAGGATACTTCAGGTTCTTTCAGTATTCTGAAGTAAGGATACTTACTCCAGCTTTTTTTAGAGGGATATAAACATTCAAGTCTTCACAAAAAACCTTCATATTAAATCAAGATGGTAATTCCCCCAGTACACTCCATCCAACTCATAAATAGACAACTGACCGCAAAAAATTTCCCACATATTATAAAATAAAATACTATCATCACATGATACACAAATACTACTCATTTAAAGACATTTATAATATCTTGATGCAAGGATATTTGTTCCCCAGTACAGCTCATTGACATGAAGATTTCCAACTCACAGCTTCATAAAAATAAACAGAAGCAAAATAGGAACATGTCATAACACCTTTAGGCCTTGAACACGTTACACCCAGTCAGTTCAGCTCAAACGTCGCTCTTTTTGTAGTACAAAAGAGCTGAAAATGTTAAGCCCAGACATCTCTACTGGAGAATGGAGAAGGGATGTCATGGACAATGTGGCCACTGTTAGGAGAGAAGCAGCAGTGACAGGCAGCTTAGAGAGAAAAAGAGTGATTTAGAGGAGAGGGAGAAGATCCATGTTAGCACACAACTCCTCCAGCCTTCAGGCACCCAATACAACTAGGCTCTTTGCAACAGCAAGTTCCCAACTCCTGTGGACCAGACCAGAGCCAAGGTAAGTCTTGTCACTTAACTTGAAAATCTGAACTGGCTCCAGTCCTTAGCTTCTTACAGAGCGATCCAAAAAGATAAACTAGAGCCTGTTAGGACTACATTGTTTCCCCCGACACAGTGATTGTCACATTCCCTGATGGCAGAAGTAAGAAGAAAAGCATTTCTAAAATAATGTTTAGAAACTTCCCAAAGCATGCATAAACAGCTAACTTATTAGAACATCCATACCTTCAATTCCTATTAAATTTCAAAAGTTGTATTTTTAACCTTACACAGTTCTACTTTCCAATTATTGTGTCTTTACAGTGTCTCAAAATGTGTCGTGGTAGAAACCTACAGCTATCATAACCTTATTCCTTGCAACTATAAACTAATGAATTACAACATAATGTTCTCATCAAAAAAGTTTTGGAAATGCCAGACTTCTGGATGTCTTTTTAGATCTCACTAAAATGAAAGATAAGAGAAATTAATTTAAAATGGGAACTGGAGGGGGTGACACAGACAACGTCTGGCTAACACATGGCAACTTTGGCTGCTAGCCAATAACCTGTAAGAATTTATTAATATGAAATATAAAAACACATACAGCTAGCTGCATAACAAAATTTATTTATAACTAGGATTATTTGAGGCACCAACCAGCCTAGACCAATTGGATAGACTCTTCTGTTACTAAGAGCAGCAATATTTTTTAGCCTTATCTTTGACTCCTGTGCCCTTTTGCAACACAAATAACAAAATTCTGGAGTAAAATTCTTCTACAGTGTTGACAAACCCTGTGATTTAAATCTCCATGGATTAACAGATTAAGAAAAAATTCACTGAGTTGCAATGAGATTATACACACTATCCTAATCTAGGCATCCTTAACTTTATAACTGACACTATGTCTCTCTGCACTGCTAGCAGGTTTAATAATGCTAGTAAATAACTTTTTTCTGAACTGAAACCTGAGTTCTTTGTGATTATGTCTCAGAGACATTGAAAGGAAACTTAATCGTGGGAAAAAATAATGGCAGCTCCAAATCCACCACGCAGCTTTTGTCCTCTCAATCTTTGGGCATTTATTACCTGATTACTCAACTTCCCTTATAAGATGGCTGGAGATTTTCTGAATTTTTAAAACTCCCTCTAATTTAGGGATTAAAAAGGATAATCTCTATTTTCCTGCCACATACATTATCTTTGTACTACCCACTGTCCCCAAAAGCATTTGGATATTAGAAATACCCTCCTTCCATATTTCTGTTACAAAGAATTATTCTGCACCTCCAAAATTCATTTCTATATTGTAAACACCAAGAGTCCTGCCTAGGATTTGACCTGTAAATTCAGTAAAGTTTCTATATAACCCTGCTTCTCTCAAAAGGAAACATGTTCTTTCCATGCTACATTAAGTGCTTCTAACCTTCAAATTTCAGGTTGCTCATCACTAACAAGTTTAAACTCACAGGACAAAATTTAGCAGATCAGTACTGGTTTTCTGCTGTCCACCTCTCTGCTCTTGTCCTCTTCCTCTCCTATCTTATCTGCACTCTGTCAGATCTGTATGCTTCAGTGATAATTTCTCCCATATTTCTCTCAGATTATCTCCACAGACCCCAGCTCCACAGGGTCAAAACACACTTCAATATTTTAAATATAATTCTGAACAACATTTTTTAAACTGTATAAAATATAAATACTGTATAGAATTTTTGCTGATCTGTATAAGCTCTTCCTGCTTACTATGTCCAATGTTTTAGACATAGAGAGAAGAATCTAATGTTTATTAGAACAGTTGTATTTAACACCTAAAAAAATTGGTATCCTGTAATTTTTAGCTGACACACGTTGAAGTATCCTAGGAATGACTCACTTACACATTATGAAAAAAAGGGGGTTTTTTTGTGGAGAAACTATTTAATTTTATTGAAGAAAAAAGCCTTTGAAAGTGAATGGTGGAGAAAACACAACACCTGCACTAATAATGAACATTTCACGTAACACATGCCCCTCCTTGCAATTTTAAGATAACCACCCATATTTCATTTGATAAGAAGACCCAGTAAGATGCAGAAAACTGCACATAAACATCTTCCCCCTGTCTTTTTACATACCTTGTAGGACAAAATTTCTTTAAACTGATGACTGAAAAAAAAAATAAATAGATCAATTCAATTAACATCTAAAACCAGCAAAGGTGAAAAATAGAAGCAATCATTACATACTTGAACACATTTTAAAGAAAACAGCAGTATCTGTACCTTGAAGAAAGGCATTAAAAATACTAAAACTCATTACAGTTCCAGTACACTAGAAAAGTGTATATAGTGGTGGGTTTTTCCTAATATTAATAAAAATTCTCTCTTAAATCATTATAAATGCTAACACATACTTACTGTGGTTTTCTCATTGTCACAAAACCAGTTTATATATATTTACTAATACACACATATATTTTGTTTGTACCATAAAGGTAAAGGGTCTTTACAATGAAATTGAATACAGAACACAGGCACTATGGGGATACAGCCAGGCTATAATGTTTTATGATCATATAACATAAGGGAAAAAAAAAAAAGCAAACCCTAAAATGTAGCTCAAGCTCAGGCTGGTAAGTTTTTTCGTACTTCTGAGGTTAGATTCAAAATTTTAGCAAACACAAACATTCTTGCAGCATCTACAGCAACAAAAGTTTTCTAAGTGATCATTTCCAGTCTTTGTGGTCTAAAAACATAGCTGGACAAAAGTTAAACATTTTCCAGCCAATTTTAAAACAAGTTTGCTAATTTTAGAAGGCTTCAAATTTTATTGCCTCTTCATTAGAAGACCTTTTTGTTTTATTGTGTCACAAGAGAAAACAAAAGGGACACACAAAGAGATGGAAGTATCAAACTGACAAGAAAACACTGTTAAATGCAAAGGTTACCAAACTGACAAGTTGTAAATAATTACTCTCCACACACTTCTGTGTCAGAACACTTTGATATTATCGAGAAATATGAAAAATATTTCACATGAATACATAATATCTTTTTAGATTTGCAGGTTAATTTTAAGACTGCATGTTCCATTTTCTTATTTTAGCAAATATATACTTAAGTCATTGATGTAAATCCTAGTAGAATTAAATCTAATTAATCTTTGACATTCAAAATGCAAAGCTCAGTTTTATGAACAGAAAAAAAAAGCCAACCAAAACACAACCCTTTCCCCCAGCTAGTTCTGACTCAGAAGTCTGTTTAACTCTTATCTTCTGCCACTTTATGCTTACCTTTTACATTTTATTTATATCAAAGGCATTAAAATTCTTAAGCATAAGATGTATTAGTATCTCCCACAAGGCAGATTTGAAGACAAAATATGTACACAATCCATTGAAAAAGTATTAAAAATATGAACTGAAACAGAGGAGAGCTTATCTACTTGGGAATAAATCAAAGAAGTTCCACAAGTACTGAACTGTTTTATAAAGCAGACCCATTTCTTTAAACTGACTCCTTACATCTTCCTCCAACATTAAAATGTCAATTCCCCTTCCTAGAGTAATTTTCATGAGTTTTCCATTAACTTTGTGATTTTAAGGTAGAAGGTCTGCATATTAGATACTATATCTACTATATTGATTGCATAAAGTCTTCCGAGCCATGAATAGGTAAATCCAGAAAAAATATTCCAGGAATTACCAATCTGTCTCTCTGTTAGGACAAGAGGAAACAGTTTCCTTTTAAGTGTGAATCAGCTTAGCCTAGTCACTCACAATGACCCTCAAATGATTAATTCTATACTCTTTTAGGATTTTATTCCCTCATTTAAGTTGATATTTTAAGGCTTATCTTGCAAGCTTTAGTTCACCTTCGTGGATATTTGAACTTGACTGTATTTTGAATGAAGCCGTAGCAGCAGGGGGAGATGACAAAGGCTGCCCGTGCCCTGAGGCAGTGTTCGATCACCATGTCTGTAGCCACCCCACAGGCGTGCAGAGCCACCTACAGCAGTAAAAACAACAAACAAGGAAACAAGAAAATTCATCATTGGAACACTCTAAATACAGTCCAGCAATTTTTGGTTGACTGAGTTACTTAAACACATGAGAAGTTTTTGCAACTAAAGCTGCTACACCAAAGGCCTGGTCCTTAGTTCTCCAGTTTTTCATTCTTCTCCTTCATTTCTATGTTGAGGAAAATTTATGGTTTATTCCATTAACAAGGAATTGACACTGAAGAAGGGCCACTCACCAAAAGCACTCAAAAGGCAGGTGCACTTCATTGTGATACCAAATAAACTAAAAACAAATCTCCATAAAAATAGTAGCTGTGGAATACATAGTAACAGAAAAACTATGTGGTGATTTGTCAAAAGTTTTTGTCAAGCAAAAAGGACTTAGAAATACAAAGAACTACATCAAAACTGGATTTCAACTGAGCAGTAAGAGAAGTAACAGATATACCTCAAGGTCACATCTAAAGGAAAAAATTATGCATAAATTTAGATAATTTGATTTTAAAGTACTAAGTAAAACCTAAAGGAAACAAACACTGGAGCTGGGGGAGGCATCAAATACAACCTGCCCTCCTTTAATTCTGTTTGTCTCACCTTATTCTTTTCTTTCTTTTTCTTAGTAATGGGCTCTTCAACTAAAACTAAAATAACATTTGATCACAACTACCTGTGAGCACTGACGTGTTTGGGCAACACACAGGTTGCACCCAAATTCTTCCTGCTCTCCTACACAAAGGCAAGTTACTGCAGTACTCAATACATTGGCAAGGGAAGGCAAGCAGCTCTCTCCTACCTATACCTGGGACGCCAAACGCAGCACTGAAATGGGGCATTACCTTCTCTGCCTCCTCCCATGTGCTCAGTACCTCAAAGAGTAGGCTTTGGGCATACTTAAACTAAGGACATTTCTGAGGCACATTTTTGATTTCATGCAGCAGTGTGGATTTATAAAACTACATTGTTTGCTTTGCTTTTTGTTCACTGTGGATTTAGAGAAGAGGTTTAGAACTGCCCAGCTCAGATTTCAGGGTTCAAAGCTGTTTTTCAAGGTAGAGCAACTGGAAGATAAAAACTTTGCTCTCACATATAGATTAAAACAAAGTCTTTTTTGTTTCCAGTCTGCTTGTTGTAAGCTCAGCTGAGGAGACCATTAATCATCAACTGAACTGCAATTGCATACAGATGGAAATAAATACTCTCATCTCAAGCAGAACATTAAAAAATTAACAAGAAAATAATTTCAAAATGAAATTTTCTGCTCATATTAATTTAACAACAAAAATAAAACTAGTTTAACATCAGAAATAGAGTCTTAATATGACAGCTATCAGATTATCATGAAATGTAATTATAGATACTTCCTCATCTATCCAAGTAGAAAACAAAGCTCTCTGCTTTGCCTGCACATTTGAAAAAGAGACCTTAAAACAGCAGCAGATAAAACCAGTAGCTTTGCTGAGCATGTATGACCTGTTACACCAACAGATTTCTTCTTTGGCTTTCTAAGAACCCATTTAATTAACAAAAATCCCAAATAAAATTAAAGCAAAGCTTTCTCAGGATATCCTATATATTGAACTCACTATCTGAAACAAAATAAAATGTGAAGACTAATGCAGATATTTGGAAATGAAGCATTTCCAAGTGAACTCTTCTGACATATATTTCGGTATCTTCCTTGTCACAAAACTTGAAAGAGAGAATATAATACTTTTTTATTACATAAAAACTCCACAGGTTTAATATTGTATTAACCTTTAAAAGAGGCCCCCAAAAATTAAGACAGGAATTCCAATGACCACAAAATTGGAGACTCATTTCGTAAAACAACTATTAAAAATTCCACACACACAATTCAGTGTACTATTCATGAGATCCTGGTATTTTGAAATAACTCTCTAGTTCACCCACTGAGATTCATATGACAGTGTAGCACAGAAAATAAAGCTAGAGAATTGGAAATTTACACTTGGAAGCACTGGGCTAAAACCACTTATTTTCTCCTCTTTCTCCTGCACTAAATTTCTTTTCCTTTCTTGAATAAACCAACCAAACAGTTAAACAGCACTGTTCATGTACCATAAACCTTCAGCATTAACCATCCTCAGCTACAGTCAAAACAGGATTTCAGATGGATGATTTAAAGAACAGTCAATATTGCATGGAAAGCTTGCACCTTGCCACAGGGGTTCATTTTCTATTAGCAGAATAAAAAACTAGATGACAGGAATATTTACAGAGCTACAAAATACTATTTATGCCTTATTCTTCACTAGGGCTGCAAAATTCTAGACAGAACATTCATCTCATTTACTTTCATGGTCTGTAAGGACATGCAGAGTTTTATTCTCTCATGTATTTAAGTTGTTTTAAGAATAATTAATCAGACACTGAAGTTCTGAAGTAGAAAAGTTATAATCACTTACCCCAATGTTAAAAGTCCCATTAAAATAATCCAAATTTGCTTGAATGAACCAAATGTTGTTTAAACCTAGTTCATCACTTCTGTCTTTAGCACGGATCAGAGACAACTCCTTATTTTCTATGAGCACCACCTAGATGTCACACACAGGAGAAGGTAAGGCAAAATAATACTGAGAAATTGAAGTACAACATTACCAAGCAGAAAACGTTCTAGTTTGCTGAGAAAACCTTTGAATTACTTGTGGCAGAGTCTGAGAGCTACAAAATGACTAGCTGGAAACCTAGCAACAATCAAAAGTATTTAATGCTTGCCAATATTAATCAGCTTGCAAATATTTTATATTTTCATATAACTTTTGTTTTCTCTGGAAAGCACCAAACACATCTGGGGATTATGCTTAAAAATTTGCATGTTTCAAACCTAAGTCCTCTGCTGAGACAACTGTGACTTCTATGTGTCCGCTCCACATAGACATCTTTTGAAGATGATTACCAGAGATCTTTTTCTTGAGAATTTACCTGACAGGATGGCATCATATAAGCAAGAACAATTCCAACATGGCCCTGTGAAAACAAAAACAAACAACAAAATCAATAGCATTCCCTATTGTTCACTCATTACATGATGAGCATCCCCATATCAATGGGAGAATGTTTGAAAGCGGCTGAAATTTTAGCATTTGCACTTCTGCTTTGCTTTGTGGCAGCAACCACCTAGAACTGCAAGGATGAAAGCTGAAAGAAACTGCACCACAAAAACAAAAATGTACATTACCCCTCCACTGCAAAAATCCACAATCACATCTCCAGGCTTTGCGAGCTTTGTCACTGCTGCTACCAAATTATTCAGTTGCTGCTGCTTCCTGAGAGCCCGGTCTCTAGACATCTTTCCTGGGGATGACAGAGAAAATGCCTAAGCAGTGATCAGCAGTTCTCAACCCTGATAATTTTTTATGAGTAGTTGCAAAGCACTGCAAATGCAATTTATGGCTGAGATTAAAAATGACTGGAACACTTGGGCGTCTTAATTCACTTCAAGCTAAATTCGTATTTAACATATTAAATACTTGGTACAGCCTTCTCCAAAATTAACTTTCTACTTAGTGATGTTAATGTATCCTTAGGAACAAACTCATATAAACTTAATGTAAAGCAATCAAGCCAGTGTAAACTCTGGCCTAATTCTGCTCCAATCTTGTGATTCATGCCCAGACACAGAGTTCAAACACATTCACAGTAAGGTTGTCAAAATAAATCCTCATTTACTGTATCTATATACACTGTCCTTAAGCATCTTGGTTTTAAAACTTGTACTCTTTCTACTGTCAATTTTTACTTTTCATACGAACCAGCCCTATTTATTTAAATGACTGCACATGCAAGGAGGTACTTCTCAAAGTCATTATTTCTACATAACAAAGTCTGGCTTTCCACCACATTTGTAACAACCAGAACTGGAAAAACCATTAATTTCTTTCAAATGTGGTTGGTAAAGTCCAACATAGAGTTGCTTCAGATATAATGAATTTGTTGAGTCAGCACTTACATATTTGTAAAGCTGCATTTTGTCTCAGCGGGGCTGAGTGCTGACAGACCTATTAAAGACTCCTTTTGCTTGTTCAGAAAGCAGAGTTTGACACAGATATTGACAGCTCATCTTCACAATAAGAAAGAAGTACTGAAACAACTCTTTTAAATGAGTTTTCACAAAGAAGAGTAAGGTGTACCAAAAAATTCCAGTGATCTCTGAAATATGAACAACTATTTTCCTACTTGGAACACTACGATATATTTGAGTATGGACACTCAAAACTCATTAAATTTGCCTATTTAAAAATTTGTGCTCCCCAATACTGGGGTGCAGTTTAACATAAAACCCACAAATCAGTAAAGTTTCCTGGCTACTACAAAAACTGTTCAATTCTCATCATCATGATAAATTGCATTTATTACAAAGTTTGTTTCAAACTGTATCCTGAAAATGGGGGAGATTTGTATATTTTATCATAAGTAACATTTCACTTTACAAATAAACAACCAATTTCAACAAACTCATCAGATGAAATTATCACTACATCTCTTTAGACAGAATGAGAAAAAAAATCACTTTTCAAGATACTACATTCTATACTGTCAGTGGCAAAGAAAAAACTGTGAAGAGAAGGCAGAGGAAGTAGGGTAGAGTTCATCCTGTGCAGTTACAGAAGACTTTTTAAGAAACCAATAATGACATTTAAAAAATATATTCCTAAGTCACTGCATGGTGGCACATTAAGATTTGTACTACTGAATGGAAATTAAGAGGTTCAACACAACCTCCTCACTTACCAGTTTTGTATTTCAGATGTATTTTGTACATCTAAAATAGAGCACTTTACAATAATAAAAACATTGTTACAGTTCAAACATTTTTTACGCTTCGTGAAAGTTACCATAAAGAAGAGTCCCAGAAAATTGGGCTTTCCAATAACAAATACAAGCCCTTTAACACAACATGCAAATTGCTGAACACATTTTAAGGAATCAACTCTTACACATGAGTAGATCCTTGGAAAAACATGTGATGAAAGACTATACTGGAAACCCTAAGTTCTTGTGTGCCAAGTATCTATATGAACTGCTCCATAGCTATTTCCATGCTTCAGTTAGAACTTACGTTCAGGTGTTCTACACCTATAGTTCTTACTGTAGTCAGTGAAGATGCAGGAATTCCAGCAAGTGCAAAATCAAGTGCTGTCACTATGTTTGAGCTAAAAATTCAGCTTCTGAGGTAAAACCTTTAACTTGTTAGGTAGGCAGTTATTGTGATTACTAAATACCTAGAAAGTCCTAAACCTAAACCCTACACAAGTATGTTCTCTATGTACCTGTAAATGTATGAACATTCACATAGCTGCACACACAACCACAATGGATTGTTTGAGTTTTGTGAAGGAGCAGTTGTCCTGAACAGAGCTTTAATCCAACTGAGACTACCTGAGTAATAAATTAAAGGAATCAAGATATCTAATGCATGTTTGTCTGCTGTATTCCCCACACCTGAAATACAGCTGTGGCAAGGGGAGCACAATTAACAGGGACTTTTATCAGGGTAATACAGGCTACTACTAGGGCTTTCTTGATCAATCAACATATCTTACTGGGTTTGTTTCAATTATTTTGACTCTCTCTGAAAAAGTACTTAAAATATTGTTGCTCTAAAACAAACAAAATGAGCAGATGCCTTCCTGTTTTATGGAAGCAGCAAGAAACCAAGTCACATTTAATTGTTTCATCTGATAAGCAAACAAGCAGCCAAGCAAATTCAGACTTCCCAAGAGATCAACCTTCCTCAGAAGTGCACTAGAAGCTGTCCATGCACAACATCCACATCTGACTGTGATTACACAGGTCTGAGAGGTGTCACTGCAGCTCAGCACGGTAAATCTGAGCTTGCTTTAAACCACCCAGTTTGGACATGGACAGCAACCCTGCTATGACAGCTCTGCATGTAGGACAAGCTGGCTTTCCAAAAACCTGTTCAGCTCCTCTGCTGCTAAAAACTAGCAAGCTAGCCCCTTAAAATTAGCTCATCTTATGTCTATAGAATAAAAGCACACTTCTAACTGCAGCACAAACCTATTCTTGTGACATTGCAGGTACAGAACTAGCGGACAGCAGCAGCAATAAGCATAAATAACTAAAAGTAAGCAGGGACATATGCTGGATATTATCTTGGATAAAATTTCAGGTTCAGCTAAAAACAGAAAAACAAGCTTTTAAAAAACACGACAAAAGCATGAACAGAGGGTTTTGTTTGACAGAATTCAGTATGGACTTGCCCTTATAACCTCAAGACAGCACACAGAGAAACCCTTAGCTAGAAATACACTGTGATGATAGAAGGTCAGCTGTCTTCTGGGTTTGAACATGAAACTTGCCTCACAAGCTTAGGTGGCTTCATTTACACTGCAACTCATTTTTAACAGGGGTTGGTTCTCACAAGAATTATCTTAAAAAAATAACTTTGACCTTCACAAATTTTCTTTTTTTTTCTACTTGGTGAAAATAAGTAATGTAAGTATTTAAAAGTTCATTCATGGTATAAAATTGCAAGCTCACTTGGTGAAAAGTCCTCAGAATTCAAGGCTTCCTGAGTTCAAGTAACTATCACAATTAATTTATTGGGATTTGTTGTAGATTTTTTTTTTCTTGGTAATTTCTGTATCACTCTCTTATATTCACTTCCAACTTCAATCTTATTATGACAGGGACCAGGCAGACAATTTTGTTCCCAATCCTGCCTCTTAACAGGTCTTAACACAAATGTTCTGAGCCATTTTCCTGCACTATATGGAAGGACAGAACACACCTGTCATGCCTCAAACAGCAAAAAAATCCATGCATGCAAATGCTCCCATGTCCTTATCCAACTTTTCTGTTCTTATTTTCCACCACAAAGGTTTTCCTAAGAGTTCTGGGATTTATTAGTATTAAGTACAACTCCTGAAAACACCATCAAATTTTCATACTGTGCAAAATTAGCAAATAGGTTCTAGGATCCCTAAAAATCAAAAAGTAAAATAGTAACAGGTTTCATCAGCAAAAACAGATGCACTACTTAGTACCCATTTAGTTGACCTCAGGAGTATTAAATGAGTAAGAAATAATTTTTTTTAAGAATTAGCCTACAGTACTCAAAAACTCTAGCAATTAACTCTTCATGGTCACCAACCAACAGAGTTCATCCTCCTTTACTATGCAGGCAATAAGTAGTAAATATTCCCTTGAGAGATGGATGAAATCATGCTTGAATCAGTAAGTCTTTTGTCTGCTCTACCTCTGGATTTTGAGCTTGGTAGCCAGAATTACAGAAACACAGCAAGCTGTGATGTGGCCTGTAGAGAATGTTAGTTAGTGTGGCTAACAAGTCCTTCAGGCAATAAATTTAACTAAAACTTCTGCATTTAAAAATACTATAGCTCACTTTGCATTTCATGAGTGCTGAGACAGTAAACAATGTTAATTGTGTCAAGAGAAGTAAGAAAAAATGTGGTTTGAAACTCAGCCGTACAAGGCAAAACATTGAAGAATGTGACATTTTCCTACAATACACTGAAAGGTCCCCATAAAATTATTTGCTCCCTTCACAAGAACCCAACTAACAGATTGTCATATAGTCCCAGAAAAAGTCATTTTCAATAAATGGTCACAACAAAGAGATTTTATTTGGCTTCACAAATCCAACATTACTGTTAATTCAGCCCATGTCAAGCAGAACTTTAAAGTTTCTATGGCATTCAGAGGTCTTGCACTTTGGCACAAATAAATATTAACTTCTGATAAAGCAAAGCCCCCTTTATTTTTGTATTGCCTTGGTCAGCGTTCAAGTTCATATAATCCTTTAAGTCCTCAAATAATCCTTTCATATTTCTCAAGTTAAACTTGAAAAGTCACTAGAATTTAACCCTATGCAACTTTCAAGTCCTATCACAGCACATCTGAACACACAGCTACCAACACATACCCATAACACACAGTATGTGCATTCTCCTATTACATATAGTAGGATTGCATACTTCTATTTTTTTAGCACAATTATCTTTTTTATTTTACATAAGCCTCAGTAAACTAATTCAAATGATAACATGATTCTACTTTTCATGGAAATTCAGGGGAAGTATATTTATTGCTATACTGTTTACATATAGCAAAAAAGGCTCAGTAAGTACAAAACAACAGATGTGTTTTTATGGTTTTATGCTAAGATACTGATCAAGTTTTTCTGAAACCAAAGCTTTTTTTTTAATGGTAGTTCCTTATGATAATTCAGTATATTCTAATTATTTCCTAACACCCACAGTAGCTTCTGCTAAACTCTTTTTGATACCTGTTGGCAGGTAGAGGGGCTTATTTGCTTCTTTGTTTTGGAGGTTGTTGAACTTTTGTGTTATGGGCTGGTGTTTTGTGTTTATACAGAGTATTTAGTCAGATTAATATAGGTGGTTCCCATGGAACCACTAGAAAAAGTAAAATTAAAATAGATGTAAGGATTCCAGCTCAGCTGTCATTTATTTACAATTAAATACTCTTAACAGTCAAAAATAATACCACCTTTTTTCGACAAACTGCAAAATCTTGTAATAAATATAATTAGCAGAGACGATAACTTTGCCTTGGTCCACTGGTCACCTTGGCTACCTGAACAGTGTTCTTCTTCAACTTCAGCTGCTTTTATTCAATCTGTGTGGGCCAGTGCTGAAAGTTGAAGATCCTTCTCCAGCCTGGGACCACCTTCCAGCTGTCCCCTTTCACTGCACTGCACTGCCCTGCCTCCCTTCCTCTTCCTCCCAAGCAGCAACTTGTTAGCTTTCAGCAACATCTGTTTCCTACTTACTGCATGACCACACCAGAGGAGAGAGAAGTATCAGAAGATGGGCCAGCCAGTCTCAGCATCATCTCCACGTATGCCCTGGCAAAGACCCAGTTGAATCACAGTCTGAAACACATACATCAAAAGGCAAAGAGGGCATGCAAGAGGCAAATGCGTCTCAATTCTATCTTTCATAATGGTGGAAGGAGGCAGCTCTGATTGAGCAAAAGGGATGATTATATTTTTGAGCACCACTTTAATTCAATACAGCAAGTAGTGTTTCTGTAGCTTGTCCACCTGGGCATAACTCAAAGTAGGGGACCCAACAAGCATGGCTGTTGAGAGAGAAGTCGGACCACATCCTGCATTGGGACTTGAATGCCTCCTCATGGATATAAATCTGTCCATTTAAAAGCAAAAAGTTACATTCTTATGGTTTCAGCATTGGGAATAAAGCAGATCTTCCCTCCAGAGTAGCTATAAAACAATTAACACCACAAAATGTCTCTAACCAACTCCTCAATGAAATCTAGATTACAGAATGACACTGACCTTGGCTCTCCACTTGTCAGGCTCAGTATAAATAGTTTTCCTTATGTTCAACTCCCCTACAGTTGTGAAATAATTCAGTCTGTCTGTCTGAGTGATACTGGACTAAGAAGTTATCTGTCACTGGAAGTCTGCCTCTTAGCTACAAAGAATATACTTCTTTACTATGTGTGTTAAGCCTAAGGGTCAAACTTTGAGCTCTGACCTGAGTGCAGAATTCAAAGGCTGGTCTCTAACAGAGCAGTTTTCAAAAAGGACTTTGCATATTTGGTTTTCCTGCTTTACTTCAACATAAAAGAAAAGTAATTTGTTAGCAATAATCTTGCACCTTCATCTGGAGAATATTCTTTTTTTTTTCATTGTTAAGTCAATTATTAAGGTAGACCTAAACGTGAAAAATAAATTTGAGTCTGCAGAAAAAAAGGAATTCTGATCCAGACCAATGCTAAAACAAATCACTTGTCACTTTAAAATGACAGTTGTAGAATCATAGGTTTGGGTTGGAAGGGACCTTAAAGATGCATGGGATGGGAAGACATTCTACTACACACAGCTCAAAGCTCCATCCAGCCTGGCCTTGAACACGGCTCAGGATGGGACATCCACAGCTTTTCTAGGCAGTCTGTTTCAGTGTCACACCACTCCCACAGTAACAAATTTCTTTCTAATACCTAATCTAAACCAACGTTTTATCAGGTAAAAGCCATTCCCCCTCATCTCATCCCCTACATGCCCTTGTAAAAAGTCCCTCTGCAGCTTTCCTTGAGGCCCTCTTCAGGTACTGGAAGGTGCTGTAAGGTCTCCTCAGAGCCTTCTCTTCTCCAGGCTAAACAGCCCCAGCTCTCCCAGCCTGTCTGCAGAGGAGAGGTGCTCCAGCCCTCTGAGCATCTTCATGGCCTCCTCTGGACTCACTGCAACAGGTCCATGTGCTTCTAATGTTGAAATTTTATAAGCTTATGAAGACATGAAATAAACTGAGAAGCGACGCTGAAAATATCCAAGAAATGCAAAACCAGTTGAATTTGATCATAAAAGTATTTCTTTTAATGTAGGATACTGAATCTGCCGGAATTTACAAAGAAAACATAATCAAATTATAAAAAAAGTTTCACTGCCTTTCCATTTTCTTCTCCATCAGTTCCTTTTAAAATCTAATACAATTACTTACACAGGAGGCGAAGTTTCAAAATCACTCTCATTGAAAAGTAAGTGGAAACATTTAACTCCAAACAGCTTCACAAAATTTTAAAGTAGGTATTTAATCAGCATTTTCATTATGTTGAGATATTTCTGTTATCCTACCTTCAGCAATGTGAAAGTAATTCACATTTTGGAAGGCGAAGGAAGAGAACTATCAGAAACAAAAAAACCCCACTTTGAAGCATCACAAAGTATCAACTATTCTAGCAGCCAAAGCTCTATACTGGACTTTTTTTTATTTATAGAAAACTACAGCAAACCTTAATTTTTACTTTTTCATTCTCCTGATCTCGTTGCTTAGTCCCAAGGCATACCCAAAAGGAACTTGTAGGTGGGAAAGCATATGCTTCCTGGCTCTGCAGACAGTCTCACAGAGTTATATCGTGCTATAAAGACAGAGGGGCCACAGATCTCCGAAGACCACCAGGAGAACTAAATGCTCATGCCTTTTCAAAAGGCACATCTACAAGCTGCAGCAGAAAGATGCACTTACACAAGATGATGTGGCAACTGTGCTGGATTTCTGAGTGCTTTGAGCCCTGCAACTGCAGAGGTAAACAAAAAATTCCTTTAAAAAACTATTCCCTTGTCTGTACTTCTAGGGATGCCCAGGTTGTTTCTCTGTAGGCTGCTACACCACACCATATGGCATGGGTCTCTCACTGCTTGTTCAAGCATGTCCCAGTGCTGCACTCCACATGTACACGGCATATGGACAATTCAGCTTCCTCGCTGGCCTGCTCCAGGCACTGTGACACTTGCCCAAAAAGCCAAACAGCTCTTTGTACCAAACAGATTTTTTTTGTACTTACAAAAAGTGCTTGTAATAATTCTTGTAGGTTTTTTAAGGCATATGGTTATGAGTGAAGCCCTCAGAGTGTAACTCACTCCTACTCTTTAACCAGGTATAAATTCCTATGCAAACACTAAAGGATATGATTTATTATTTGTGTCACCAAGTGACAACATTTATCAACCTTTTCTCTTTCCCCAAATTATACTATATATATTTCCCCAATTACATTATATATAATATTAAAATATATATAATACTTAAAGAATTGCAAGGTACAAAAGGAAGCTTGCTCACTGAACAATTCAAGAGAAAATGTAGCGTAAAGCAGAACAGCATCTATGCTAATGGCCTGCTTCCTAACTGTGCAAACACAGATGACCTATGACAATTATATTTTAGTTCTCAAAGAAACACGAGTCTATTATATTACAATTAAGTTGCTGTGTTTGTTTACAGAGACTAAAACATTTGTTCAATGAGATACAAGATCAGATAGCTTAGGGTTATTATTGATTCACTTGCTCTTCCTTTACATTTGGAAATTGCTATTCTAATCTCTCTTTTAACCCACTGGATGTGAAAATATCAATTTCCTCTTAAAACAATTTTCTGATTTAAGTTCAAAAGTAATGGAGCTGGGTCAAATTAAAAAAACCCAAACCATTCTGATTGTATAAATATTTCCTTACTTTTCCATCAGAGTTTTAATGTATTAGTCCTATCACAAAACATACCACTTTATCACAAACACTGCTAAACAGAACAAGTGAGCGATAACATGCAGCAACATTAACCAAAGGGCTGTGCTTTTATTACTGTCCTCCACATTTCACCTCTTCCCATTTTAGGCACTTTTTCAATCCATTCTTGGAGAATTAAAATATGAGCTAAAGATTCAGTGAAAACACTATTTTATAGATGAGGTTGAAATGCAGAAAACCTAATTTTTGTTTAACTTTTTATGAAACAGTTTGTTTTATAATATGCCTGTTTGAAGCAGCAACAGACATACCCTAATGCCCAGAGCATATAAAAGCAATCAGCAGCCACATTTACCCACACAGTTCAGAGGAAGGTGGTTGGGCTTTTGTTGTTGTTTTTGTAAGCTTTTTTCTACCCTGACTGGATGTTTACCAAAACATGCTCTGGAACTATGAGGTTTGGAAACACACCACATGCCATTACGTGTTGGTAAAAGGGCATGTAAATACTTACTTTTTTAAGAGGTAATGGGCACATAGGCCAACTCTGCAACTTCACATATTTCTAAAAGCAGCAGTCTCTATGGAATGAATAAAACTGCTATTAAGTTGTCTTGGCATAGTTGGAACGTCTATTCACCACTTCCTATCAGAGCACTGCATTAATTTAGTTCATCACAACAATTATTAGATTTTCAGGGAAGTTGTGTTATTTTGTTTTTTAACTAACCACTTAGAAGGATGGGACAAACAAACGGGTTGATAAAGGCCAACACCTTTTGCCTGGAGCCTCCTTACAGCTGAGAACACACAGCTGCTCTGCACTTGGCAGTTCAGAAGGCATCAGTCTCCATTCTGCAAACACCAGACTTCAAACACTTGAATGTTCCTGAGGAGCCTCAGAGAACGAACAGCATTCATGAAGTCACTCATGTGCACATATGTAAAAATGGGCTCAGCCCTCACTGGGCTGGAGGAAAACAAACAGACAAGACCTCCTAATCATTACAAATAAATAAAGTATGAACTACCCTTCTGGAGAATCTACAGCATGCACTTTGAGTTAAGAGGTAAGGCCAGAAAAGAAAATCCCAGAGGCCACATTGTTTTTTATTACATAAAGTTTTTTATGGTGAAATGTGATGATGTTTTAGCTACAGTCAAGGGAATAGGAGAAGAGAATGCTACAATGCATGATTTAAAATATACAGGGCAATAAGCAAAAGGACAGGAAAGACAACTGCACTCCATGAGAGCATTTCAATCTGCTCTTTATTAAGGCAAGCTGTGCAAAATAGTTTTATCACTTCAGGCACAAAAGCCCTCTACATCTCACATACACTATCTTGGTGTAGTCTAAAAAGGTCAGACAGCTATGAAAACTGACCCTTGACAACCTAAGCAGGAACTTGTCCTGCTTTCATTTTTTTGAATAAAGTATATCAAGCAAGAAAAGAGTAAGGCACCTTTAAAAACCATAAAGACATATAGATAGTAAGAATAAATCAAAATTAATGTTTGGATCCCCCTGAATGTAACTATTTTCTAACTAAAAAGATTTGTTGTCTGTTTTTTTCCCAATTGCTTATCTTCAAAACTTTTTTTCTAATATTCAACAAAAAGCAAACTAGAAAACAAACAGCTAACATAGTGTTTACACATTAATCTATTTATACTATTTTAAAATTATTTTGTACTAGATTATGAAGACTCTATATGTACTCAAATTAATGAGTGCTATCCACACTTGTATGTATTTGCTAGCCACGCGCTTCCAAGTTTTTCACATTATAATATTGCCAACAGCAATCTTCACAAAAATCATGTATCAGCACCTTTCTCAAAACATTAGATTAGTTCCAAAGTTCTTAGCTCCTACACATTTAAGCTAGCTGACAATGTCTCTTCACCCTTCTCATTCTGAAGCCTTTGAGATTTGTATTTTCAAGCTATTTTTCTAGAATCCCAAAGATTAGGGAATGATTTTGTTTTAAAATGTCATGACAGAATTATGAGCAGAAAAAAAAAAGACTCTGCAATCACCCTTCTTTGCACATGTATTCATATACTGCCTCTCTTCCACTCCTCTTTCTTCACCTTTCTGCCTTACCTTCACTCCTTTAGGGTCAAGATGCCATAAAGTCTGCTCTTTTGCCTGTATCTTATGCTCCTTAGATGCCCAAACCCATCTATCACAGCAAAGTGTTTAAGATGGGAGGAGAGGAAAGGACAGCAATACAAACCTTAAAAAATGAAAGACCATAAAACATTTGGGGAAGAATAACAGAAGGGAAAAGCAACTCTGCTGTACTAAATGTGGGAAAAGGTCTCTAACCACAAAAGGAGTACTGTTCTACCGATGCACAATATTCTACCAAATGTCAGCAACATCTAGGCTTGGGAAGCAGGGGTTGCTCACTTTCTGCAAATTTCTTCAAATGAAGATGTCACTGCCTGACAATGAAACCAGAATCAAATGGTTTGTTTCACTCGCACAAGCTCCTGTCTTGCTGAGAAAGGGGAACTGAAGTCAGTTCTCACTGGGGACTGAGTGCTCATCTCTTGCAAAAACAGGAGAGCTCCTTCCCCAGCAGGAGGCTGCTGCTGAGGTCAGAGCAAGGGCCAGATGCCCCTGCCATTCACACTCACAGCTGGCCAGCAGCAGCTTGCCTGCAGGGGACCAGCTCTCAGCAGTTAAGAGGCAGCAGGAACAGAGATTTCCCTTTCTGAGCTCCTTATGCTGAATTGTTTATAGCTGATTGTTAAGGAAAAGGTAAGGACTGAATTGCCTCTGTACAGGAAGTCATGAATAGAAAATAATTAAAGGAAAGCCCAAAAGATCCCTTCTGATATATTATATATACACCAACTCATTAATTCCCATTACCATCTTTACTAAGAAAAAAAATTAAATATTAGCTATATTAAGAATCTGGAAGATTCCTGTCTTTGATTTCCTTATCAATAGGAGTGAGAGAGCCTGAACTAAATCCAGAAACAAGAAAAGCTGCTTGGAAGACAGACATGCTTCATTTGGCCCTTATGTGTCAAGCAACTGGTCAGCTGGCTGCAGGACAAATAGCAGGACTTTCACCTTAACTTTACACACTATGCCTGTTTACTTTACAAAGATTAGTAGCTGGAGGAACTCCTCCAAAACATCCTGATGAAAAGGAATTTCATCCTTGAAATTTCATCCTGCATTTCAGTTAGTACAAAAATTAAATCCCACACAGCAAAGGTTTGATGACTGATTCATAATGCACTGACATTTCAATATGCAAATAACAACATAATTCCACAACGGCTGTATATAACTTCCAAACAAAGGCACCTGAGTTGCACATGGAAAGGCCAAGGTTACACATTTCTCCATTCTCTGAATTCTGTCTGATCTACACACTGCAATTATCGCAGCACTTACAGCTTGATCCTGTATAAATCTGGAGTTTATGAAAATTTTAGGAAATTCCATCAAATTTGCTGTATGAAATGAGTGTCTTTGGTATTCACGTGGTTTATGTTAGCTGAAAGCAATGAAAAAACATTCAGGAGTTCAGAGGAAATATAGGAATTACAGAACTCCATCATAAGGTTTTAATTCAGTAACAGTGACTGCTTGACCACTCAACTTTTTTCCTTTCTTTTTTTTCTAACTAATTTTCAAAGCAAAGTTGGGCAGATGGGAATCAAACTGCAGTTTAGACAGTAAACACAATTATTTCCTTTGAATACCTAGCTAAGTAGGATGTTTTCTATACAATTTAAGTGAGTCACCAGCTTTGGAAAAGAGTTCTTTTAATCTCTGATGTTGAAGGTCAGTATCTGCTTGTGCCAGGTTACCAGTTTACCACTGTAAATGCTGATGATCAACATTAAATTTTGTTTAACCTCCAGAGCTGCACTCTGGAATAAACAAACTTTTGTCATAAGTAGTACATATGACAGATTTTAGAAAAACAAACAAAACCACCACTAATGAAACATCTCAATTAGCAATTCTCTTTCCATGGTCTTTTCCCTCCAGTGCTTTCTCAGACTGTGAAGGCACAATGAGTAAGCCATGAGTTGCTAAGATGGCAGTCCCTCAGCCATAATTAAGTGCCTGTTACAGAATGCCTGCTGTGCAATTTTGCAGGTAGCATGCCACAGCCAAGTACAGTTACTAAAATGTCCCTTAACATGCCTGTGGTGCTCTTAGTAACCAATTTGGGTCAGAACCAACATCTCAGCATTCTCAGCTTGGGGAAGTTCTGTAACTATGTAGAAAGAACAGACCACTTGCTAATCAAGGCTGCCGTTTACTATTACAGAAAAAACTCCAGGCTTTGTACCAAATGTATTCATAAAAGCAGCCAGCCCATTGGTAACTCCACCACCTTTAAAGTTACAATAGATATTTATCCACACTAACAGAAGCAGGGCATTTTGCAGAATGGTTCTGTTCAAAGTGCTCCTTTTCATTATTGTCAGTAATCCAAACCACCCATTCAAATCCTGCCAAGCTAGGTAAAGGACAAATTGACTATAATCACCAGGGACAAATTATGATGCAGTGGAAGACAAACCAATGAAATAAACAGAATAAATATCTACTCCTGTCCTCTTCATATATAAAAATAATGATGTGGTCATCTGGATCATATTACATAGTAATAATCACCCATTACCAACTAATGCTACTTTATTGCACACTTTATGTCAGACAGATTGTGAAGTTAAACAGTAGAAATTCTTCATGACAAGTCAAAAACATGCAACACAGACAATAACATTTTAAATCAAGTTTAAGAGATGAAAATGAAATAAAATTTCAACGTTTTAATGCATTTCTGAATGACTACACATTAAAAAAAGGGGAAATGTCTCTCAAACACAAAACTGTCAGCTTATGCTACACAACACTTCACAAATAAATACATTCCTAGAAGGTTTTCAGAGCATGTATAAAATACCAGTTAAGAGACAAGTTGGTTATATCAATTCAAAAGCTGCCTAATGATGGATTTTTTTTTTTTTTTATTCTGGCTAATCCAATGTAAGATCACCTCAGAAACACTGCTGAAAAGCTAATTGTGCACACAGTTCTCCACTACATACATACATGCTTGACAAAAGAGCAAAGGAGGGTCTTCTGTTACTATAAGGAATAAAAGTACTCAAGCTTCAAAGTATTGTCCCACGTTAACTCATTTTCCTAAAATCCAAAGAAGAGGCAAAATTGAGTTTCCAAGACAACAAATATATAAAATTGGCACCTGTTGCTCAATCAATGGTTCTAATAATAAAAGGCTCCTTTTTCTTGTGTCTTAAGCAGCTTTGTGCCAGGTGGCCTTTTGTATTATTCTTACATAGTTTATGAAAGCAAATAATCAGCAAAACCCATAAATCTCTTCAACCATCTTTGAAACAGAGACTTGGATTTAAATGGAAAAAAAAGTTAATGAAACTGTGGGCACCAGCCCAGTACTGCACTCCAGGTCCCCAGGCTTTACAAGTAGCAGCATTAGGGAACAAAGTCATGACTTCATTTGGCCCTTCCACAGCAAGCGACTTGGAGCAGCTGGCTGCAGACAACGAGCAGCACTTTCAGCTTTACACGTCACTTCTGTTTACTCTACAAAGTACCAGCATACTTAAGGCCACCTAACTAGACAGAAAGGTCATCCATAAACTTATCTCCCCCACAAAAACTGTGTACTAATGAATCTAGAGGAGGAAATGCACAACAGTATCCTCTTCCCTTTTCATGTTCTCTTTTCACTACTTTATAATATGTGCACAAAATTAGACAAACAGTTTTGAGGGGATGGAGAGAGACAGAAAAACTGCAGCATGAACCAAAGTCAATTCAAACAGCTTGCTGAACTTCTATAAATTGAAGCCAACAGAAATGAAAAATTATGAACTCTTTTCCAACAGAAATTAATCAGCTCAGTCAACTAAACAAAGACTCAGGATAAAGAAGTATTTGCCTTCAGAAACTTAAAAAGAAAATACATCTCCCACTAACTGCCAGAAGGCATGCTCATGAAACATCTGCCTTAATGAAAAAATACCCAACTAAACACAGACTACAAACCCAAGATATTTAAACAACAATCATTTGTAGTGTGTTGTGTAGAAAATGGGCTCTGACACAAACTTTGTGTGCCAGTATAATGTCAAAGGAGCCAAAAGCTGGAAAACAAACAAAAAAAACCCAGCACAAAAAAAATCACAGCAATGTTTTTTTGAATAAGACCTCTGGAGTGCTCTTCTAGTGCAAAAACCATCTCAGAACTCTTTTTCCTTCGCCATCACCAAATGTGGGTAAAGAGTTGTGGTACTGGAGGTTATACAGACACGTTTACTCTGTCATCATCCTTTAATGCTGATGCAGAAATTGATCCACTAGGTCACCAAATATCTGTGGCTACAGACCCCCTCAACACCTAATAAATTTTAAGAGGGGATGTCTATCATTGAAAAAAATTAATAGTTTGTAGACTTGATATCGGTACCTGTCAAAGAAATGCCTCAGCAGTGCATCTGCTAGCTAGTACCTCAGCTAGCAGTTCTTAAACATGAAATCTGTTCTAATATATATATATATTATATTTATAGATATATAATATATATGAATATATTAATTTTTATATATTATATATAAATAATTATAATATTATATTATATAAATTATTATAATATTATAATAATTATAATATATTTTATATATTATAAATATATTAGATATACACATATACTGTATATGTGTATATCTAATATACACATTTCTGATAAATGACTGAAGGACTGCTTCACATCATTTACAAATGAGGACACTCTAAAATCACTACATAAGGAGGTAAATAAAACTTTTGTACTGCAAAGATTGTTTGGTACGTTTGAACAAAGTTGGCCTGTCACGTGTACACACACAAACTGGGCTTAAGCAAATGTATATGAAGCTCAGACAGCAAGAGAGTCACCTTCTTCAGAGTGGGGTTAATAATTTCCATGTTCTGTTACCCTACTGTCCTAAGTCTTCCTATTCACAAACTCCACAGAAAAATCTGCAAGATTCCTACTGCATCCCATTCTATGTACGACATACACACTGACAACCAGCATACCTTCTCTGGACTTATAACTGTGTGGGAAATTAAGAAGGAAGGATCCCAGTTACACCGGCCTCAAGGAAATCAAAGCTCCCCTAAGTAGCTGAAAGGAACTGAGAAACACAAGGATCCTTCACCTTTGAGAGCAAGGCACATCCACACTCCTGTTGGTAGCTCTGAGACAGATGTTCTGCAGATGCTCAAGCCCTTTTTTACCCAGAGAGCAAAGGAAGCATTTGGAGAAGAGCAAGCTAATGGGGTATGGACGTTGTGTGCAAATTCTCCTCAAGGCCAAAGGCACAAAACTGTTCTGACAGTAACTAATACAGCACAGCACAAAGCCTAACCCACAGTGAGAAGGGTCATCAGTCAAATCAATAGCGTTATACAAATAAAATTCTTAAAATGGGTGTTTCTGCTTAAGAGTGGGATTATTTTGAAGCAATTTGATGGGATTTTACTTAGATTAAACCACTTCTGCAGTAAACCAAGCTGAGAAGACCCAAAGCCAGAACAAGCATATCTATGCTAAAAAATTATATTACAGTTATGTGGAAAAGTGTTTATTACAACAGGGCAAAAAAGACTACACGTGACTATAGAAGTATTCACAACTGAGTATTCAGTCATTTTTAAGTGGTACTTTTAATTCAAAAAGCCAAGAAAACCTGAGCTGTAAAATAGTAATGACAACCTCCACTGTGTACGTGCATAATGGCAAATATTGTCAGAAAAATGCAAGATAGTCAACAGCCACTGAAATTTGAGGATGGAAGGGAATCAGTGGTTTTCCATTCAATTCTCTCCTTAAGTACAAAGGAGTTCAAGATCCTTCGATAAATCAAAATCTGTAAAGCCCATTTCTTCTCTTGTACTGAAGCTTTATACAAAAATGTAATAACAAAGTATGCTTCTAATTTTACTCATGCAGCAGCCACGTGATGTCTTACAAATGGACAACAGACCACATTCTATCAGATTTGATTTCTCCATAAAGCTGTTTTGAGTTAATAACTAAAATATTACAACACTAGGGTTTTTCTTTTAATTAATTAATTAGTACTAAACTGAAAATTGTTCAGAAAATTAAGTTAAAAAAATTAGTTGAGCACTGTGCTATGTCCCTCTCTGACACACAACAAAATTAAATTAAATAAAAAATGCATGCAGTAGCGAGCACTCACCTATGCAGCATATTTGTGATACAAAACTGAAAGAAATAAATAGTCTTAATGCTTGTTTCTTTGGCACTGTGTATACTACACAGTAGCAAATCTGAGTCACCTTAATGAACAACATAAAATTAGAAAGTTGCGATTCTACCAAAGCCATGTTGCTCAGTTTTTACATGACCTCAGCAGGACTATTTCTACTCTGAAACAAAGTACACATATGGTTGCAGTGAGGAACAGTAAGCCCTACAAGCCACTGCAAAAATTAAATTTACTAAATAAAACCAAAATCAAATGGAATTTTCCTTGTATCTTAAGAAACAGCTGTTTTTAAAGCAACTATTTCCACATTTATTAAAATTATCAACAACTTTCTCAAAAAAAAGCTTTACATTGATAAAGAGTCTTGAACTAGA
The DNA here is from genome assembly GCF_009650955.1 of Corvus moneduloides. Taxonomy (NCBI): domain Eukaryota; kingdom Metazoa; phylum Chordata; class Aves; order Passeriformes; family Corvidae; genus Corvus; species Corvus moneduloides. The sequence goes on along the minus strand of NC_045480.1, from coordinate 42,974,329 downwards.
TATGAGATATTACCTAATTATTCATGATTACATTATCCATGCAGAACTTTCAGGAAAAAATATACCACAAAAATCTGCTCATCTTTCCAATAGCAAAATCATGAACAAATGTGTTCACCTAAACCTGCATGTTTTGAATGTGACACAAACCCAGGCAAAGTGCAATCTATAAGCAAATAACAAGTTTTGCAGAAAGCTACTCCTGTGATTTTCAGCCCCATTGTTTGTCATTGCGACAACCTACCAACCTTATCTTTATATAAATTGCTGACCTTGTGGCTCAAATAGGAGTTCAACATTGATAATCTCTGCCATATGTTCTACTTGCTCCCTACAAGTGAGAATCAGCTGGGACTATGATCTTCATGCCACAGTTAAAAACATACAGAGGTGCAAAGTGCATGTATTAACCACAAAAAAAGAAATTGGAAAGAACAAATTAACCTTTGTTTACAAAACAATATCCAAAATGTCAAAAAAGCTTGACTGAAGGTATGATTTATTTTCTGCATTATGTCTTACCTAACATCATCCAAGTAAGTTACAGAGAGCTTATAATGCCAATATACATCAAGTGAGATCACACGTGGGCCACAGCATCCGGTAACAAGCACAAGCAGAGGAATGTCAAATACGTGCTGCAGATAAGATGGAAAGTAATCCATTTGGCAGATGTTTTTCAGCAGTGTAGAATACAGGATTAAGAAGTGTTCTGTCTCAGTTCAGGTTGGGTTTTTCGGGGTTTGTTTTGTTTTTAGAGAAGCAGATTATTTTAATGAAGTAATCATTTCCAGTCTTTCAAAAATGATGAGAGCATACTAAAGAAATAATGGCAATGCTTCATAAAAATTGTATGGTAATAGACTGTGCTCAAAAAAATATATGACAGAACACAGAGACCCTAACAATTTTGAAAGATGGCTATATAGCCATTTATGTTGGCTTTCATAATCATATTCCTCAATATTCAGCATTAGCACACAGAAAAGCTGAACAGCTACTTCATGGGTAAAGAACCAAATCAGCTACAAGAATAAATTCAGAAGCTGTTCAAGAGTAAACAGTCTTTCTCAACCTTGATTCTAAAAGTTACATACAAAAACCTCCCCCAAACTCTAAACCTCCTGGTTACAACACTTTTTGCAGTAGTTGCTTATAGTTTTGCATTTACATTACAAGAAAAATGAAGCATACCCATAAACCTAATTATTTTAAAGGACGTCATAAATATCTTACAATACACTTTTATCACATACTTTCATGCTACTACTACTGAAGCAAAAATGAAGGTTCCTCCTATGGCAAAGCATTGATTCAATATCACTCTGGGAACTCAAATAACACTTCTAGTTCCACCTCCTTTGCTCCAACTGTTTTTTTAAGAAACATTTGACTTGTTCTGAAACAGCTTTTATTTAGCTACCATTCTCTCTACAGCGCTGTTGTTAAGCCAAGCCAGGTTTCAGGTGTCCTTTCAGGACTAGCACAGCAGTATCCAGGCACAAGTTCCAAACTGTACTAATTTGTCACAGGTACAGCAGCATGCCAATGTCTAATTCAGATCAGACTCCTACTGCAAAGAGATCTGACAATGAGACCATTGCTTCTGTTGTGAAACTGAGGTGCTACAGAAATACAAACAACAGGAAAGTCCCTGGCCTTACAACTCTGCAGACCAATAGATGACTACTATGATAAGAAAACTCCAACTTAGATTTATAGCAGTCATATGACACTTGTTAAAAGTAAAACCAGCAATTCTGCCTATTACAGTTGAAAAGATCTAAAGAATGTATGCAAAAAAGCACCCAAATCATCAAATTAAAATATTACAGATACTAGAAATTTATCCATATTAATGTTGAATTTGTCATTAAAGTCCACGAAATTTACCTTGCACAGAAAGTCTGATAACCTAGTTCATTCTTTCAAGTTTCTATGTCTAAACAAAGATTTAAGTGCATCCTTTTCCCTGTATGAGGGGGAAAAGGAGCTACAAACACCAAATCCCTAGTTACATTACTGAAACACGCATTTTGAGAACAGGCAACACATCTACAGGTAGCTTCTGTTGATGATACAGAAACATAAGAATTGTACTGAAAGATAAACAAAATTTCAAGGAAAGTATACCCATTACTACTGTAAGACACAATAGAAACATGAGGCATGATTCAAGATACTGTATCTATAAATTGACTTATTTCTTGCATAAACTTAGTAAATACAGTGCAAGTAACAGCACCGTGTTCTTTGCTAAAGACACTGGTTAATTAAATCCCCCTGACCTTGTACCAAAACTCATGACGCCATCCAGGACGCAGCATGAAATGCTACCTCATGGCAGTCTGTGACACGCACCAATATTTCTCCCTGTCTCAAGCAATGAAGGACAGGGAAAGAAAACCAGTTTCCATATGCAGCCTTGAACACCACATATCCAGCCTAGAACCATTTACAGTCTGAGCCGTGCAGCTGTAAAGGCATCAAGCACAAAGTTTAGGACAGCGAGGAGTGTTTGCATAAAAGAGTCAAGTTTAAGAGTGCGTTTTTACTTTTGTCCAGCATACTCTGGTTCCTAACACGTGAAATTCTGCAGAAAACATGCAATGCAACCAAGAGCTCAGGTAAAAACTTTGTCCAGTGGAGCTTCATAGAGTCACTCAGAACAGTTTATACTGCTAAGAAGGACCTTAGACTTTGAGGTGGGGGGATGGTCTGTTGTTTTTTACTTCTTGTCACTAGAAACGCAAGGACCCATGGAAGATCTGCAAGTGGGATATTCAAAAGCATTTAAACAGATTTAAGAGCCCCTCACCAATCAGATACATCAGAAAATTCCAGGGAAAGCGTGCTGATGGAATGACTACATGAATGATACCTCAACTGGTCTACTCACACTACTTACATCAGCCATTCAAACACCAACACAAAGACCAACAACTCCATGACAGACTTGCAAAACCTTTAAAGCACAAGCTGAAATAAAAGCACCATATCTCCCTCCATTATCTCTGCATCCTTAGATCAATGTTCTGCATTAGGAGGGGACAAATTTTATTGCTTCAGATTAGGTTTGACTCATTTTAATATTGACATTATTCTTCAATTCTTCTACACTTACAAAATAATTCTACAAAGAGATGAACTTCCTACTTGCCTTTGCTCTTCAGTACTATAGAAGTTTCTAAAGGATGTGAACTCCTTTTGACATTGCTATGGTAAGATGCCAGAAATTTGACATGAAACATAAGCCAAAAATTAACTTTTCAGAAGCATTTCCAAACCATCTGGAGAAGAGGCATTTCCAGTACAAAATAATTAATACCATCTTCAATAAAACCCTAAACATACAGTAGTCTGCCCTCTCCTTTGTGTAATTAAAAGCTTTGAAAGCACCAAACTACTCAGAACATATTATGAACAACTCAAAATAGTGTTAAAAAAAAAAAAAAAAAGGTAAAATTATTAGGTTTGGGTTTTTTTCTTAAACACAGCAGTGCTGACTTAATTGAAATTGCCAATTAGAGCTTTAAACAAACAACTGTGCATAAAAATTCACCTTCAGGAAAAGCCAAAATCAAACTCATGACCTTATCCAATGTAAAGCTGTATCCAAATCAACTAATGCAATCATGGTTCTTCACATGAATATCCAAAAACAATGAAAGTACAGATGGAAGCCGTAAGTAACTCCAAGAGACAGAAAAATTCCTCCTTAACTCACACTTTGTCACAGCTGATTTATGGTTTGGAAACAAATTCTGTACCTCAACTCTGCAACACAGCAAGATTGGGGGAGGGAAGAAGGAGGTATATATGCAGCCCCTCACACAGCGCTCACCTTTGAGCACACACATCACATTCAAGGCACATTTTATGTGCACAAGCCTATTGTACTGCCAGGATGAAATATCCTGTGATTCATTAACTCCTTATAAAATGTCAATGAAGAGCTCCCAGATATTCACTAATGCTGCACAAAACTTGACAATACCTCAGTAAAGATTCTGACATGACAATGAGGCAGTTCTATACTTGCAATGTACAAAATCCAGACATTGGAAAATAAGTTGTTCAAAACATGTTTGCCTACATTTCTGAAGGAAACTGTTTAGTTTAATAACCACAAAATAAACCTCCATTTTATTTACTATGATAAATTTCTGAATGCACATAAAATCTGGGGAATCACAAACTCTGGAAACAACCACTAGCCTTAGAAATAACAACTTAAGGATATTAAATATTAAGTAGGAAAGATTAATAGAGTTTCAATAATCAGGTAAAATCAAAACTGCAAATTAAGAACACAGCTTGAATTATCTATTCGCAAATAATCTACAAATAATCTAATGGGTTCTCCAAAGATCATTACAAAAAAACCTCCTAAATCATCTATGAAGTACTTCAACTTCCAGCAAGTCCTACTTTTCCCCCAAACAAACAACAAATAATGTTTTTAAAGGACTTACCCCCAGAACAAAATATGAGCATCAATAAACTTGAGTGAGAACATCATATAAATTCTTTTGATGTGTTTGCACTATTTTGTTACCAAGGAAGCAGAGACAGACTTGGGCTCAGTTTGATGTATTTTCTAGGTCGCAGTCTTTTCTGTGCGTACGCACAGACACTACACCTTCCTTTTCATATTTAGTCCCTCTTCTGATCTTATCCTCTGTGTAATTTCCCAGTGCCTATATTTTTGAAAGCAAGATTTTATCAGGAAGAGAAGTTGTAAGAGGTTCAGTTGAGAGAGAGACTCCTTTTTGCCTCGTTTCCAGGGTTCATTTTCAATGTTTTGTTCCTGTGCAATGTTTAGGCCAAACAGCTCTTCACAGTCTGCCTACTTTCCTCCCATCCTAATGAGGATGGTTGCATATTCTCATGTGCTCAGTGTTGCTACAAAATAAAAAATTAGTGAATTACTAGTTCGTTCCTTTACATCCTTTCATTTGCCTATTTTTTCTTCTAACATATTAAATGAGTTATTTCCCTTTCCTCTGAATTCCAACCATAACCTAGCCTACAATGCTACCATGTTTTTTAATTCCAAAACATTGGCCCTTGAACTACTGCAGTATTTATTGATCAATTAAAAAAATAAATCTTTTGCATAAATCTCATGTTGTTACGTGTAAGCCAGAAAGAATATTTCCAGAAATTTCCATTAAGCTTCTCATTTCCTTACAAATATCTTCCCAGAATTACTCCTTTGCCCCAGAGAATATAAAACTCCAGCAGAAGTTGAGCTGATCAGCTCCCCCCTCCTTCACTCCCTGCTCAGCTGTTACCTCTTTTCTTAGACTTGAAAGCATTGAAGGCAGAAGGTGTTACTCTGCTATGTATTTATGCAGCACCCAGCACAACACACTCAGCAATTATTGCTTTTAGGTGTACTCCAACACAATGAATGTGTCAACTGTTAAATCATCAACTCTAATTTGAAGAGGGAGGAAAAAAAAAATGTTTTAAATCACTTTTTCCAACAGGTGGTCCCAATTTTTGGGATTAAAGATTACCAAAATGAAAAGTGCCACATAACAAGCATCTTTCTCTTGGATGACTCCTTAGTCCAGGGCTCAGCTCCATCCATCCAGGTACAGTTCCATATCCAAAGAGATTGTGCTGCCCTCCCGTGGTCTGTGAAGATTTTAAGCTCCAGAAGTCACACGCAGAGCTACGAAAAACACTGATTCTGCTCTTGAAAGACAGATTGCATAGCTAAACATTACATTTTGAAGAAAGCAAGAAAGCCAAAATGCTGCTGCAGGGGTATCAAAGGTCTCCTGATGCCTCTGCCTGAAAGGACTGCTTAGGCTTTGAAGAGGAAACACTAAGAACAGTCATGTTAAAACTCAGCTGTCCCTCAGGTACAAGGCGTAGAAAACAGCAGTGTAAGTGACCTATAAAAATACTGCAAAGACAGGTGAAAACCCCCTAAGTTTAAATCCTTGTGTTGATTATGCTACATAGGTAAGTTAATTATGAATCGCCACACTCTGGGATATGGCAAATGGGTGACACAAAGGACCTAAAGGACACAAGCTGTACACCCTACCACGGATGTAGCTGGGATTTAAGTCTAATGACAAAACTTACAGAACAATCTTCAAATAAGTAGTGAAGGCATTTTACAGCAAGAAATACCAGAATACTGAAGCGGATTAAACATCCCTTTTCAAGATCGGTGCTACAGAAAATCAATTTAAATTTTACAGCAACTTGAAATACTAAGATACTAGTATATTCTTGAAAAAGATTATGAAGAGTTATGTCAACAGCAATTTAACATTTTATCCAATAGATAGAATATTTGGAGATAGATTCAGGTGGAGGAGGAGTTAACACTTTTCTTTCTAATTAATACAAATATGATAAATATGTCACCACTGTCTTCTCTATGAAGTGACACTTTGTAACACAGCATCACTTCTAAGTACACCTTATTGATCATTAAAGGATATGATATTCTATATTTCTATTCCCCAAAAATACCTCTGATGACGATTTTGAGCCATGTTCAAAAGAAAATGTCTTTTTGAATCATATTAATCATCTGGATATTTGCTGGACATTGTTCCAAACCATAACTACTAGAATGGATCAGCATTCCTTCATTAGTCAATAGTAAACTTTCACAAAAAATGACCTGCACCTCCATGCTATGGAGTACTTAGCACAAACTCCACCTCTAAACCTCTGGTTTAGGGAATAAATAATGTAACTTTGGGGCTCTGCTATTTCATGAACAGAGAACATAGAAATACAAAAGGGAGAAGGAAACTAGTAAACTCTACTACAGTTATATCAGGAGGAAAAGAAAGACCAAATAGTTTAAATGAAACAAAGGGCAGAGTTTCTTAGCAGGCTATTTAACATTCATTAGAGATTTCTGATTAAGATATGAAAAATTAATTTAACAATTCTGTTAAATACCTGCTAGGCACCTATGAGTTAACGTTTTTGGGTTTTATGGCCTTCCATGTGTCTCAGAACTTCAGAGCCAAAAAAGAAAAAAACATCACAGTGTAACGAATAAAACTGTTTTTTCTATCTAGGGCAGATCACACTCAAATTCCACGTAGGTAAAGTCAGTTTAGACCAGTGACTGTCAAGTGCAGATATTTTGTAAAAGTTCACTCTGGATTAATCAAGAACATGCCTCAACCATCAGAACTAAGACTACTGTGAATTTACAAAAATCATTACGAATTGTCTTCAGCGTTCAAGCCATAAATCTGTAAAACATTTCAACTGGCAAATTGCAGTATTTAATTTTAATTCTTTAGGTATGTTCAGTAAACAAACAAACCACAACCAGACTAAAAAAGCATACACTGAACTTTATGTACAGTACTCTACAAAACAAATCTCTTCGAAGCCTAATAAACTCCCAATTAACAAGGACTTGTGACCTGTAAAAATCTTACCTCCAGGAAGAAGACCTCATCAAAACCTAAACTTTTGTAGTAGGGGATATTCAATATGAAGCATAAAGGCTTCAGCAATTCTCTGAGGGCTTACACTTACTCCACAAAGCAAGGCACTACCACAAAGGTGACACTTTCCAATATGATTATCAGCCGTATGAAAGTCCATCAATCACACTCATCACAATGGGATTCTACAGAACAGACCAAACACCAAGGAGAACAGGTCCTCACTGAGTCAAAATGCAGCTGTTAGAAGTTGGTATTAGTCTTTCTAGTATAATTTTTAACAAGATACACTAGCAACTGTTGTTTTTTTCTTTGCAGATTTTGAATACTTCAGAGGCTATAGGCATGTCGTTTAGATCAAAACATCACTTAAGAAAATGCAACAGACTTCAAACAAACATAAATGGACAGAACTTGTATCCCTCATAATGCATATGCATTGATTCCATTAGGCATAGAAACCAGCTATGTTTTCAAAGAAGAGTATTCATTTTAGTAAATCATTGTGCCTAAAAATCATTACTACATACTAATTTAACTTAACCATATAATAGCTTTGCCTCCTGTCTCTAAATAGGCATTTAAAAATATAAAATAATTAATTCACTTCCCTTGTTTTGCTTGGTAACCCAAGACAATCACAAAAGAAAAATGGAGGAAGAGCACAGTAACAGTAGGAACAGTGTACAATGTCGTGGATGAGTTCTCTGGTTTGATGACAAGCCTGAGCTATTTTTTCCAGCTAAACCTGAAGAATGTTTTGTCTAAAAGTTAGTAATTACATGCAAACTTCCATGAAATTTGTCCTCAGGCCAACTATACAATGTTATATCCCCGAACAGTCAAAAGAGTCTAAGAAGTCACAAATGAAATACAAGTTTTGCAAGAATACCCTTCTTAAGGCAAGCCAGTAAAAGAAGATATATCAGTGTTGCCTGTATTACAAAAATGAGCAATTTTCCTTTCTCTTTGTTACTGAAAATTACCTACTTCTCAAATATTTATCAAGACTATGAGGCAACCTGGCTGTATTGCCATCACAAGTTTTCCAGATCTTGAACTGCAAAATATAATGCACACACAAATGTGGTTTAAACTTATTTAAATGAGTGCAGAACTGTAACTTTAAGGAGAGGTTAATGAGAAGCAGCTTCAGTTGAGTTTCCCTTGGATTGTTACACCCATGTGGCTGGCAGGCAAAGAGCTGTCTGATATGGAAAAATCAGTTGAAGAAGAAGGATGAGTTCCTGCTTCAGGATGCCTGAGACACTGAAACAGGCTAAAAAACTATTAAAAAAAAAAAAAATCTTCAAAGTCTTTCAAAAAGTTCTGACAGGCTTGAAAGGGAAATGGAGAACTTTAAAGTGTTGCTTTTAACTCTTTTTGTTCTACAGAATGAATGACTGTCTGGATTTAATTTTAAAAATACAGTTGCTTTTAACATTTAAAGTAAAATACACAATTTGCATCTCTTGATTAGCAAAAATTTTCATAAAATGTCAGATTCCCTAAACCATCTTTGATTTTTAAGCATAATGTATTCTCAACTCAGAAAGCATCTTTCAAGTAAAAATATTCAAAAGGTAATACCAATATAAAAAGCAGAACAAAATAACAGTGACCTAGCCTCATAAAAAAATCCCAGAAACAACCCAGATACAATTTTGACAACAATTTCAACTCAAATAAATCTGCATCTAATACAACATTTATTGCACAATTATTATATTACTCAATTCTATGAGCAATTACAAACAACTTTAACATGGACATGAAGTCACAAACTTTTATACTGGTTAGAAGATAATTACATCATTAAGTGCTGTTCCTTTCATTAAAACTAATTTTGTTTATGATGAGAGTTAGGAAATATTCAAAATTTTCTTCTTTCCCTGTTGAGAAGCCACACTACATTAAAGTATCCTGTACTTAATATCAGTTCTGGAAGCTGAGGGTAACACTGATCCTTCAGGATTGTTGTTTGGTAGGCAACAAGACTGTTTAATCAAAACATCAGTAAATTCCACAAAACTGGAACACTGTGCTCTGTGTTATTGCTCTAGCCTGTGTTATTCAAAGGTACTTAAGGTTCAATGTTTCTAAATGTTTCTAAATTACATATGTAAACATTGTTTTACTCTTGTTGGTCCACCTGATATGTCTACCAACACATTTTTAAAATCTCTTCATAAAATCTGCTGTCCTTCCTAAGTTACTCTTTCACTTTACAATATCTAATTTAAACTAGTTTATCTAGATTAAGAATCTAATATCTAATTTTATCTATTTTAACCTCCACTCTGGAGAAATAAAATGATACTGTGAACCTGCCACTCTTCCTTAACCAGCTATCATTTCAGCATTATTATGATTCTTCTATGAATCATTCTTCTCGACATAAGCAATTACAAACTTAGTTTATAGCCAGAATCAGGTAGGAGACAGGCACAGATGATCCTACCATCCATCTAGCTTTAAAATTTATGAATTGGTGAGTTTAAAGAATGCTGCTGATATGAAGAAACAGAGTACAGAGGCATTTCTAACTAGATTAATATTTCAGACCCTGTCCAAATAAAAGAAAATAAGAGTTGCTGGGCAAGGCAGGGGAGTAGGAGGAGCTGAGGAGAGTTCGGGGATTGAGAAGTCATTTTATAAAACAACACCCTAGTAAATAGGTAAATGAATTCTTAAAATAGTCTCACAACTATTTGCATATTTAGTCTTCAAAGAAAGACCAAAGGTTTTATCTCACCTGTAGACAAATCAGCTGACACCTTAATTCATAAGTTATGCATACTAGAAGAACAAATTCTCAGCTGACCTAAATTATTTAGAAAAAGCAGACAACATAAAGGCAACATTTTCAATATTATCTATCTCTACATCCTGAAGGCTGCTTCATTTCCCCTCCCCCTCCAAGGAAAAAAAAAAAAACCAAGCCACATTTACAGTATAGTATTAATTATTCTGTGGCTTATAAATCAAGGTAACAAGTCTCTTCATAACAACAGTTTAAGGGGCAGCCTTACCACTGAACAGTAGTTGCCGGGCTTTTCAAATTTTGTCTCATTTTAAAAGCTAAGCATTCTAAAAATCTAGCAACTTTCTCAAAAGTCTGAACACCAGAATGCAAACAAAGGGCATGTATCAACCAGGGTATCATTTTATTCAGGTCAACCTACCTGTGACAGTTTTATACAGTAATTTAATTTGGCCATCGACTCCCTACCAATCACAAAGCAAGCATAAATCAAACAACCACAGTCATTCTGTCTTCAGCTAGGCAGGCATGTGCTGTCTTCCAATAAATTAACACTCTTTCCTGCATGCCCAACACAGAAGATGTGAAAGGCCTTTTCATTTTCAATATTGGCTTTATAAAAATTGTGCATGGAAAATTTCACCTCTACAAGTCAGATATTTCTCCCAGTCAATTCAATACTATGAACCCATTTTTTACTAGAAATAAAAAGTATATTATATACCTGACATGATTCACTAGGAACTATGTTTATATCCAATCCATTACATTTGTTTGGACCAGCTATAAAGTTAAAGAATTACATGTGTTCCATTAATGGGTAAGAGCAAGCTGCACTTGTAAAATGTGGTTATTTTGATGGAGTTTTATTTATTTGCCTAGTTTTTAGACTGATCTTCTTCACACATTCTGTAATTGACCCCTCTGTCTCCTACTGTGCACGTACAGGGGTCTTTTCAGTTTCACCTGACACGTCATGTTTCAGCTAAGGAGTTCTTTTCTAACCTACTACAATTCCTTCATTCAGGAAAAAGGAAGGCGGCACTATCTACAAGCCTACAGAATTTGGTTGCTAGTTGTCACATTCACTCTTTGAGCAATTTTTTTGGAAAGAATAATATAAATTTGTTCACAACCACTACCTTTGTAAGTAAATACCATCTCATGCATACTGTGACTGAAATGATGGTTCATTTCAGATGAGATACCACAAATAAAGTATTTGTTTTAAGTACTTCCTGCGTAAGAAGTATTTCAACTCATGAGAAAAGTAGTAAGGGTTTGTAAGACTGTGGGTCAGTTACTTCTCATTCTTGAATTTCACAGTTGGATAAAAAGTCAATAAATAAAAAGATGTTTTAAAGAAAAAAAAAATAGATTCCCGTCTCAAAAAAAAAATCTCTTTTTTTTGTTTCTTTCACAGTGAAGACAATGTTTGATGAAAAAACATGACAGTACCAAAGGCTTCTATCTCCATATATCCTCAAAGTAATAAAGCAGCAACAAGGGTTATCACTGTCCAGCCACACATTCACACACTTTCCCCCTCCCTTTAATGTGCTTTGGATGAGCCTAAAGGAAGCACCCCTAATCATATCCAGCCAAACTGAGTTTAATATCCACAAAGCCTTTGCAGTGAGTAGGAAATGAACCTGAAGACAATGAATGTGTTCACACACACAGGACCAGGAACACAAGCAAAGATTCCACGATTAACTGAAGTTCCAAAAGGGATGAAAAACCCCCTTTCTACTGCTGCCTAATAATACAACAGAGAAGATGTTGCATTTCTTTTCTGGTCACAAATTAAATATAATCTCCTCTTTCCCAAACTTCACATATAATCAGCAGTAGCACACTATTTCCATTCAGTCTTATTTCAACAAGCCCCCCTTCCCAAAATTTTCAGCCACTGCCTTGCTAGAGGAAAAAATGAAAACATTTCCTATGATGACATATATCAGTCCAGGGAAATAATCACATGATGTATCTAATTTTCCTTCTGTCTCACATTGTGACCACCTGTATTTTATATTCTGACCTGCCACCCTCTTTTTACTATCTGTACATATTGACAACCACAGTAACTTTATTCCTATGGAAGGTGTCTATGGATACCTTTACTTCTACGGAAAACTCAACACAACCAAGCACTGAGCTTGGTTAGGATTTCTGAGTTGTGTCAACTGCCGACTGAAATCAAGGTCAATCTTTTGTTCCCAGTTTGGTCATCAGCTGTTGATGACCTGAGGGAAGTTGCATCACCACGTGTCACAAACAGACTGAATTTTAATACAGATTTGAAACTGCTTACCTGTCTTAGAGAGCTCTGAAACATACTGAAAACTGGCATATTTTCCTATGAAACAGTTAAGCAGCTTCACCAGAAGGAGACCCTGTTAAATACACAGACATACAAACCCTCACCTTCCCCAGGACTGACTGCAGATGGTAGACTGGTCCAGTCTAGGGTCCAGCTGGGGCATGGATGAGGAGAAAACTTTGCTTCAATTCCATTTTCCTACATGAAAGGAGGAAAAAAAATAAATTAAGACCCTTTACCCACTTAAGTTGGTATCAAATTTCTCACTAAATTTAATGGCATCAGATCAAACTGCAACCCTGTCAGCTTAAGTGAAACTGAACAGGCAGATGACTCAACATTATACAACACTCAAATTACGTATTTCTCTTATTCTCACAAGAAAGCTGTGTTCATTTTTTTTAGGAAATGCTGTCAGCTTCTGTGCAAAAAATACCAAATTATGGAACATGATGGACAGTTTTCTTTAACAAAACTCATTAGGGTTCCTAGATGTTCAAAGCTTTAATCAAATAGCAAAAAAACCCCCAAACCAACCCAGCTGAAAAGGTTGGATAATAAAGCCAAACATAAAAGCCACAGTTTTTTGTCATTCTTTACATAAATATCTTTAAAAGAGAAATACCATATTGCAATTCAAACAAAAAGTTATTTTGATTATTCAGAATAATTGATAGGACTCCAGCAGCCCTATCTTTGCCCAATTCCTGAATGAATCAAATATCAGAAAAGTAGAATCACTTCTAAGTCAATGCGCATCAGATTTAAGACAAACAAAGGGGATTAAACTGTTCAAGGCTGTCAAAACCAGCTTATACAATTCTAATAAATTTTACCTACTCCAAATCAAGCCAATATGGCTATAAAAATAACTCATTAAAAAACTTAAATTACCATTAACTTAGTCATGGTTGGCCTTGGACCACCTATAAAATGACTGTCATCATTATCCTCTTCTAACTCATCAGGAACTGAAGAGGAGTCCTGTAGCTGTTCCTCTGGAGCAGACATCAACTCTGGAAGCTGGAGAAGTTCCATGTTGCATTTGCCAGCAGCTTTCTTTACTCCAGGTACTTCCTGAACTCTTCGGTACCAACTGGATATCAGTGGCAAGTTTACCAGATTTTTGCCTTGTCTCTTGCTGGAAACCTAGAAAAATAAAAAGGGAAGGTTACTTGATAGTGTAAATTTCTTGCAACAAACCACCAAAAGGCACGAACTACAGGAGCAAGCTCAGCTCCATGCCAAGCACATGCACTCACAGCATGATGGTAAAACAAAAATCAGCTTGTTCAGAGCCCCAGGTAGAATTGCCAGCTGGCCATTTAGACTTTATCTGCAATTCCCATTCGCTTAATAGGATGAAAAGGTTTACATGATCAATTTTAATCATAATTTCAGTCAGTAACAGGAAAACTCCATTTAAATAATGGGTGCTATTTGCTAACATAGGAATGATTAGTTTTGGTCGGTTGTTAGACAAAAAACCCCAATGTAGTAATTTGCAATGAATACTGAACTCTAAGCATGACATTATGGTACCTGAATGCTCTTTCTCACAAGTACCTCTTAAAAGCTCATCCGCCAACAGCTATTTTGCTGGAAACTGCAAGCCTGAAATACCTTAGACTATGTGGTAACAGGCATACATTACCCCATGTCTTTACTCAAGTCTTTGCACTACATCTGTGACTTTTTTCAAATTAGTACTGATTTTTTTTTTAAATTGTGTATTTACTCAGACTTTTTTAGAATCTTAAGATCATATTTTTATACAATAATGGTAACTAGTATCTTTCTTTCTGAAGTAAGTGTATGTGATTATGAGTTAATATGGCCTCCAATAGAAATCAGTATTTTAAGGGTAAAACATGAAATAAAAAAATTTCTTTAGTAAGAGTATGTTGCACATATTAAAAAAAATATACCCAAATTACATTTTAGCATGAAGTCCAACTACTTTTAAAAAGGATGCATTTGATGAAATTAAGCATCTTTTGTTTAGATTCCCAAATGTTCTAGAACAATGGAGATCATCCTCTTACAGAAGAGGTTGTGAAGTCTCCTTACAGACATTCGAAATACAACTGGATGCGATCCTGGCCAACCGGCTCTAGCTGACCCTGCTCTGAGCAGGGTGGTTAGACAAGATGAGCTCCAGAGGTGCCCTCCAACCTCAATTATTCCAGCTTCAACTATTCTGTGATGCTGTGCCTGCTTTAAACAGAAAATTAAAAATCATGATTACAGGAACAGGCAGAAAAGGCCATGCAAAACCAGCATTCCTCCACGGATCTGTCTGCAGTGTGGAAATAGAAATTGGAAAAGAACACTTGAAATGACAAGAAATTTCCAACAGCTCTCCTGCATGCTGTGTTTACAATATGCTTAGGGTAACCACAAATAATTAGCAATAGCTAAAGGAGCAAAAGAAGGATGAACTGTGTAACTTTAGTATGCAATTTAATATCCTAATAGTAACACAGGCATAAACACATTAATTCAGTTAAGGAAGAATTCTTTTGGAAAGCAATTCTAAGAGGCACTGTTACACTTGATAACAAGTGTTCTAAATTGTATTTTAAAAAGTGAATAGTGGTTTCTCCCAGATGAGGAACTGAGCCTTTGTTATAATTCTATTAATTTTCAACAGTTACAACTAATAGAAAGTGAAACAAAGGTAACCTCAGAATGATAACAGCAATGAAATGAGGTAATGAAAAACAACCCTTCAGCTTCATTATCCTACTTTTGGTAATTATAATTACAATCAGCTAGTCAGGTCTCCTCATATTTATGGGATGGTATTTTCCAGACACATACTCACTGAAAACTTCATTATTATTCACACCCTTAATTCAAAGTGGAAATGCAACTACAGTGATTTTTTTAAACACAATCCAGGAAGACCAGTTATACAAGTGACAAATAACACTTCAATACAGAATTAAACTCTGGCACTTCCATCAACAAGAGCAGTTTCAACTCACTGCCTGCAAAAAGCTTTCAGATGCAAGTTTTACAATTTTGATGATAACTGTAGGCATCAAGGTATAATTGCTTAGAAAATGATCATTCCCCAGGGAACAGAAATAAACAAACATCATCCCAGAGCTCTTGTAAATTAGGTAAAAATTGAACCGAAAGCCAGGTTTTTAGGGCAATCCTTGGTGTGAGCTAACACAACTGTACTGTAAAATACCTAGTTCATAAGAACACCAGGGCTCAAGGGTAACACAAAAAGTCAATAAATACAGCATTCTCAGCTACTCACAGGACCTCCCCAGAACTACTTCACCTACATTGCTGAAATCAATTAAGCATCTGATGCAAATATCTTCTCATGCCTGGCACCAGTAAACCAAACATTACTCTAAAAAGTTAAGCTCTTATTTAAAAAGGCCTTGGAAAAACAAAGACTGAGATACATTAACATTTTTTAAATAGTAAGAAAGCATTCTGTCTTAATATTTTTGTTTAGTATCATCCATACAGAAGTTGCTGTTCACCTCCAATTATGTAATTTGCAAAACAAACAAAGCAGATCTGAATTAAGAAGCATTTCTGAAAAATAACTCATCGTCTTAATTCAAAGGCAGCATATTGCTATCATCATAAAGAAATCCATTGAGGATGATGATCTTGGTTAAAGAAGTTATAAAGTGGACATTTGCCACATTATTAATATTCAATAGTCATTATCTTGATTCTAGAGACTGTTATTCTCAATCTGCCTAACAGCATCTTCTCCAGGAATTCCATTTGTTTTCAAATACCATAAGGGAAATTTGGCAAACCAACTTGCAAAATCAAAATGCAAATGTTCCTGGAACAGACACCAGCTTAGGCATAAATCTCATAGAGTAACTGCAGGAATACTGGTAGGAGGCAAACTCGTACCATTTCACTGTAATGGGAAATAAAGACATAGTTGTCATTTCCTTAAATCTTTCCTGTGCATATATTGTCATAAAACGAAGTACAAAGATTGTGCTGAGCAAGACTCTTGCACAGTCTTGCCACAGATGTTTTTCCCACTGTATAACTAGTTTTTTAAGTTGAGCTCAGGTCACCTGTACTAGTATTTTAAAATTATTATTTTCTGGGCAAATTGGTACCAAAATATTTCAGTACAATATTTTAAAAGTTAACATAACCATTGATATGCCATGTATTTAGAAGTAACTTTAGTGATCTCACCAATCCCTGATTTTTGTGTTTGTACAAAAACGAGACAAGTCTTCGATTTCAGGTTAAGGTCACATTGTAAGCACCACAATATGTTTCAAATTAACATCTTTTACAACTTTTAGGTTCTTAAAAAACATACATGTACACTAGTTAATATTTTCAGAGTCTGTCATCTTACCAAGAACTGGTGGATGCACGGCAAAAGCACTAGATCTGCCACAGTAAAATAAAGCCCTTCTGCAAAAACGTGGTCCAAGAGCGGAAGGTCAGAGGTTTTTGCTCTCCTGATGTGAGGGGCCTCCCTGTTGATTGCATCTGGTGCTTCCTGGGCAAGTAGTTTAGAGAAAGCTACACTCAGTTCCAAACTTGAGGGTGGATGTTCATGGACTTCCCCTGGTTTTGATTCCTCTGTTGCTTCTTTACCAAGCACAGGCACTGCAGCCTTGGCACCTCCCTTCTGTTGTTGAAGTTTTTGCCTTCGAATTTTGTCATCATTATGTACTCGGACAGGTTCTCCAAGCTTCCTTTCTAACAGTAAAATGTCAGGAGGAATTGCCTGGCAGTGCTGAGGAGAGGCTGTCAAAAATCTTTCAACAGCAAGAGGTATGCTGATCTCACAGAGTCTGGTCCACTGGCTAACCTGTCAAATAAATTTACATAATCAATGTCTCTACAGAAAGAGAAACAAAATCCAGGGTTACTTTTGGTCCACTTCAGCTTTAAATACATTCTTTGTTAATCTTAGAAATGCAGATATTTCTGTATTACTTCTGCAACAGCAGAGTTAGGAAGCTAAACTTTATATAACAGAATGAACAGTTATCCAGCATAGCATATTTTTATTTCCTTATTATTGACATAAAATTAGGCTGGCTGCACAACTCATAAGAAGCAAAGCTGTGAACTGGGTTGAAGGCACAGTAATCAATGGCAACCATGGAAATAGCAATCATGACAGGGTGGAGATCAACATCCTGAGAGGAGTGAGGAAGGCAAGTCTAGATGGATGAGCTGCCAGATGAGTAAACTGCTATGTGATAAATGGGCTGACATCTCAACTCAAAAGGTAGTGTTGGTTAATGGTTCACACTCTACCTGAAGGCCAGTTAGAAGTGGAAATCTTTAAGGGTCTATCCTGAGGCCTATCCCATTTCATCATCTTTACCTGGAGAGGGGAGATGGAATATACTCCCATCAAGGATGACAGGGAATTGAGCAGAGCAGACAACAAATTCCCAACAAACTCCTGCACAGACTAGGGAATGGGCTGAGAGGAACTGATAGAACTCAGTAGAATATTCCACACCTAGGAGGGACTTATCCCCTGGAATGGTACAAGCTAGGGACTGACCACCTGGCCAGGTAGCTGAAAAGGCACTGGACAACCTGGTGAGGATAAGCTAAACAAAAGCCAGCAGTGCACCTTGACAGTGAAGGCTAACAATATATGGTGCTCTTGAAATCAAAATTAACAAGAAATTAGGTACTTCTAAGTTTACTCTATAACTCATTTATACTGCTAGACATGAAACAAAGATCCGACCTATTTTTTTAGCATCAAGGTTCTTTTTGTGCTGCTAAAAAGTGGTATCTTCAAAAATAATTATTTTTCATCTTTGTGCCAAAATACAGGTACTTCTCCATAGAGGAAATTGCATTTTCTAAGCAAATTAAGTTTTTTACTAAAAGAATTTACTTGACATCAATATTAAGAGTCTACTTCAGAGCATTCAATGCTTATTAAAAACCTATTAATGTATCTAAGAGAGAGACACACTCACTTCAGCACAGGCTTTTAAGCAGGTCTTCTTAAAGCCCAAGAGTTCCAAAAGATCCTTTTTAGATGGATCTGCCTCGAATGTTTTCTGTATTATATGTCTTAAGACCACAGAAAGCCCAGCTCGGCAGAATTTGTCATCTTTCGCGACAACAGCAGGTAAACTGCAGCTCTGCACAACCACTGGAAGCTGACACCTGGAGATTAAATGGACCTCGAGATCGCCAGCGAGGTTTTTTGTCACAGACTGATCACCCACATCTTCGCCAGTCGGCACTAAAAAAACTTTAAATAATTTGCAGTCACAGTAGGATAGCAAAAACAGTGAGATAGATGTATGAAGAGGAAAGATACTATCTCTGCACTGATGAGAAAAAGCCAAATATAAATGTTCTTCAGTGACACTATCTTTCATCTTCTTCCTGAGATGAAGTTCCTGAAATGGAAATCAGAGTACAATATTCATAAAAGAATACAGAATTTAAAAAAAAAAAATTATATCACCGCTTCTTCCACTATCTGCTACAACTGATTTTAACATAAGAAGACATCCTGCCTGAATAATTGGCAGGCCCTTTTTTGACAGAAAAGGATGGTTCCACATCTACACTGCCTGTTCACATACAGATAGATCATGGATAGGAAAATGATCTTACTTTTTTTAAACATTTTAGCGTATTTCTGACATCAAACAAAACCTAAAGAAAACGTTTCATTTTCAAATTTTAAGTGTGTACACATTTTAGAGCAAGGCTTTTTTGATTTTTTCAACACCAAAATCTCCCATAACATTAACCATGCATTACTGAAAACAACAAGTTCCTGAGCACACATCTGCAACAGTCAGTTCTCTAATACAAACATCTGTCTTTCTGTAACTGCCAAAAGGCATTTATAGCAGGTATTTTGGCCATGGGAAAAAATATTGGTTTTGGTATAAAAAAATTAATCTAGAGTTGAGTGAGATAATAACTGAAGGACACATAAGCAAATAAACATTCATCTCATGCTACTACATGAACACCTCAAACACACAACTACTATAAACCAGTAGAATTCAACAGTACCAGAGCTGAGATTAACGTCTTCTCAGTATACTAAAAACTCAAAATAATTTTCCTTATAGTGGGTTGAAAGCTACATTTTTCCTACTATAATATTCCATAGGAGTTTAACATAAGGCACTGACGCAGTCATTTTTCTGCTCCATCACTCAGCAGAATTGCCCATTACCTCACAGATGACAGCTGGCACTGAAAAGCTTTAGACACTAGATGGCCCTCTTACAACAAGCGTCACGGACCACAGCTGGAGCGCAGTGAGGACAAGAGATTTAAGTGTCGCTAAGAAAGCCCAGAATGGGGTTTTATATCCATATATATAAAGCACGAGTGTCACTGGAACAGCATCAGTCTTTCACATAACCGTCTACATTAATAAGGTCTTTGCACAATTACATGAACACGATGCAAGTACTTTTTAAAAAAAAAGTTTTCATTTGATACATCTTGATTATTCAATTTATTTTTTTCCATGTAGACATGTATATCATGCTTACTACTTTATACGGCCTACCAAATCAATTGCCCTAAAAGAGGCAGTGGAAGAATAAAATTAAGTCCACCTGACATTAAGAACACACTAACATCTGTTACAGTGAAATATTTTTAAACCATTAAATAACAAGATCAGTGGCTTATAATGTGGCTTTTCTTTAATTAATACACTGCCACACAAAAAACAGGACAATACACAATGCAATACCTACTTTACCAGAAGATACTTTATTTGGGTAAATCTTGACAGCATGGAAGTTGAGACAGACTCAATATCTTAAGTACAACTCTGTGGTAGAAATCATATAGCGAAGGCTCTGCCAAAGAGGTAAATCAAGAAGAGCTACTCTTACCATGGTCACATCCATAGTTACTAGCATTTGAACTCCTGTTCTCGGCTACAGTACCTCTTCCAACGTTAAACAGTACCCTTATATGCATTCGGGTTATTATTTTTGTTTTCCACGGGAACTCAAAGAACTCACATGTCCATCTTCTCCTGGCCACTCAGACATACACATTGACCTTAACAATCATTTCACCACTGAATTTTTTCTTCTGGTTGACCTTCCCGGACACGATCAGCTATTTTGATCATTATCATGCTGTACGAGCCTCCTAAATATTTTCATAAATTCTGATGAGGTTTCTATTTCCAAAGTACATTATTCTCTAGTTTACAACTTTTAATCACCTGTTCTTACAAGTTATTTTTAAAAACTTCTTAGAAGTAATTTTAACAGAATGGGCTTCTGTAATGACTGCAACTTGTTATATGGGTCATTAGACCATCAAAGCATTCAGTCTGGATTTATTTTAATTTTAAGTTATTGCAAAAATTTCTATGTCCCTCCACTACACCAGTAACTGAACATCTCACAGACTTTCCTCTCAAAGAGCCTTGCAAGGTGGAAGTTTCCTGCGTTCCTTTTACACATGTGAAAAAGCAAAAGCAGAAAGAGAAATTTTTGTTTAGTGTCACACTGGAAGTCTGTCCTAGACCAAGCCAAAAAATTGGACATTTTTCCTTAAGGGCTTTGCTGCTTGGTTGGTTGTGAGATTTTGGGGTTTTTTTAAGGTCAGTTTATGACAATGAAAACTACAATCAGGCTAACTGTATTCTCAAGTCTCTCAAAGAAGAGAAACTAAATTAATCCATCCAGGAGTTCTGTCTACAAGTGACTTTACCTGTGTTTCCTCATTGTTTCCTGTGAGAAGATAAGGCCTTTTTAAATCATCACTCAACTGAGCTGTACACCCTTACACTGCCACACCCCACCCCTCTCCCACATTTACTTCAGAGAATTCCTCCCAACATCTTGTCTCTAAGCACTGACATTATAAAGTCGCTTCTTACATTTTTTGTTTCCACGACAGGCACTTTTTTGCACTGCTTTGGCTCTGCAGAGTCTATATTCCTTGTGGATTTATGCACAGATTTTCAATTCAAAGACTTAACAGCCTACCAGGTTGCCCACTCTCACTTCAGTATTTTCACATAACTACTACCCACCCATTAAATGTGTTTATTAACCCCTTGGCAGCTTACTAAGGCAAAAGCAGACCGTAACATACACAATAAAATGAAAGGTGCAATACAGAACTAACCAAACCTAGTAAGACATTGCACCATTTGCTCACAGTACTTATTCGCAGCACTTTTTTCTCCAATTAGACTGTAAATTCTGTGGGAAGAGACAGATTTTTATTCTATTGGCCATACTTATGGTAGCCACTGTTTGAAAGAGGGAAAATGAGAAGCAACGATCAATGCAGGATTTGTACCGTAACTTAAAAGACAAAGACAAATACTGTTGCCTATCTTTGGGATAAAAGACACCTACTTAAAAATCATAAACATTACGTAAGCCTAACTTTCATTAGCTGTGCTGTTTTTACCATTTTCTCTTTTCTTTCAGCGTGCACTAAACAACAGTTAAATTAGTTTCATTCAGCTGCCCTGTTAACAACGTAATAAAGAAAATCGCTGCTTTAAAAACAAGTGTTTCCCATAAAAATTAAAGACAAATAAATAAGTACATAAACATCCTCTTCCTTTTAGTCCCTGAAAAAGATCTCATTCATTTGTTGATTACTACACGGTAAAACAGAACTTCTGTTAAGCAGACGCGTTAACATTAGAAAAATGTTTAATACAATGCCATTTAAAAACGTAGCAAATATTTAACGTAGTGCAAAGTAATATTTGTGCTTTAAGGCACATAACTTGAGAGGCTGGAGTTACATTTCTATCCAGGCAATCCATTTGCTGGATGAGTTCAGGGCCACCCCTACACCCTCAGGGAGCCCTGCGGGAAGCACACAAGAGCTTCGGACCCGAGTTTCAGGCGAAGCCACAAATAAAGTGGAAATTGTGGATGGCTCTGGAGGGCCAGACGCGGGCGGGCCATGAGGGCCAGACGCGGGATACGAGGGCCAGACCCGGGACACGGGGGCCAGACCCGGGACACGGGGGCCAGACCCGGGACTCAGGACAGCAGCACACACCTGAGTTCGGCTACTACAGAGAGTGACCCCGTCGAGTCAGAACTCCCTCCCAGACCCGCTCCCCAAAGCCTCTGCTCCCAGCTCCTCCCGGCGCCCCGGCAGCGCTGCCAAAGCAGCACCGGAGCTCCACCGCCGCCAGCTTCCCTTTATCCCGCTCCTTTTCCTTACCCCGGCCCGGCCGCTTCCGCCCCGGCTCCGCCCCTTCCTGCGCGCGCCCCGCCGGGCCCCGCCCCGGCCCGCACGCACCGCCCGGAACTGCCGCCCGCGGCTCGCGCGGCGCGGGGGGACTGCGGTGGTGGCGGACCCGCCGGTGCGCCCGCCTCCGCCTCCCCCTTCTCCCCGTTCTCGTCTCCGGTGAGACAGCAGCGGGCGGCTCTGCGGGGCCTGGAAGAGGGAGGCTCGGGAGGAGGAGATTTGGGGTTTTGGAGAGGGAAGAGGGGATTTGGGGTTGGAAGAGGGAAGGGAGAGGGCGATTGGGAGGAGGAAAAAGGAGTTTGGGAGGAGGGAGGAAGAGGGGAGTTGAGAGAGGGAAGAGGGGGTTTGGTAACAGGAAGAGGGAATTGGGGGGTTGGGAGGGGAAGAGGGGTTTGGGAGGAGGGGAAGAAGAGGGATATAGGAGGAGGCAAAGGGGGTTTGGAAGGCGGAGATTGGGAAGGGGGAGAGGGGTCTGGGGAAGAGAAAAAATGAGTTTGAGAGGAGGGAGGAAGAGGGGGTTTGGGACGAGAAAAAAGGGCTTGGAAAAGGACAGTAAGTGTGGGTGGGAGTAATAGGGTGTTTGGCAGGAGGGAGGAAGAGGGGAGCCCTCAGGCACACTTGGCGGCTCTTACCCTCGGACCCCGCCTCGAGCTTTGGGTCTCCTGCGATGCCGGCAGGGCCCGGGCGGAGCGGCGGCCGCGCTGTCCCTGTGGGACACGATGGTGCCAAGGGACGGGCCCTCCTGGGCACACGGGCACGCCCGAGCCGCGGCCCTGGGGAAGTCCGTGCGGGGCAGTAATGGTGTAGGGGGTGGTGTTTTATTATTTTAAGCATTTTAAAGGGTTGCTTTCAGATGAGAGGCCTGTCCTTCGTTCTTGGAAAGAAATCCCAGGGAGAAGTTTGCAGCAAATAGGTTGCAGAAGGTCATGTCGTTGCTTTGGTGTAACGATTTCGGAAATTCGGGTTTAACTAAAGTTTGCTTCTCTCCCTGAGAAATTAGCAGGAGGATGATACCCAGGAATTTGTACACTTGATAAGTTTCAGTAGATATTGAATAAGGGAAAGGTGAAAGCAGTAGTGGAGGTGTACACAATTTACCAGTGGCTTGGACCAATGAGCAGTGACGTGTTGAAACAGCATCTTCAGGTCCATTTTCTGCAGAATATTGAAGCTCAGAGGTAGCAGGGCTTAGCAAATCTCAGTTCTGCAGGTACAGTTATCACAGAATGTCCTGAGTTGAAAGGCACCCACAAGAATCATGCCATTTATCAGGAAAAGGAGTCACAAGGAAAATACGGCGCTGCCACTGAGTGGAACAAGTGTGTCAGTGACAGCAGACACAGATGAGGGTCAAACAGTTGATGTCTTCCTTGCCACGGACTTGATCTGTAAGGTCTCCAAGGCCTTTTGCCACAAGGCAGAGTTCAAGGAGAGAGGGAACTACAAGCTGTGGAAGAGGATTGTAGCAGGATTGCTTCCCTGATAAGTCCATGGGCCCAGGTGGACTGCATTCAAGGGTGCCAGCAGCTTACAGGGTCTTCACAAAGCTGCTTTCTGTCATCTTTTAAAGGCCGTGAGAGCAGGGGAGATCCCAAAGATTGGAGAAAGGCAATCTTCAAAAAGGGCAAGAAGGACAAGCAAGAGCTACAGACTGGTCAGCCTCATTCCTTCCTTCTATGGAAGTATCATGGAGGAAGCCGTTTGTAGCATAAGAAGGAACAGATGGAGACTGGGAAAAGCCAGGTCTACCAAGGATAAATCATGCCTGATCAATTGGCTTGTCCTCTGTGACAAAATAGCTAGATCTGAAGATGGAGTGTTGGATACCATCTGCAGAGGGCTTAGGGGGATATAATGGAATCTTTAATTTACCTGAGGATATTATTGGAAAGATAGAGCCAGTCTTCATACTCAGATGCCCAGTGGGAGAATGAAAGACACCACAAGCTAGAACCTCCATTTCAAAGCAAGGAAATGAGGACAGTGAGGCATTGGGACAGGTTGCCCAGAAGGATTTTTGCATTCCTGTCTTTGGAGATTTTCAGGATCCAACTGGAAAAGTCCTGGGCAAGCTGGTCTGAATTCACTGTTGACTTTGCATTCAATAGGAGGTTGCACAGGATGGCTCTGTGGGGTCCCTTCCACAAGAAATCATTCTGTGACTCAGATAATTCACTGTTTCTGTGGAGAAGACAGCGAATACAGGACAGTAGTGTAATCTTAAAATTTTTGGATAAACTGATTACAGTGATACTGATTGGAATACTAATTTAAAAGTACATTA
This sequence comes from Corvus moneduloides, assembly GCF_009650955.1. Taxonomy (NCBI): domain Eukaryota; kingdom Metazoa; phylum Chordata; class Aves; order Passeriformes; family Corvidae; genus Corvus; species Corvus moneduloides. The sequence goes on along the minus strand of NC_045480.1, from coordinate 42,949,286 downwards.
TAAAATATGTTGTAGAATAGAATGTAAAATTAAGGATGCCAGTACTAGTAACTCCATAGCAGGAGATCTTACATGTGTCTTAGAAGATTCTTTGTAGAAGATGGCAAAGAAATTAGAACTGATTGATACAATTGTTCTGATTAATACAGTTATCCAGACTACTGAAGTATGTGAGTTTTGAAATGTCCCTTGTGGAAAGTAACAGAGAACTTATGCTGTCATAAATCAAATGCTGATTAAGATACTAAAGCAAAAACTGAAAATTGAAGTTCATTTTTTCCTGCTTTTAAGATTTTCCTTGATCTACTTTTTTAAGACTTTCATTAGATCTGAAAGTGACCTGGAAGAGGCATTATTGGCAAATAAGCAAAATCTGCCACTGTCACTGTTAATAGATATAGTCTGGAAGAGGGTAGATTCTGAGGAACAGAAGGATCCAAAGGGACAGGGGAAAAGTGAATTGGTTTTATGGTGGTAAGTGAAAAACAGTGCAGTGAGTGTGCTGGAAGGAATTATAAGCTATTGGTTCATGTGACTGGGTTTTAAGGCAACTGTTACAGATCTTGAAGGTAGCTGAAAAGGAAATGTCAGTGAAAGGCCTTTCAATCATTAGTGGCAGTAAAAAGTAAAAATATTAATGAGTCTATAAAAGAATGGGTTTGATAATAGTATTGCAGTGTAAATATAGCTATATTTCCTTTGAAAAATATCTTTAGTAGTACACATGCCTCAGAAAATAATAGGAATAGGAGTTCAGAAGCAGGTGGATGAAAATATGACGATATATGGAAATGTAATGGAAGTAGATCCACTTAGCTGCAAGTTATGATGAATAAGATAATACATGGGCAGGCATGTGAAATAGTAGATGGCAAATGAATGAAAAAAAGAAGAGGGCTCCTACACCCTATAAATCTGATAAGTCTTAAATTGGAAGACCACGTATTCTGTAGAGAGCACAGTTAAGGTTGATTGTATTTGGCAGAAGACAATAGTATACTCAAGAAGTGAAAGAATCCAAGACTTCTAGGACGTTTTAAGAATAACAACCCCCTGATTAACATCCATGTTTCCCCAGGGATTTAAACCACTTAGGATAGTCCACCTTGGGAGGTAACAGAGAACTAAATTGAGGAAGGTGCTTTTGGGTTTAGGCTGATGGGTGAATGCTGGGTTGCAAGAGGGTGTGCTTGCTTTGTGCAAAACCAGTTCTGCTCAGGGTTCAAGGGTTTTAACACAGCCCTCTGATCTCACAGCTGCATTATCAAACTGCTACAGAAAGGGGAGAGTGTCATGCTCACTCTTTTCCTAAACAGCATTTAAATTATTTCCTGTACAAAGATTCCACTTCAAGAAGAAAGTCAAGGTCTGTCTTGCAGAATAGCCTGTGGCATCATCATTAAAACGCTCTGCTGTCCTTGTCTCAAGGCTATCACATTGTTGTGTGCTGACTTGACTGCCAGAGGAGGAGTTTGTGAATGAAAACATGAATGAATGAAATTGGATCTTAGGTTTAGAAGTGTCAAACCACTGTTTGATACTTAAAAACTGTTTGATCTGTAAACATCTGGGAAGGGCCACTACCAGAAGCAATAATTTGCCTTTTGGATCAGGACAGTTATTGGTATTAGCCTGTTTGACAGCTGTGTTATTATGGTCCCATAAAGAGAGCATAATTATCAATTTGCTTTTTCAGATGATGCTATTTTTAGGACAGTTATTGATGTGTTCATCTTTCCATTGAATATACTTCTCTTCCGCAAGTCGCAAATAGATTATTTTTAATTTGAAAATATGTGCCTATACTTGAACTGTTTACTAAGCCCAGCTTCCTCTCTTCTAGTGAGAAATTTCTTGTGATATGTTAGTTGTAACTATAGTAGCCTGTGACATTATAGTTACCCTCAAGAACAGAGAAAGAATTGCTGCAATTGCATTGCAAATAAAAGAGTAAATATGGAGGATCCTTTTGAAATGTGGGTTTTAACAGTTCCTTTCAATATATGTCTTTAAAAAGCTAGAGGTAGAAACAAATCTGGGGAGTGTTACCTTCAGAGAGATGAAAATTGAATTACATTTACACTTGTTCTCTAAATATTAGAGAATGGCTGTTGAGGCTGCCTGTTTCTCATGTACACAAGTATATATTCCTAGTAGAATTCCTCTCTCCCTCAGAGAAGAACTTAAAGGATTTTTTTTTTTTAACAGGGAGTTCTGCGAAATTTCTGGAATTAGTGTTTCAATTCTACCATTTTCATTCAACAGAGGGTTTAGCAGAGTCCTAGTTTAAGAGTATGGGGTACTGACTCTTGGAAGGCATGTTCACAGAACAAAGAAATGTGGGACATAACCTACCCACAGATCTCAAGAGCAGCCTGAACATATATCAGAGGTAGATGCATAAAAAAAAGAGGGTACGTGCTTTCTGTGCTCTGTGAATTCACTTTTTGTAATCATCAGAGAGAGACCGAGTTGCCTGGATGGGGCTTGCGCTGCAGTCTGTGCTTGATCAGTGATACAGAGTAGCTGGTGTGTAGCACTTCCTAGCAGAAGTTCTGTGCCCACCAGAAAATGATTTGTCAAGTAGCAAAGATTAAGGAAGAGAGGAGAGGCTCTTGAAGAGGTTTCTTAACTCTCTGCTGGGTCCATTGATAAAATCCCTATGAAGTTCTGTATGTTGAACTCCTTGATGATCTCAGTCAAGCGATTCTCTGGTGTCTCGTGAAAGCTCAGCAGGAGATAAAGGTTCCTGGGGACTTCTAGGCATGTGTTGAGGGAGCAGCCTGCCACTGCTGGTGTTTTGGCCAGAGAGGTAAAAGTTCACTGCCGTGGATATCAAAAGGAATTCATCAGACAAAACCTTGGAAGCTTCAGCTGAAAAAGCTGTCCAGGCAGTGCTTTGGAGCAGAACTGATGAAAGGCTTTTCAGGAATGTCTTCTAGATTGTTGTAGAAAATACCCCAAACCCACAAACATCCTGATGTGTTTTAAATGAGATTTAAAGGGATTATTAACAATAACGCTTCTCATACATTTTTGGAAAAGATCAGGAAACTTCCCATGTTATTTCTTTAATTATTACTTGTTATTTACTGATTTAAGTTAGCTATCTATCTTTGTAGGTACAATTTCTGATGTAAATGCAGTTCCTTAGAATTTTTTTAAGGAAACACAGAATGCTCCGGACTGCAGGAATTTATTGCTATGGGGCAAACATTTTTTTAAAGTCATCATAACCTTTTCCTCCATTTACATGGACACTGTGGCATCTCGCAGCTCTGGATACTCATTATCTGACATTAAACTTAGACTGTGTCATGAGGATGTGGATAAGTCACAATCTGAGTTACAAATTTTTTTACTGCTTCAGCTAAATTTAAAAATGTATTTTTTGGGTATTTTATGTATATAAAATAACACACTAGCTGTTTTTACCTTTTATGCTACAATGAGCTGTTCTTTTCAGAAGTTTCAAGTGTTAATTTTTCTACAGGCAGATTTTTCCTAGTTACTCTTAATTGAGCAATGACTTAGCAATCACTGTATGTGCAAAAAGTGTTAAGGAAAAGAGTGGTAATGGCTTTTCTTGAAGTTAATATTTATTTTGCATACTTTTCAATATATTTTATGTATAAAATACCAAGAATATGACTTTTTTTTTCATTTACATAAGTATGATGAGTTTAGTTTCTGAATATCATATATGCCAAAGTATGAATTTGACATTTCAGATGTCCAGTGATATTCAAAGTTCTGCAGCACTGAAGTTCACAGTCATCTTCTAATGATAATTGATTCACATATAATCCTTGCTGTGGTATAATATAATTTCATTTTAAAAAGAAAAGAAATCTTCTATTAGCCACATGCTGTTTGAATTATGCTCCATATGAATTGTTTTTCTTTTCTTTTAACCCACGTTGAAGACTCAACTATGGCTGCTACAGTGAACTTGGAGCTGGATCCCATTTTTCTGAAAGCCCTGGGTTTTTTGCACTCAAAGAGTAAGGATTCTGCTGAAAAGCTGAAAGCACTTCTTGATGAGTCGTTGGCCAGAGGAACTGACTCAAGCTATCGTCCCTCTCAGAAGGTACTGGTGTTGGAGAGCTGGGTCCTTTTTGTGTGCCTTAATAAAGGTCCTGCTATTCCTGCTTCCCCTTTCATAGCTGAAAAGTTTAAAGAGAATCAAAAGTTGAGGGAAAAGAAAAAGTAATTATGAAGTGTTCATATTCATCATTCCCCTTTTCATACAACGTAATCCATTCAATTAATGGAAGTTAATGGGAAAAAAATCTCTTTACCTTGTTGATACACGCAGACTCAAAAGAGAGATTCAGCGTTGTGTCAGACATGCTGTGTAAGGTGCACCCAAACGTACAGATTTCTGCAGCTACGTTTCAGAGCTAAAAGGTCTTTAAAATATAGATTAGCTTTGCTACAGGTAAATAAGAAACAAAATAAGCTAATTACCTATAAAGCTCTTTCCATGAAATTCTGTTGATGAAGTCATATGAGAAAAACACCAAATGGTTCAAAGCATAAATTATTTGCAGGATGAAACCACTGTTATCCAATGGACAAACATTATTTTTCATCTACTGAAAATCACTGAACACCTGCTAGAGAGAATATTTGAATCTGAGATGAGTGTATGGAAATAGCCAAGTGGGGACATCCTCATGCTGCTGTGTACTGCCATATGGATAACGAGGTCTTGTTCTCCCCTAGGATGCCCATAAGTCAGCCTGCTGTGTTCTAATGATGGTCTGTGTGCTGACACATTTGTAATATTTCGTTTCTACGTCATTCCAAATAACGAAAAGGCACTAGTACTGCTCAGCATACATCCTGCTTTACTGTGTGGTCTAACTCCTTTCTGTTCATCTTGTTAACTCCCTGAAACCTAACACAGGTTTCAAAACTCCCAGGTGCCCTCTTGTGTCAGAGCTCAAAGAAGCGATGTGTGGTTTAAAGGGGAAGCAGGAAGCAGAATAACAGTGCAAAGAGGTTTGGGAAGCCAGTTCTAGTAACAGCTTGGCTGGCAGTCAGTCACCTGCCCTCAGGTGAAACTGAGGCTCAGGCCAGAGGGAGAAATCTTTCATTCTCCTCTCGTCAGTATATCTCCAATATCAGCAGGACTGCAAAGGTCAGAAATGAAAAAAAAAAAATACAATCATTCATTTCCTTGCATTTGCAGGCTGCAGGGTTAATTTGTGGTTGACCATGAAATCCAAGAACAGAGTAGGGAGCACAGGATTACTACAGTCAAATCAACAACCTTTGGAGGGCTGAAGCTCAGGCCTTAGGATCTGTCCCAGTATACAGCAGAGAAGTACTCCCGTCTTACCAGCTGGGAGGGGGTACCTTGCTCATGCCCATCAGTGTGATTGCTCACTCATTTACAGACTCTCTTGGATATTTTCCATTGCTGACACTAATGTGTCATTAATGAGAAGCATTGATTTCTGTTGAGATCTAAATTTATTAATCTGATAGATGAATATGGACTGAGATCAAAAGGAGGTCAATATTTCTCTCTATGAAGGAATGAAGTATCGATGTCTGGTTTCATCAGATGTCAGCTTATGTTTTTAGCTTACATTGAATTTTGTCCTCAGAACTATCTGAAAATTCGTGTTCATTCTCTCCATGAGTTTTAAAAGCAGAAATGTCTCCTTTTTAATTAATGTTCCAAGGAGGATCTGTCTTTGGAAAAGGAGCACCTTTTCCTTAGAAAGGTGAGTGGTAAGGGGAGATTTTACTAATTGTCTGCAACTTAAACACTAATTTGTTGATGTGATGTGAAAATATTTTAAGAAATGCTTTTTTAAAAAGTGTGTATGTAGATGATCCGTGTTGTATGGCATATTGTTTGCCTGTCCTGTTATCTCACTAATTGCAAATTAGGTAGGAACTCAATTGCAGAGTTTGGCTTCAATTTTTGTTTCTGTTTTTAGGAAGTAGAGCAACCAAAAGTATCTGTTACCAAACCCATTAAGCAAGAGCCTAAAGCTTCATCCAGTTTGCCTTCTGGCAACAACAATGGCAAGCCCACTACATCAGAAAAGGTGAAAAAAGAAACAGAAAAGAGATCTGCAGATAAAGTAAGTAATTTTTGTTCTCTAATGAAGTAACTTGGTTAGTAAACTTAAAAGATGTTTTAGACAAAAGCTCCCCTTTTTAGCTCATCTCGTGGTGCCTAGCCTGTGAGCTACATTAGCCAGTCATGTTGCCCTTTAGGCAATCTAACAAATGTCTTCCTGTAATTTTTCTGTGATTGTTTTCCCTGCTCATTGTGGGGAGGTTGGACTTAAGGGGTTCCTTCCAAACCATTCAGTGTTTTGAATCATAAGAGATTATCTCATAAGAGATTACGAAAATGTGGTAAGCTGAAATGTGGTATTCCTAAAGCTTTTTCAAGGATTTTGAGGCGAAGTACAAAAAGTGGACTTGAGCTTCTAGTTCATAAATATTTTGAAGAAAATATGTAATTAAAGAAAATATGCTGTGTAAAGTACCCCTTCTTTTACTGCTAATCTAACTGTTCCATTTTAACTCATTAATAACTTGTTAGCTTTTTGCATTTTCACATTCTTTGTGTGCGTGTGTTTAATAGACAAAAGGGGATCCTGCTGAAGGAGCTGATGCACCAAAGAAGCCCAGGGTAGAGAAGCAAGAAGCTCGTTCCTCTCCTATTACAGTTCAGACGAGCAAGGATTTATCCATGCCTGATTTATCTAGCTTTGAGGAAACCAGTGCTGATGACTTTGCTATGGAGATGGGATTAGCCTGTGTTGTTTGCAGGTAAGTCAACATTGCTTCATTGCAGCTAGGTGTAGTTAACTTTTTTAATTGTGTACCACCTGAGTTAATGTTTCTCGTAGTTTTTACTCCAGAAATCACTTAAGCACATATCCAAAACTGATAATAGATTGAAGCCTCCTTCATGAATAGGAATGGTTTCTTGAAACTGGAACCTTTAGAGCGTGAACCAGCTTTTCTTCTGCAGGAAAGGGCAAGTGAAAAATAACACTAGATATGATGCAAAACCTATCATGCCACATACCAGTTTTTAATTATTGGAAAACAAGTTAAAATACTAATGGTTAGTGATAAGCATTTTTAAAAAATCAGTTCTCACCTGAAAGCACTTTTAAGTGGCATTAGTATGAGATCTGTATGTGTTGCTCTTCTTTTCCTAATCATTTGACATTAGTTTACACATAGCCATGTTTTTTCAGTAAATAGCTCTTGCAGTGAAGACAGGTTTTTACATTTCAGTAAGGGCTCTAAAACTGGATTTCAGTAACATGGTACTAGCAGTACATTTAGTGCTAACAGATGTATAAAATACTTTTGAATAACTACCCTAGGATCAAATCACTCACATCAGGATTTGGTTTCACAGATAATTTATATCCTTGTTAGGCCCCCACTGCTGCCAAAAGGAACAGTTTGGCTCTCGCAATTGTACCTCCTTCCCTGGACTATTTAGGGGCATGTATTGCCACTACAGTTTGTGATCAGCTGAATCAGCCCCTGGATCAGCTCTCCTTGTGGGTTTTTCAGTAGGTTTGGGTTTCAGTCAGCTCAGTAAGAGTAAATGCTTATGCTGGCACATCTGTGGACGCAGGACTGTAGAGCCAGGGCAGAGAAGAAGGTAGGGCAGGCCTTTTAGCTGCAGTATGTATTTTAGCTCAGCTTGAGTCTGTTGGGAAACGGTGCTTTATAACTCTGTTCTTCCATCATTTCCATGGTCATTCCTGTTGTGCAGATAGGGAGGTGTTGCCAGTGCATGGAGGATAAATTTCTGTAGTTACAGCTGATTATACTGGTGACCAGTTGGGGACTGATGGGATTTCACGTTATTCCCATGTATTAGCTCAAATATTTAGTTTCTTATAATAGACATTGAAAGAGGAAGAAGTATATAAATACCTGAACTTTATAGTTTTTCCTGCAAATTCCATTTTTGCTGTCTCCTAAAAGAGGCAAAGCCCCATTCAGTGATATGTTAAAATGCTACTAAAAATAGTAAGGTATTGCCTTATTTGGCAGGAGGGGATAATGAAGTTTTGCTTAGACAGTCTTGACCTGCTGTGGATGATTAATTCTCTGTCTTCCCTGGAAAAGAAAAACACAGGCATCATGAGAAACGCCTGCAAAGTAAAGAAACTAAAGAAAGGAAATGCAACTCCTGTGCCCAGTGTAGCCAAGACGGGCCAGATACATGGTTCCATTAGCTGTTTCACCTGATTGCTGAAGGCATGGCTTCTATCTGTTCATGGTCACCAACTGGAGTGTTCTTGCAAAAGATGTATCTACCCTGGCTAAGTAAAATATCTCTGATGCCAGACAGAGGTAGAAGCACCACTGGGGAAGAAACAACTCATTAGAGAGAGAGTGGCAACAGTCACCCCAACACTCAGGATTGTTTTCATTTTACGTGGAACCTGCTGAAACTGGTGTCACATGGTTCCCCATCTCCAGCTCATGCTGGACTGGATGTTTTTCAGAGGACTTGTGCTTTAAAGTTCTGAATTCAGCACATTGGTTAGACAGTATTCCGCTATTTATTGCTTGCTTTCAAAATGTGCGCCTTTTTTGGGGTAATCATCTTGAGCCAAAATAATAACATCCCTGTACATTTTTAAAATTACATCTTTTAGTAACTCAATCAATTATTCAACCAGTTGGGAATGAAAACATGTCAAATTGCAGAGTAGGTGGAGTTCATAGCAAGAGTTTATGTTTATATTGCTTAAGAAGACAAGCTAGCAAGAACCCAGCTGTGGGTTCACAAATGCAAAAAAGTGCATTTGAATATTAACTATTCCTTTTTATAGATGTAAAAACTAAAGCAGAGGCATGAAATGTTTCAAGATTTGCCAAGTGTCAAATGTATTTTCATAGTGATTAGGAGTAATTAATGTTGATGCCTGTGGTGTTTCTCTTCTTGTTCTTTTATATCAAGTTAGTTGTTCTTTTATGCTAAAGCATAAGGAGGGAGGGAGTATTAAAATAACTTCTTCCTCTCCACTACCTGTAGGCCTTGGAAAAACAGGACAACTCACCTGTTATGGTGACTCCTCACTGGCTCCTCAGTTGTACAAAGAGGAAATACTACATGCAGTTTGTAGATGATAGTGAAGTTTTCCTCCTAAAAAATATTTTTAAAAAGCTGATTTGGAAATAACAACCTAATTTTCCATGAATTCTTGTTTGTTTGTTTGCTTTTTGAAGGTAAAAAATCATTAGGTTTGTTTCTTAGTTATCTTATAATTTAGAAGTAAGTAGTTTAACTTGTTTCTGAGCGTGAAGAGTTCATGGGTTTTTAATCAGTCTGGAATTGGTTTTTGTAATTTTAAAATAGGCTGAGTCTCCCTCTGTGAGACCATTTGTTCTGATCCAGCTTATTTAGGAATAAAAACCAAACAAAAAGTCTTTTAAATATCCTGCATGTAAAATAATGGACCCTAGAATTTCAGAAAGGTTTCTCCCTCTGTTTTTAAGTAGCCTGTTTTCTTTCTTCGAAAATGTTCTGGTACTTATATGGACAATACCTTCAGACTTTGTTTTTCTGTTATATAAAGAAATGAGGGATTACCTTTCCCCATGTATCTACAAATAGAGTTTCCATGGTTACCTGGGTACCTGCTCCTCGGGGATATGAGCAAAAGCAGCTTAGCAATTAAATAGCTTGATTTGTCATCTGAAAGAAGGAATCGTTAGGAAAATGGTATTTGGGTAATTCACAGGCAGGCTCCCAGCCATGTATATATCACTAATGTGTCATTTATACAGCATGATTACTTTCAGCAAGGCCCACGCAGAATGAAGCCCTCATCACCAGCTTGCATATTTGCTTCAAGGCAGGACTGCACAATTAATCCTTTCTATTCCATCTCTCCGTGATTCTGGTATTATCTCGAATTCCACGTGTCTGTTTATGTGTGGTAGGGACCAAAGGGATGGCTAATAAAACATCTCCAAAGTAGCGTAGAGCTTGGGTGATGATGCTTTTAAATCCTGCAGCAGAAAGCACTCCTACGGGCTTGTCATTGAGAAATTATTTGTTCTTGAACTGTATTGCTCTGCAGCTGACAACAAAATTACCCAAATGGAGACTAGGCCTTCATATGCTAATATAATGAGGAAGTCAAAATTGGCATACTGCGATGTATCCATAAAATGCCCAGGTGAACCAAAGTGGGCAAGACTTACATTTCTAATCTAAAAATCAAACAGGGAAATCAAGACTGTCATATACACATGTTTAATAGAATGGAAGTCTTCAAATTTCTTAAAATAAATTACCTTTAAAAAATACCAAATTTCTAAAATATTAGTTAGGATGAACTGATACAGGAAGAAAAGGAATACATTTAACTTGCCACAGGTAGAAAATATATGTGAAAGCAAAAATATTTTTATTTTTTTATCTTAAGCCTTGCAAAATTTTCAACAATTGGATAATCCTCTAAGTGCTTTCTCCCATAATCTGTTCTTAACTATTTGCTCTGCAGGCAAATGACAGTTACTTTTGTGAATCAGCTAGTGGAGTGTCAGGAGTGCCATAATCTCTACCACCAGGATTGCCATAAACCTCAGGTGACAGACAAGGAAGTGAATGATCCTCGACTTGTCTGGTATTGTGCCCGCTGTACCAGGCAGATGAAGAGAATGGTAGGAGTCAGTTTTTTGTCTCGTGTGAGCACTATTCCAATATGGCAGGCTGTTTCTACTGTGTGAGAGTATTTCCCAGGTTAGACAAGGCTTAGGAAGCATGTCAGAGAACCATTTTTCTCGGCAGCACTTCCCTTGCTGCAGCTGTGGTTTTTAATGTAGCATCTCAAAAGAGTATTCTGTAATGTGCTTCTTAAAGCTTTTTAAAAATCACAAGGTGAGTGAAGAAGAGTGAAATAGGATTATTTCCTACTTGGCAAGCAGTAGGTAAAACTTTTCTTATTTCAGGTGATACTCAGCTTTTAGTAATAGCCCTGCAGTTTTAGTTCTCTTCTCAGCTTTAGGTATGAATGGTTCTTTCTCTGTAGGACAAGACTGCAAATTTCAATCCAGTTTTAAATGTTCTTAGTGTCAAAAATAAGCTGAGGGTAGCACATTCCAGTTTAAATTTTAAAAAAAAAAGCAAAAAGCCTTTATTTTGATTTATCTGCATGACTGAACAGGATCTAACCAGAATCGACTCATCTCATTATGAGAAAGAAACACAGCACCTTTGGGTGCATGCAACATTAGTGACTTAAGTTCTGGTGTTTTAAAATCACTCCCTTTTATACAGAAGAAAATGTGTTTTGAAACTGTTGTGTGGTAACTTAGCAAGTGTTATCTGTTGAAATGGCTCTACTAAGAAACAAGAAAAGAAGGCAAAGTAAGATCCTGGCCTACGATGTACCAACATTGACTGAAATACATGATTATTCTGATGATCATCAGGCCTTTGAACTCAGAGGTGTGTTTGCTTGAGGTCAGTTCCTGCACAGGGTAGCCACTTTAGCCATCAAGCAGTTGCCTTCAGTATGACCTTTCCTTTTTTTGTTTTGGCATGGATTCTGCCATTTTGCCTGCCACTTCTTAGCAGGCTCTTGCAGCCTACATCCCAGTACTGCTGGGCTAGGTCCTTGTCTTCTGCAAGTTCACCTGTCTTATGCCTGTAAAGGCCCAGTGCTTTCCTGTTCTCCCAAGTGTCAACACTGCCACTCTTTCCATGCTGAAATAGCAAGCTCTATTCAGGATGCTTTTTTGGCTGGACCCTGTCCCCAGTACCATACCCAGCACTATCTTCACATCCCCTGTTGCCTCATTTCTCAGGGACCATTAAACCTGAAACTGTAAAGGCTAGATTGCAATCTTAAAATGGTCATGCTTTTTGTTAACAGTCAAAACAGTCCATGTTATGTCATCTGTAACTAATTTGGGGTGGTTTTTCCCTACCACTTACACAGGCTCAGAAGACACAAAAACCACCTCAGAAACCAGCTCCTGCAGTGGTTTCAGTTGCACCAGCTTTGAAGGACCCGTTGGTCAAGAAACCAGAAATCAAGTTAAAACCTGAGACTCCACCAGCTTTTCTGGCATTCAAGAGAACAGAAGTCAAGGTAATGTAGTTTAAATTTACCAGAGGAAGTTTGTTTCACTGCATGGATAATAGGGTTTTTTCCAATTAGACCTATTTTTTCACACAAGAACCATAAGTGAAAATAGTCTGCCACACCATGTGGGCTGAGTAGCACCACAGCATAGTGGGTGTGCATGAAAACTGAGAGTGGGGAAAAAGCCTCACTTCACATGTGGATGCCCCATCCCTGGAAGTGTTCAAGACCAGGCTGGGTGGGTCTCTGAGCAGCCTGGTCTAGTGGAAGGTGTCCCTGCCCATGGCAGGGGGGTGGGAGCTAGGTGATCTTTAAAGTCCTTTCCACAACCTGAACCATTCTGTGATTCTATGAGTTGCATAAAAGGTGTTATTTGCTCTCTCTAGTCAAGTAACTTATGTGTATTATGACACTTGGAAGGCTTCTCCTCATGGTAACAGTGGCCTTTACAGTGCTGGGTTTACACTTGGATTCGATGATCTTGAATGTCTTTTGTGGCCCAGACAGTTCTGTGATTCTATAGTAGGGAAAGTGTTGGTGACTCTGTGAGATTTAATTCAGGAGCTTCTTAGATATATTCTGATCTAGTGGGTGGCATGCCCATAGTAGGAGGGTTGGAACTAGATGATCTTTAAGGTCCATTCCAACCCAAACCATTCTGTGATTCTTTTCTATGATTCTGTGTTGCCTCATGTGTCTGTTTCTCCAAGTTAAAATATTGTCAAAAGCTGGTGAAAGGTGGTAAGCCAGAAGCAGTGTAATAAATAACAGAGTAGTCTAATAAAGCATGACCCTTTCTTAGGAAAACACACCTTTAACTCAAAATCAAAGCAATTTTTCATGTGCTCAAAGTTATGTTTGCCATTGCTCTGCCTGGGTACAAACCATCATGAATAATAGGATGGGTATTGCTGTAGCACTTACACTAGTGATTGACTTTCTTACCTCAGCAGAGTTATTTATGTGCCTAAACAGGTTGTAAGACCTGGGGCCTGATTTCTTCCATCATGTTTACTGTTCAGACACTAGTCCGGATCTGTTTAGATGTAGTCTGGATATACTGTAAAAGGAGTATTACTTGAATAGAGAGATTTAGTTTTCATTTTGACTCTGCCATTTGGTGTAACTCTGATTTAATTCAACGTATCATCCTCACCTGAAGCCTGGGGATTACAAGGTTTAAGGTGTGGGAACTCAGTGTGGATAGCACAGTGCTTTGCGGGCAAGGGAACCCATGTTTGCAGGACGTTTGTCTTTTGCAGTACCTGAATGGGCAGAGGCAACAGGAAAAATGTCCAGTGATTTTTAAATTTTTTTAAATTCTATCTATGGTACAGGCTGCTAAGAACCAAGAAGAAAGGAAACAGTTTAGATACTGCTACTTTGACAGTAAGACTGTAATAAATACAATACTTAATTGCTCAGTGTCTGGTTTTTGTCTGACCATCTGTCAGCTTGTTAAAAAGTGGCACCAGGTAACAACAGTAAACATAAAAAGGAAGGCAAGCCACCACCTTTTATATAGCTCACAAATTTGGGCTTTAATTGTTTATGGAGGGATCACAGTGCTGTGTGGTAGCCTGCTAAGTGTACGGAAGAAAGGGGAGAAAAGGTATTATTTGTTCTATGTGCCTGGGGGGATTAAAAGTTGGCTGCACTTGGCATCCTTTCCTGTTCCTGTTAGTACTTTTCAACTGTGGTGACCAGTGATGAAATACTGTCCACTGGATGTTCCTGGGAAAAGAACTGAAACAGAGGCTCAGTGTATTCCTGCTGTGATGTGTTACACAAATAGATGCTGCTATAATAAGAATGCTTATTTATTTTAGACCTCAGCAGCAGTTTCGGGGAACTCTGCCAGTACAAGCGTTTCCTCTTCAGCGACGAGTGGCCTTACAGGATGGGCTGCTTTTGCAGCCAAAACCTCCTCTGCCAACCCATCAACTGCCAAACTGGGATCGACAGCACAGAGTGCCAGCGGGAAACCTGCAGCTTCTTCAAATAACCAGAAACCCGTGGGTTTGTCAGGGCTGGCGACTTCAAAAACAGGACTGGGGTCCAAAATAGCTTCTGCCAACAACAGCGCGAACCCCGTGCAGCTGAAGCCTCCCCCGCCGCTGACCCTGGGCAAGACGACGCTGAGCCGCTCGGTGAGCAGCGACAACGTGAGCAAGGCGGGGCTCCCCAGCCCCAGCAGCGCCGCCCCCAGCCCCAGCAGCCAGGGCGGCGGCAACGGCGGCAGCGGCACCGCGGGCACCAGCGCGGGCAGCGCCGGCAAAGCCGCGGCCGACAGCGGCAACCAGTCAGCGTCCCTGAAGGGCCCCACCTCGCAGGAGTCCCAGCTCAACGCCATGAAAAGGCTGCAAATGGTCAAGAAGAAGGCTGCTCAAAAGAAACTCAAGAAGTAGGCTGGCTGCTTGCGGTTTTTGTTGGTTATGTTCCGTGAGACAGTGGCGTCGGTGTTTTTCTTAAAGAAAATCTGCCAGGTACTGGACTGAAACAGGTTAAATCAGGGAAGCCCAAACCCTATGCTATGCAGGAGGTCAAATTTTAATAATTCTGGTATTCCTTCTGCCTTTGCAAATCTGTGAATTGAATATGTTAGAGGAATTCATTATTACGTGCTCCTGGTTTTGTAGCTCAAAGCACTGAAACTTGAAATCGTAAAAGCTGGGTATTTTTTAATATTAAAACCCACACATTTGTGTGGATACTTAATAAATTGAACTTGCTGAAACTGTCATTCTTAAATGTTAATAATAAAAGGATTATTAACCTGGGAAGTCATTGCCACTTTTCTTTCGCCCCATATTCCGATATTTAAAATGCTTCAGAAGTTCAGAGTTGTCTGTATTGTGCAGAGTTAATGATCTCAAATTATAAAGCTTGTTAGGGAAAAAATATTTTCTTTTAATTTCAAAAATTAACTGTTCAACAACAGTGTATTTAAATTGAAATTTTTGGTTTGGCAGTTTGCTAAATTGGCCTATTTTGGTTTTATGCAGTGAGAAACTTCATCTAAAAAGAACAGAAGAGAGTCAAAACTGTCTTCAAGGTTTCTTAAAATGTAGAGAACCACTCCGTATTTGAGAAGTATCAGGTCCTTCAGCTCTCCACTGATGCCCCTGAGGTGTTCTTCAGTTTGTGCTCCCTCTCTTCATCCCAGCTGCTCCAGGTTGTGTTTAGCTAAGAAGTGGCTCAAGGTGGGCACTGGAAAATGACTTGGAGTCTTGCTCTCTGTCACCAGCATGTGGCAATTTCCCTCCTTTTCTTCTGTGATGAGGGGAGCATCTTTAAACATGAAAACATGTTGGACTGTATTGGATTTGCATGGCCAGTTTCATTTTCTCCTTACCATACTTTGATCTGGTGGGTAATAAGTCACATTAATCTTCCCAAAGCCGAGTCTTACCCATGATGGTAACTGGTGAGTGATCTCTCCCTCCTCTTAACTTGGCGTACAAACCTTCCATCTTATTTTCTGTCCCTCCCACCCAGCTGAGGAGGGGAGTGAGTGACAGAGCAGCTGGGGTGGGCACCTGCCATCTGTCCATGGTCAACCCACCGCACAGACTGGCACAGGCAGGTGAAAGCTACTGGTTTTCTTATTTTAAGTATGTGTAAAGCTTGATCCATGACAGCTATTTCCCTAGCGTTTCCCTGCTCTACAATTAAGATTTAGACTAAGGTTCCTTTAACATGCAAAGGAATAGTTTCATTTACTCAGGATTGCCTCAGCTGCCTGGAAAATTTGCATATTTTTGCAGCTATTATTTCCTATGGAGGGGAAAAATAGAAAGGTTTTATCTTTGTAGTGCCTGCGGCTTCCTGGGCTATGTAAAAATAACATCATGAGGAGGAGGAATCCAGAACTTTTACAGCTTTTTGATCAGCCCATCCTTCTTCCTTTCCAGCACAGAGGATTTTTAATGGCAGCATGGTAGGAAAAGACACTGAAGCAGTTTCCACTAGCAAACAGAAGGCATATTTTCTTCCTAGGTGTTAATCAGAAGACTCTTGCCTACACTAAGATGTAGTGTGAAGATAGATTCTTTAAATGGCTGAGTCCTCCTATGTGAAGTGTACATTCCAGTAGTAAAACCTGCTCCCAGAGGAATGTTCAAGGTGCTAGCTGCCTCTGTCTTGCCTCTGAACATACATAAAGCTTTGCTTGTAAGAATGCAGGAGCTTACATCTCAGCTGTGCAGATTACTTGAGGTACCACCAATGGGGCGAACACAGGCAGAAAAAGAATCATCCTTGGTTTTAAACTGTGGCAGCTAGTGCCACTTAGAATACTCCTGAGACCTGACTCAAGTGTGTCCTGATGTCTTTACATCCATAACTCTGGCATGGATTGACTGTAGGGTCCCTCCATTCAGAATGAGGTAAGTGATGCTGTGCTTTTTGTGCGTGCCTCTTGTTTCCCTCTAATAAGGCCAAGTCTGGCTGCACTCATCGATAGCACTGTATTAGCAAAATCTGCAATACAGCTCCAGTTTGTATCAGCAAAAGATTTTCTTCTAGTGTAACTTTCCCAGCTTCCTAAATGAAATACAAAGTCTTCTTCTGTTGGTATAAAAATGTCAGTTAGGATTGTGATTCTTTGAAGTATTATATCAGAAAGGATTTATAGCATAGACCAGGTCTTTTAAATCAAGTGTTTAGCTTGAATATGTTAGATAGGCACTGCTGAAAAACAGAGTAGATTGAAGGGAACAGTTGCTTTCTGCTTTGATGTTATAGTTAGGATGGAATTAACAACTGTATTTTCAGGAAAGGAGTCTGTTCTACAGGCTTGTTTGACTGAAGTCGTGTGTCAGGTTGAGGAACATAGTGTAGGGCAGGAAGAAGGAATGCCCGCCTAAATTTTGAGAAGCACGCCTCTTATTTAGTAAAAATAACTGGAAAATAGTCCTGTGATTTTTCTATCCCCAAACCAAATTGCTCTGTGGTTTACTGTAAAAATAGCTACCTGACTTTCCTTAAATGTTTTAGAAACTGGTGTAGTATTTTGCTGCCACTTAAATATGATGGATTTTCATAGATGCCCAAATTCTGATACCCTCAGTAGTGTGAAATGATTAAGTTACTCTGGTTCCATGAGTGCTCCTTCTGGCTGGACTAGGGGATGGTGGTGATACCTGGGTCTAAAAGGAAAGATCTAACACAAGGTTCTGTGATTTACAGACTTTTATCTACTACAGCTCATGACAGACCTTGAGCTGGACACAGCAGTAAGAACTGGTCATGATCTCAGGAGTAGCTGGAAAAGAACAGAACTGTGCTGACATCTGGAACCTTGAAGTGTATTTTTAAACTTGCTTCGTATTTTGATAGTGCTTGAAAAGTTCTAATGAACTGATCAATAAGCTAGGATGCATCTTAGAAATGCAGCATTTTATCTGAGGCAACTGTATTCCCTCTGCTGTCGTTGCAGGCAGATCTTAGATAGCATATAAAGCTCTTTGCTTCTGGAAAACATAATGCTTAAAAAAATAAGAAGAAACATCTTTACAAAAATAGATTTTTATTATTACAATAATTTAAAAGAAGATTTTTTTTTTTACTATTTCTGAACAAACAATGTTGTAATAGGAATTACCAGTAACAGATCTATGGGAACAAGGATTGTCATAGCTGTGTTTCCTAGTGCAGGTGTTAGGTCCACTTCATCTATCTTCATTTTTAAAAGCTATCTTAAAATGACAGCAAAAGTATACTTTAGTGTTTGAAGGGGTAATTACTCAGTGAAGCTTCCAAAGATGAAAAATCAGAAGGAATAATCCTTCAATCTGTGTTTGCATTGAAAAGCTGTACCCCTGCTCAAAGATCCCAAGCAGCATCCAGCCAAAGGGAAGATGGTGAAGCCAGAGGTCAGAGCCTAGAACTCTGCTATTCACTGGCTTGGACATTGTCTGGGTTCCAGGTTATCAATGGCAACATGTAAAAATATTCCCTGAATGGAGAAGCATTTCAGTTTGAGTGGACCTAATCTTGGAAGTACTTGTACATATTTATTGTCACAACAAGTAAAACACACATTGGAACAAATGCAAGATCAATCCAATAAATTGCTTCAATCAAAATAAATTAGTTTTGTCATTAATGAGAATAAGAAAGCTCTTAGAATTCTGTAACCTTCCCTACATTAAAAAAATCCAGTGGCAAAACCATTGGATATTCTTATGAATTTCTGGAGCCCTAACACAGCTCAGTTTCTAGTATTTAAAGCACTGTCTTAACAAAAATGTGATTGAGCAAGTCTAATATGAATTGTTGTAAATCTCCTTAATTTGGAAGGCTTTAGATTGAAGGAGCACCCCTTAATTTTCTGCAATTGCTGTTTGCATTCATCTGTTTTAAACAATAATAAAAGTTTGCAGTATATTCATAATATCAAATGATAATGGCTAGAACTTTGAATTTCTGAAATGGAGTAAGCCAACCTGCCTGGGTACCTAATTAAGTACTTTTCCTGGATCCCAAGTTATGAGGCTATAATAAAGTCATATAATTATCCCACAATATAAAAATTATTATGGGTCCTAATCATACACTGGGATTTCATTTGGCCTACTAGGAGTTCCCAAGGCCCCCAGAAATTCAATGACACTTAGGTGCTCAACTCCAGTATATTTCATCCTTCATTCCTTGTTACTTCAGGATCAGGATACCTAGCGAATATTTTGGAGAGCAGATTTGAATACACTTTGAGACACCTTCACAGAGTCTGATTTTTCATGGGGAATGTACCTAACACTCAAAATCGGAGCTCTCCCTGTGACTTCAGCTGAGTTCTCAGTGCTAAGACTTCAGGAATCTTAGTTTTCCTGGCTCTTTCCCTTAATTAAAAAATAATACAAATACAAAACTTCATCATTGTGCTTTCATGACTGCATTAAGCCTATTAAGTACAATTCAGTCATTTCTAAAACTGTTCCAACTATTGTAAAGTATAGATCATCTCTAAATAAAATATTCTAAATTGTAAGACAGAGCTGAAAACCTTCTTGTGTGTGTCTTCCCCATAATCTCAAAATACAAAAAGGAAAGCAGTAAAAGGGTAGGGGTGAGTCTTTTAGTCTCCATTCTTCCAAGCTGATACTCCCTCTCCACTTTATTTTCTTCATTTAACCAAAAGTGAAGCTTTCCATAAAAGCAGCTACATCCATTCATAACATGATTGGAAACCCTTTTTGCTTGCTATGGGAACAGCAAGATTTAAGTGCCTGAGGTGATGCACAATAAGGCAGAACTATGCTTTATGTATTGTTACTGCTCACTGGATAACAGTAGTTCACAGAGATTCCCACACCACATTCTGGATATCCATCTCTGAGAACCCTAAAAGTTTCTCTGTCATATGATTTAATCCAGCACAAATTTCAGGTTTTATCTCTGTGAGTCACTGCATTCAGTCTCTGAGAAGACTGACAACTTTTTCTGCCCTTTTATGAAAATAATCTGAAAATTGAGGACATTAAAGAAAATGAAACCAGGTTCATTAGCATAGCAGAAACTATTGTATGTAGCACTTGCCCTAATTTTTCTCATCCTTTCTTTGCTGACAGGTTATTTTCTATTACATCTCACTGAGCATTTTGAATCGTTTCATCTTCAAACCCCACTCTTCAACTATGGGAAATAGAAACTTAGACAAAAGCTTTAGAGCAATTTCTGTGTACCCTCGATCAGCACCACTACCCACCCCCCACCCCTGATTTTAACAGTGTTGTCATTTTAGTCATCAGTACAAGCAATTATGCAATACAGAAAATACCTGACAGGAGTTTACTTTCAATTACACTATTTGCTGCAGATATAATCACTTTCTTGTTTCCTTTTTGCAGTGCTTTGCACAAGAAGGTCTTTGCTTATTCACTAGAGGACCTTGGCACTGCTGTGGTGAAATACCTTGTGACAAGCACTTAGATATCAATGGGAATCACAAGGAGGTGTTTCCTGCCACCATGCAGTCTATCTTAAGTGCAGGACACCAGCCTGACCTAGGAATCACTGTAGTCAGTGAACCTAAAGAAACTTTTTCACTAGATATCATGATCCCTGCGTCTGACTTAAGGAACCAGTGAGGCACTAAATATTCATTGAAAGGTACCACTTGACTTTCCTTTTTTTTTTTTTTTCTCTTCTTTTTTTTTAAACCAGTAAATTTCCCAAGACTAATAACACAGGTTTTGTCTCACTACACAGATCTTGCACTAAAGCAGTTAGTGTGGAGACACATATGTGGTTTTCAAACCTGCGGCACTTCCATATTGGTACAAACTGTTTCTACCATATGAAGCAGTTGTGTAATTCATTTGAAAATTCTAACTTCTTTTTCTCACAATACCTGTTTCTTGTCCCCTCTTTTTCTTCCTGCATTTCCATATTTAACTAAACATACTTTCTTCCCTGGGACCAGTCACTGGTACCAGCACACCTGGTATGTTTTATGTTGAAATGTTTCCTTAAAAATGAAGCCCTTTTTCTTTTCCCACTCCAATAATCTCCACTGAGAAAAAAGGTTCTTCACAAAAGCAGCTGAGGATAAAAACAGACAATCAAAAAAGCTCAAGTTTTAAGATGTGTCTGTGTTCACTGAAATAACAGTTCGGGAACAACTTAGCCTACAGTATCCCTGATGACTGAATTTGTCCTTTTTCAAGGCTAATTCTCTTCATCTTGAATATTATTTGCTAAATATCACGGAAGAAAAATGTAATTTCATCTGTGATTTGTACTTGTAGGTTGAGCCTTGATGTACAATGCTTTGACAAAAGAGAAAATTATGGGGTAATAGAAAAGCAAGCTCTTCAGGATGTTAATCAGAATCAGTCTTCCTGTTAAATGTTTCCTCCCTCAGCTCTTGACAAGGTGATGGCTTTTGGAGGATGGAGGTTCTCAGTATCATCTGTGTGCTGGATACCATGGCTTCTGTCAATCACTTATGAGCTTGCTTGGCTTGCTGCAAACCTAACAGATGATTATTCTGTCTGCTTCAGAGAGTCTGGCTCAACAGGCCCGTCCCCTCCTAAGCATATGTCATCTTCCCTAGATAATTAGATGGTACATATCCCTTCTGACCTTTTGCTTCAGCTAGCCACCATTCCTTATTGCCACTCAGGTCAGAAAAGCGAAGTATCCTCACCCTCTGGTACTCCTGAAGGCTGAGTTCATGATCACTTCTAGCTTGAAATGCATAAACAGCATAGAAGATCTGAAAAAGGAAAACCACATAAAGCAAAATCAGAATTGAAAAATGTAGCCACATCTTACCATGTAGCTCTGTATGAGGAGGAGTTCTGTACACAGAAAACATGTAATGACATGTACAAACGAGTGTTCAATCACATGGCCTGCAATTTCTAGACAGGACCAAAATGAAAAGTAAAACTGAAGGATCTGGGGAATTCTGCATGAGGAACAAATCAAGCTCCAAGACCTCATCACCTACTACACTGGCAAGGTTTTCAACTCACACCAAGTGGCCATGGATTGGATGAAGAATTTTTCAGCAAGGTTTCCTTGTGGAGAATCACCTTTCCTAAAGCTCCTGTACTTAAATGTGGCACATGGGTCACTTCTGTGCCTTGCTGATCAGCATTCTTGTCACAGCTTTCTTGTCAACAGTAAGTTGGAAAATCCCCCAACCTGAGCTATTTTGCAGGTTCCTGCTCCACAGGAGAACCTTGGGGCATACACAGGGTGGGATAAAGCAACAGTGTGTTTTCTGTGGTGCAGGACTGCAATTCACAGTTTAACTGATTCTCTTTTCCTACTTCATAGTATATAAGAGCAGAGGATAACAAATTCTCATGTCACGCTGACAGATTAGTGCCACTCTTCTCCAGCGTAAAAGGAAGCCATTTAAATTACAAATTGTGTAATTCTAGATTTCAAATAGGAATAACAAGAAGACAGGCACAGTGTGTATCATACTTACATCCACACCCTGATCATCCATACCCTGAAGAGCACCAGTCCCTGTGCCATAAATTTGAAATGTGGGATTTTCACAGAAGTGAAGAGGTGAGCTGCTGTCACTCTTCTTGTACCCTGGACTTCTTGTGCTGCTGTCAGTAGAGGGCCGTGAAGAGACAAAGAGGCTGATGTCATCAAAATCGTCATCACCAAAGCCATTTTCTGCTACGTCCTTCTGCACTTTGGCTGGATTGTAAGGCCTCAGGAAGGAGGAATACACGTACCCTGTGAGGACTAGAAACCAGAATAAAGAGACAGAAAATAAACAAACAGCAAAACACTGCTAAAATAATTTTTAAACCATTTTATGCAGCTGTCAGTATGACAGAGGCAAACAGATGGGGCCAGAATGAAAAGAAATCAATATCCCAAAGGGTAGCCATTATTGGGATATTTGTGCAGGGAACTTACTTCCTGTGTCAACAAGCCATCTGCTTGTGCTTCCAAAGGAGTCCTTTTGCTCCACAACAGCCACCAGTTCTCCTTCATGCAAGTCAATATCGAATTCCTGCACGGCATTGCACTTGCGCTTAGCCTGGTACAGCGACTCGGTGCTGTACGTGGACAGCAGCTTGGATCTGTGGTCTTCTGTTTGGCGTGGGGACTCCAGCTGAAAAGCAAACAATTAATATTCATCCTCAGTAGTGCTGAGGCCATTTCTAAATAAAAATCTGTTTATGCTGCATGTGGCAACTGACCCAGTGTTTCTACACACAGACCAAGGAGTTACTTGCACAGGGATCAAATCTCCTTTTCATGTGCAGGAAGGACCTGTCCCACTGCTATAGTAACAGGTGAGCAATAAAGGGCACATTTTAAAGAAATGTAGGAATTTCACTAATTAAAGACCTCTTAGTCTGTCCTCTGCTCTCAAAGAGCTGGTGTTTTGTATGTGAACTGTCTCCTGCTAAACTGCTTTTCTGTAGCCGTGACCTTTGTATTCCTATGTAATATCACAGAAAAAGCATAATCCAAAAATGGGCTGAGACCACATAACAATTTGCTTGATAAGGCATTAGGCAAAAAAATCAGTGGTACCCAAACTGGCTGCTTTTTGTGTGAAATTACCTCTCTAAATGAGGGTAAGGTGCCATTAGCTGCTGGAAGCATATTCATTTCAGGGTTTGGTTAGAGGGCAGGGAGGGGGTTGCTGCACATCAATGGGATCTTAACATATCACAGAAGCAAGAGCACATGTGCCTTCACTGATGCTAAAAGGAATTCTACAACTGCCTCAGCTTCTCCTGTAAACCTGCACTCAAGTCTTTATTTTCCTGTAAACTAGATTCCTGAAACCTCCAGAAATATCTGATAAGATTGGGAACGCAAATCTCCTGGTGGATTTTCTGAATCTTCTGCTGTGGGTGTGTATGTTTGTGCATGTATGTGTAAGAACCAGTACATATAACCACAGCTGAGCACAAGGAAAAAAATCTTCTGAATTAGAAGACTAAGATGCACTGTAAGAGTATTTAACAAATGAAGTTACCAAAGTTTACATATACCTTAGCCTTAACACGTACTTAAAGGCCTAAGGGCAATCAGAGGTAATTTCAAGTGGATTTTCAAGATATTAACATGAAAAAAAGTGAAAAATCTTCAGAAGTTACTGGTCAATGAAAGCTTCACTCCAACAACCTCATTCAGAGTCACAGTGAAGAGACAAAGCCCAAACCTTAAGGTAGCATAAAAACGGCTTTTTTCCAAAAGTGATCAAAAGAGGATGCTTCATAAACAATTTGGATGTATGGTACTCACCAGAGAAGGAACAGGTTTCTTTCTTTCCAAGCTCAATTTTCTCTCAATAAAGGTTGCACTGCTGTTTTCTTTTACAAAATTCAGCTTGTGAACCTCCTCTATCAATTGATTCTGCACTTCACAGATGCTTGAGGAGGACAGCTGCAAACACAAATGTGGGTTAGATCTCATGTACAAAATGGTAGGGAGGTTGGAGAGAGCAGATTTGGTTTAATTGGCTGAATGCTAGGAGTCAGGAAATCTGACAAGTTATGTCTATTTTTTGCAGAGCCCAAAAGCAGTGTACTCTCTGTGTATGAGATGTAAAGAGAAGAAAGGCCCTTGCTTAAAGAAAGTTTCTAATAAATGCTATATAGATTTAAAAGACATAGGAATTGAAGTTAAATCATTAAAGATATTCTAAACGGTGATGAAAATGAAGAGCCTTGCCTTTATGCTACTGAGCCACCTGCTTTCAGATGCAAATGTGCATCTCAGCAGCTATCAGAGTGGCCAATGTGCTGCAAGGCTTGGAGTAGCTTACCCCACAGCTGTGTGTTTGTGCAACTGAGTGCTGCCAACAGGTTTAAAAATTGTTGGGTAACTGAGTCTCTGTCTGTGGCACTGGGTAAGTACTTTTGGTCTGTGCCTAATACAAAATACATTTGCTGATGTAAACACAAAAAAAGAAGATAATTTTTTTGCCAGATCCTCACAGAAAACAAGGCCCAATACAACAGCTTTCAAAACACAAAAACGTCAAATTACAGGGATGAAATTTCTTCATGTGGAAAAAGCCTTCATTTTCCCATTAAACACCACAGCTCTATGTCTTGATCCTGCCCCTTACTACAATGTGCCCTGTTCAAGCCTTAATGGAAAGGAATACTCCAGAATTGCCTCATTACAGTGTGTTTCCCAAGTAGCCTTGCTTCTGTTCAGGTGAGTGGATTTGTATGTGTGGAAGGCATTGTTGCAGCCGTGTTTCTCAGGGGGCTCAAGTCCTCCAGGCAAGGCTGTTCCTTACTGCCAAGAGATGTCTGCAGGAGCTTCTGCATCATATTTGGGTTTAAAAGAAACTTGATTTTCATAAAAATTATTTAATCAGATCTCCTAACTTGTTTCTCTTTTGCAGTCATCTGTGAATCTGCAGGTCTAGCAGCAAAGGAAGTGTTCATGTACTTTCTTGTAATTTCCTGTGTTTTCTGGACTAGTCAGGGTAGATGCTAAGAAATGCTAGCAGCTGCCTTCTTTTTGCCTTCCTGTAATATTCTTGCCATTACTATCACTGTAACAGCTGGAATGGTTCCATTAGGATTATTCTTGAAAAGTCCAGGTCTGACAAAAGTTCAGAACATAAGTTTCTCAGAGAGCAGTCCCGAGTGACCTTATTGTGGCCTTCAGTGCCTAAAGGGGGCCTACAGGAAAGCTGGAGAGGGATATTTTACAAGGGCATGTAATGACAGGACAAGGGGGAATGGCTTTAAACTGAAAGAGGGCAGGTTTAGATTAGTTTATTGTGACCGTGGTGAGGCACTGAAATGACTTCTGCAGAGAAGCTGTGGGTTCCTTATCCCTGGAAGCATTAAAGGTCAGGTTGGATGAGGCTTGAAGCAACCTGGTCTAGTGGAAGATGTCCCTGTTAATGGCAGGAGAACTGGAACTAGATGGTCTTTAAGGTCCCTTACAACCAAACCATTTTGATTCTATGAACTTAATCTTCACTGAGCTTGCAAAGGAAAAAAAACCCACAAATCTGACTGTGCCCAGCAGAACAAATGAAATCACAAAATCAGTAAATGAGCGTAGCTTTGTAGATATGTGTCCTACATAACTTTAGCTGAAGCATACAGAAAGAAAAAAAGACAAATCAAGGCACAGCTACACCTGTTTCTAATGTACTTACTGGAACAGGCACCATGACAGCAGAGTTTGACTGAAGTGCTGCAAACGTAATATTCCCAAGGAGGGTGATGAAGCAATGTAGGCAGTTCAATACAATCTTTTTGGCTGCTCTGTTGAATACCTGAAGTTCTTCCACTAGCTGTGCATTTAGAGCCTCATAGTCTTTCTTTGCCAGGTCCAGCTCTTCTCCAGCTGACCTCTGAAGGTAGCTGTTGTAGTCCAGCAACTTGTCATAGCGCTTCTGGATGAGCTTCTGAGGGCCTGGAAACAGGGCTTGCAGTGCTGAGAGAGGAGTCAAGACAAGCTTGTCCAGCTGAGCCATCTGGAAAGTATAAACCAGACCTACTCATTACTTTATTCATACAGTCCTTCAGACCCCATAATGGGCTGAGCCTGATGGCAGCCCATCAAGCAATCTGTTCATCACTCTTCACAAAGCATTGCTGCCAGAGCCAGTTTCAAGCAGGGTCCAGCATGACTTAGAATCTCCTTCATAACAGGAGAGGTATCAGTTTTTCAGCATACAGTGTCTGCTAATGGCAGTGGTCCCTTGGAGCGTGCAGCCTGACGTGCTACCCCTGGGGAGCTGCCACTGGGGGAAAACAGCAAGGATTGGTCAAGTGGTCAAATAAAACTGGGATTTCCTTAACTGGAAGGCCCACACCAATATACAGTCTGAAGGCAATGAGGTCTTATTAAGTGGCAGTCTTGAATTCTCTCAAAGCTGCTTTTCTTTTTTTTTTTTTTTCTTCTCCTGGAAACAGCTGTAACTCAATTCCTGTTTAAACAAACACAAACAATCACTTGATTTGATTAAATTAGGTTATGCTTGTTGGTTTTATCTCTAGTAATCAACAAAATTAGACACCTGGTAAAAAAACAGTCCTCCTCAGACTTTTCCATTAGTCTCTAATTGTCTCAAGGGATTAATATTGCATGAAATAAAATTTATTTTTGTAAGTCATTTGTTCAAATACAGCACCAGCTTGTAGTGAGTGAAATTCATCATCATATTAAAGCTCTTGGACATTCTGTGTGAATTAAGTTGTTGGGTTGAATGTGAGAATAAAAAAACAGCTGCCTCTGCATTCTCCAAAATATACCAGAGTTGAGGCCAGATCCACGTTAGCCCCAGAGTTTCTCTCCAAGGCCAAGATGATGTACACTGGCTAAATAGCTCCTATTTTATTTCCACCTGAAAAACTGGGCTGTGTTTAGCGAACCAGTTTTTGACGTATTAAGAAAACAATTCTTCCAAACTGCTGGACCTGATTTCTGAAAAAGAGGCTACTGGGAATTTCTGCCCTGAAATTTTTCCACAGTCTAATGAGAGAGGAAGGTGTACGTTATTGACAAATGGGAAAAAAACCCCAAAGAGTTAACCTGAGCCCATTGCTGAGATCTCCCTTTTTAATAACCTTTCAGGAAAACATGTGAAGAACACCATGGGTTGTTCAGTGAGAACAGCTACTCATTGTGCAATACCAAGCCGAAAGTTTTTTTAAAAACCCATATAGGTTTAAAGCCCATAGGATAGGGAATCCTTGTAATCTTGTAAATCCAAGTCACAGAAATAAACAGATAATAAGTAGAAATTAGCAATTGTTAGTAACAATGCCCACAGTTAAAATTAAGTTGTTGGGTATTTTTTTTTTTGAATTACATAGACTTTCAGAATAGCTAGGTCATGAAACAGTAGCTGTTACAATTTTTTTTCTACAAAGAAGTTTTCTGTTTCATCTATTGTGGAATTACTTCTACTTTTCTTTTATATTTCTGAATATGGGGGGAGCTTCCATACTGGGCACACTCACCACTGCAATGATAGAGAGGTATTCTTTATGCAATCATTCATTGTAAAGACATTGAAAATATCATTCCGATCACTGAGATTAATTTTTGAGATACTTTTCACACATGGGAATCTCAAAGGAAAGGAAATACATCATCCTACTTCCCTGTCATTATCCTGGATGTTGTGGTCTGTCATAGAGCCTTCTGTTTCTTGGCAGACTCTGTTTTCAGTGTTTTGGAAAGGACTGAATGGCTATATTTGAGTCAGCACTAAACTAGGAAAGCGTAGGAAACCTCTGGATTTTTCCAGCATGAGCAGCTATTTGAAGAAGCAGCCTGTCCCATTTTGAAGAGACATTTAGGTATCTTATTAGAGCCAGGCATTAGAGTCCATTTTAAAGCAGAAGAGTAGTTGAAAAACTATTTTTTAAATTGCTCTATTAATTACTATGGGCTATATTTGGATTTTTCATGGTTTCCCTATATGAAGGATTTGACAGCACTATGTTAATATCTGGACTTGATGATCCTAGAGGCCTTTATCCAACCTAAACAGTCCTATGATTCCATGACTATAAAGATAATGACTTACTTAAAAAGTTAATAAATCTGAGATTTTTACAGATCTGTGATTCCCGTACCTGAGCACAATATCAATCACAAAAGTCACTCATACTGCAAGTGCTGGTAACAAAAGTAGCAAGGCAAAGATCTGCTGCTCTTTTCTGAAGTTCAGGTGAAACAAATACAGGTTTGTTCAGGTGATACAAACTTAGTGCAAAGATTTTAGTTTAAACCCAGGAAATTAGCTTGACAAGTTTTCCTTAGTTCCTCTAGAGAAAACGCAATGCATTTACGTTGTATTTTATCTTTGTTCTTACAGAAATTCAACCAAAAGCCCCACTCATCTTTCCCAGCAGATTCCTAAGGTGTTTTTTTTTCTCTTTTGTGTCCTAGTCTTCCTCACATACAGGCATTTTCTCAGACATACAGATAGCTGTGTAGCACTGGACACTGCATAAACTTACAAAGTCTTCACATAGATTTGCACTGTTGGTCCATTTTTCCAAACAGTCACTGGCTTTGTCATCTTCATCTTGCAGGATTTCCTGAAGCCCAGTTATATTCTGGGCAGCCAGATGTATGGAATCCTAAATGAAAAGATGGTAGGAAGATGAAACTATTACAATACGTTTTAGTATACTGCATTCACTCCTGCAGCTACCGCAATAATACTGATGGAATCAGACATATTTTCCATCTCTGACACCTGTGCAGCTGCCGTGCAGTTTCCAGTCACTGTGGGGTTGTTTACTGTGATAATATTTTCCTGTGCTTTGTCTATTTTAAATGCAAACTACTTAAGAATCAAGTTGTTAATGTTCAGCTGAAAAAACTATGCCCTAAACTAATGAATATCCCACTGGAAACCAGCCGCTCCTCAGCAAGAAGCCAGCTTCCCATGCATCCTCAAAAGCCTCTTTTAGGGGACTAAGTAGGACTACAGTGGTGTATTTCAGTTTCTCAGAATTTTAATCTCAATGAAGTGTGGATCCGTTTGGATAAGGAACTGTCAGCACCATTCCAGGCAACAGACCTCATTGGCTGAGCTCCCTGGCCTTTCCCTGTTTGCTGAACCAAACAAGGTGCGATTGTGATAAGCCCCGGCCAGCTGGTTATTGATCTTGCCTGGTTCTTCCTGCCTGGTTAGGGCACACTTACACTTTGTCTACAAAGTGTACCTACAAAGCTGGCAAATAGTCCATGAGAGGCTGAGAAGTCACAAGCCAACCCTCATCTTTGGAGAGGAGGATTGAAGCAAAGACATTTTAGAGAACCTGAGCACTCTGTACATCTAATGCTAGCCCTCAGCACAACCTAAACATGGGAAAAAGGAAGGAGTCCTTCCATCCAGAATATGTATTTTAGGACGTTTTAATTCATGTGGCTGCAGGTCAGTTCTTCCATCTTTAATGAGAAGCAGTTGGTGCTCCACTGCAGCAGATGAGGGTGACAGCTTCACACAGAGATTGAAAGTCCTGACTGTGCCACCAGACAGCACCTTCTTCTCTGCACTGCACCTGTGGGTCTCCACAGAGCCTGCTTCTGTCAGGGGGAAAAATGCAAAAGTGTGGGCTTCAAAACTTTTTTGCCATGGGCTCAGTAATGCAGTGGCAGCACAGCTTATTTATTTAATATTCTGACAAAGACAGGCCTGCATATAAATAATTTGGTGTTGCCTAACCAGTGGCAGAAATGTGTGTCAAACTGGTTATGGACAGGGTTTGTGACCACAGATTGCAAAAAGGCCTGTACCCACCTGGAGATGTTGTGAACAGAACGAAATGTTCTTCACACACGATTTCACAGTCTTCTCTAAACTTTGAAACAACTTTTCTTCCTTATTAAAAGTTTGATCTTTCACCTAAAATAGACATTTGCACTGTTATTTTGGCAGCCCAAAAGAGCCTGGATAATGAAAGGAACATCCAGAATGCTGCTAGAAAAATCCCTGAACTCCTCCCTTTGAAAACAGATCAACCCCTAATTCTCCCAAGCTCCAGCTGTAATTCAATCAAAGTCAAAACCGCTGGACAACACAGCAGGGAATTTAATTTTTAATCCTTGTGGAAGCAGGGAGTTACTTTATTACAAGCCCACTGGCGTGTGCCGACAAAACCCTTCATTTTTCTGCGTGTTGTTGCTCCATCTGAGGAAAGGATGGAGGGAAAAGCGGGGGCCGGTGCGTGGGTGCCGGGGCGCTCTCCCGCAGGCAGGCTGTAGGTGGAGCTGTTACCCCAGAGCCGCGCCAGCCTTTCCCCTGGAAACGCCGGCAGCTGGGAACGGCCTCGGGAAACTTCTTTATGCCGGCTGGGAACACCCTGAAAACGCGGTGATTTCTGCCCATCTTTTCCTTGAGGGGCTTCAGAAATCTCAAGTCACGTCTTAGTGGTTTTGCCGTGAGGGTCGCTGCGTGTTTCAAGATATGAGTTGGGAACTTTCTCAGTCTAATTAAGCAGGAGAGACGGCTGAATCTCTAACAGATGTATTCTGGTACTAAAATCATTCTCAAATGTTTCAAGCTTAATTAGAAACAAAACAAAACAAAAAAACCCCACAAACCAGAAGCTTCTAAAGGAAAAAAAATGAAAAGAAAACTCACATATCCTCTTAATCAAATTTAATTCCCTTTTTCTCTGATTTTATAGCCTTGCTGGTGTCTGTCACATTCTGAATACAAAAAATTTCCACTGTATAAATGAATTAACAGAAAACATAAATGTGGGTAGTTTGTATCAGAGAAAGAGGGAAACCACTGATAAAAAACAAAACAGGAAAAAATTGCATGTATCTTGTAAAGTCACATCTAGAAAGACAAGTAACCTTGTATAATCAGCCATCTCATGCAGTGAGGTACACTGGATATCACTTTCAAGGTCATTTGTAATTGATTTTCTCTGAGATTTCGATTTAAGCTTTCCTGAAGATGTTTATCCTGCTAGGTTTTGAATTACAACTTCGAAATTATGAAGGAGCATT
The DNA here is from genome assembly GCF_009650955.1 of Corvus moneduloides. NCBI lineage: Eukaryota > Metazoa > Chordata > Aves > Passeriformes > Corvidae > Corvus > Corvus moneduloides. The sequence goes on along the minus strand of NC_045480.1, from coordinate 42,918,210 downwards.
TTCCTTTTGGCCGCCCAGCACCCATCAGACTCATCAGAGAGTTCTTTGTGTCTGTAGTTTTGATGGTTCCAGGTCTTTACACACGTAGAGGCAAACCCTGTGGCCTTTCCTAATTAGAGGTATAGCTCATTTTCCTTGGTGGATTCTGAACTTTAATGCTACAACATGAGCAAGATGGACTGAACACATTCACAGGCTTGACAATAATCATTGCCAGGGTATCTGCAAAATGCTGACCTCAGGCTGAATTTCACAAAACTACTGCTCACTTCCTCTCTGCTGAAGACCAGAAGTTTGAGAAACTCTTGAGTAAAAAAGGAAAAGGTGGAGAACACATTACTTTATTTTCTATTTCAATCACAAAAATCTTTCCTGTCTTCTGTGACAGTCAGAAAATGACTTTATAAATTAGACAGGAAAAAAAAAGCAGCACCACAAACTCCATTTCCTACACGTTTTGAAAAACACCCAGTACAAAAGCAGAACTGAAGCTGTCAATGCAAATCTGCAGTTGGATGAGTAAGTACCTGAGGTTCTCCCCTCGTCAGTATTTTCAGATGGCTGGTAACCCTCTTGGATTTCTTGCTAATGGAGTGAATATTCAGTCGGGAAAACTTTTCTTTAAGGGTTTCATCATCATCATTCTTCCTGTACTTCAGCACTGCAGACAGAGAATTTCATTACATCAGTAGTCTGTATTTGCAGGACTTTTCACGGGGACAGGCACACAAATATGAAACCATTTGAGAGCAGACACTTTGATGTCACTTGCTGTAGTCTTGTATGAAAATGCTCAAAAGGATGAAAACCTCATTATCAACACTAGCCTTGGGAAGAGTGAAGTTAGGGCTTCAATGTGGCAAGTCTATAAAAAATATTGCTGTTACTGCATCCTACTTATTATCAGTGTTTGCAACTGCATTACAGACAATATAACATGAATTCTTTCCCTGTTTTCATACTGGAGTTACTAGTCAGGTAAGACAGTTGGCTGAGGACAAGGGACATTAACGCATCTGTTACCTTCTTGAAACTCAGGATATTACACAACGTGGGTGGTGGCACCAGGCAAAACTGATGTAGTGAAATATCTGGAGTTGAAACCTGTCGTGTAATGGCCAGCCCAAACCTACAAAGAAAGAACTTACTGTGCTCTTTTCTTACCTAAATCTTTCCTCCTTTTAAGTTCATTGATGTTCACATTAATGTTTTTCATAACAAAAAGGGCATCTTGCAGTGCCTTGTGGTCAGGGTGAGAAGCAGGAGTTGCGTTCAAGAGCTCGTGGAGCAACAAGGGATATTTCATCAGGCGTTGCACTGGTTTGATCAACAGGGATCCCAGGTCTATTAGGTTTGGCTTTCCTCTATAATTTATACCAAAAAAATTGTCACAAAATGAGAAATTCCTTGAATTGCAATTACCACTCAAGTCAAAAAATAAGATACATCTGTGAGGGAACAGGGGTGTTGCAAACGAAACCCTCCTGTCTCCCCCTCAATGAGAAATACACCCTGGGTCTGAATTTTCTGTGTTTTCAGAACTTAGCTGACTATTGCTTAGACATTACCTCTGAAACTGTCCCACTCAGTCTAAAGGTGCATGTGGTATAACTTACACATCACAACATCCAGGAAGGGAGATGTAGGTGGAAGAACAAATAACAGGAAGTTTGAGAAATGCGTGTGAGCAGGGCTGTTACATCCTGCTCTGGGCCCTCAGGCTTAAAATTGCAACATCTCCACGCTGTGAGTAACTGGGATGCCTGTTCACAGTGCATCCCTTCTCACAACATCCCTGACTTGGCACAGTGACCCTTAAGCTTTACTGTCTTTCATTTGTGGTTTTTCTTTGCTGGCTGCCAGTCAGTTACTTCTAATGATGCCTGAGCTTCCAAAGGGTATCAAATCTGACCTGGGGAAATGTTGAACACACAGGATATTTACACAGGCTTGATCCAACCTGCTGGAAGCCTCCTTGCATACAGGCAAAGCAGGCAACTGGCCATGGTGGCAGAAGGATGAGAGTAGGACAGCCACAGTTTCCAGCATGGGCACAGGGATGCTCTGTGACTCTAGGCTCAATCCCCACTGGCTGGGCAGGGGCAGCAGAGCAGCATCCCCAGGCATTCAAGTGGCTCAGGCCATGAAAGCCACCTTGAGCTCTTGGGCCCCATCCAGCTGAACACAGGCTCCAGCCCGGTTCCAGACAAAAGCCTTTGCTTACATTCTCCAGGCTGGAATGGGAGAGGCTGTGCAGTTTGCAGGCTGTCAGAACAGCCTCAAAGGAAACAGGGAAGGACTGAGCCACACGTGCCTTCATTACCTTCCATGTAGCTGGTAGAAACATGGGGTCTCCCATGGCCAGGTGGCCAAGACCAGGGCCAGCCACTGCTGGGGCTCCAGCATCAGGACAGACATGTCCATGGCCTCCTCTCATGACAGCACACTCCAGCAAACCAGGCACAGCTCCAGCACCAGCTACCTGGCACCTCCCCATTGAAAGTAAACATGAGCTGCTGGTAACATTGTGGAAGGCAATAAAGCACAGCAAGCTTTCCATTTGCATGCCCAAAAAAGCTCTTTTGGAGCAGAAAAGGTTTTTTTGACATTAACTATGCAAGAGTTAAGCATAGACAAAGAAGGATTTCTGCATATGGAAAGATGAAATAACACAATGTAGAAGGAAAGTACAAAAAATAGGGAACAGCCACTTGGTTTTGCAGGCTGACATCCATTGTTTTGTGCAGCAGAAAGAGTAAAAGAAAAAAAACCCTTCATTCCCACTTTTATATGTGTAAAAAGTACAAGAGCCAATCCTTACTGCTGACTAATTAACTAACAATTTGAATGCCTTTGAGAAGAGACATCTGCATATTTAAACCATCTCTCTCAAACAGGCATTATCTGTAAAAAAGTTCTGCATGAAAAAAAATTAACAGTAGATGCCTTTTAAGTATTCTTCATGTCCCAAAACCTTCTCACCATTTCAATCCCCCTCATTTCTCCTGTATCTTGCATTAAATAGAGAGCTGTTTTTCCTTCTTTCAGCTTCTGGCAGCAATAATGAAAAAAAAAATCTTAAATTGTTATTGTTTTCTCTGAAAAGCCCTATGAATGCAAATCTATAAAAGCTGCCTCATGAATGGAAAAATCTTCAAGTGTCTTCTCTTTATATAGTTGCACTTTGGACAGCTGCCCAAGTGATAAACAGCCCTCTGTTCGGTATCTGCATGACACACTCTTGCAATATGGTGTGAGAGATAGCAGGTTTGTTATAAGATAATGACTCCCTGGGGCACTGAATGCCACAAAGTTTGACTCATCTAATTCTCCCCAGCAAGATTAGCTGAGATAGCCACTCTCCCTGGACGAGTCCCATTTGCAATGCACCCCGTTAGGACCCACCGGCTGCTTGGCAGGACATGGCCTTGCCACACGACTCAAGCAGAAGAGAAACGCCTTTGGACATCTATTGTGCAGAAAATTAAGTTGATAATTCATTTGTGATGCTACTTCAGCCTTCTCCCCCGTAACTGTGAATTTAGCAAGTATTCTAAGTCACATGTAACTGTACTAATCTCACAGCAAATTCTTACTGTAGCTCTGCAGTAAATGCAGCTGGCAAACTGCAGTGAGCTTCATGGCACAGCCTCCCTCCTGCCTCCCGACAAAGCAAAGTCACTAATACTGACACATTCCCACCTGTTTAAAAAGCCCGTGGTGGTGAACTACACAAAGGCAGGTGAGGCAGGATTTAGTTTCATTTGCTCTCACTACTCAGCAGCTTGGTCCAGTGGCAAACATGACAGCCACTATGGTACAGCTAGGCTGAGGCTAGTGTGATATGCAGCTTGCCAGTTCTGAAATAGTGTGCAGGAATCAGGCTGCAGCAGGACTAGAGTCTTGGGCTTCATGGTTTACTGTGCATGGCTTTATTTTAGTACAAGAAATGTAGGGCAAATAATTCACTGTGCCATAAGTCTCTCAAGCAAACCCAGAGAATTCACTGAGGCTGCACAGTTGTTAATCCAAGCAGAATTTAACCTATTGAGCTGCTAGCAAAGGGCACCACTGTCTGGTATTTACATAATTGTTTTCTTGATCATGCTTGAATGAAAAGCCGTCTGGGAGCAGCAACATCACAGACCATTTGGGGGGAGTTACACTGTATTTTCTAGCTCAACGTTAATCAGATTTTTGGGAGCAGTCCTGCCCAAGGGCTGTTGCGACTGCAGCCTCTGATTCACAGGTGATGGGACTTTTGAGTGTCCTGCCAGTGAGGTAGCCAAGCTCAGGGAGGGTCCCACAGCTAAACCTGCTCATTGCACATTGCTTTGTAAGAGCCATTTTAAACTCAGAAAGTGAGTTGTCTCCTACACTCCACTGGAAACTGTTTGAAGGAGAAAACCAAACCTTCATATCTGATAGGGTTACAGAAGGCAGAACAGCCAGTCTTGTGGGATTTATGTATGTGTTGCTGTCTCACATGATCATATTGTGACCCTGTGAATATTTTGTATCTCTTGGAGTCCCACTCCTTGTGGCACAGGAGTACACGAGTATACCCCTTATGAAAACAAAAGGCAGAAAAACTATTTTCTATCACAGATGAAAGCTTGAAACCCCCAACTGTAGAGTTTCAACATGCAAGTCCTTCTAGGTGTATTTTATACAGATCATAGTTGTAACATGCAATTGACTGACTGACAAATTCTCTGACTTTACAGGTCTCTTCCTCTCCTGCCAATATACACCACACTTGCTCCTCTTTTCTCTTAACATTTTGTCTGGGGTTGTAATCTTTCTCTTCAGCTCAGACAACCCCTCCTCTGACCTCTCACTGCAGGTAACTACAGGCAGTGCTACATTTCAATGAACCCAAATCTGCTGGATGTCCAGAAACTGCGGCTGTGATAAATTCTCCTTTACAGCTTTTCAAAGATGTCACATTTGGCACAGAAGTCCCTTAACCACAACTCATCAGCGGCTGGGGGAGTTTTCTGGCTAAGTTGCAATGAGCTTGTTCTTTTCTGATATTCTTCCAGTCACTGTCATGGGGAAGATCCTAAGGTGGGTTTCTCATATAGGGCTACTGAAGGGGTTGTCAGCTTAGAAACAGTTTTACCTGAGGGCCTGCCTAAATCGTAGCAGGAAGTTGGATTTCAAAGACTGACACTATGTTGTTGACAAGCACTCTTGCAGACCTCAGAGCAATCTACATTATGTCCTGGAAATTTCTCCAGGTTATACTGACACAGAAGGCTTGTGTTCTTAAAATTTCCACCTGTATGGCTTTAAACATGCTAAAGATGAATTAAGGATATTTTAAAGACTAGCTTATGGTAAAAAAGGCATAGTACTTACTCTTCTTCATATCTCTTTCTGCAAAAGAGAAGAAAACAAAACATGCATTAGATTCCTCCTAAGAGGACTTATACAGAGGCAGATTCTCAGATACACTTCAGTGGCACAGAATAGCTGTAACTGGCCAGTTAACTTAGGTTTATGGCTGCTATGTGTCAGCAGAACTGCATAAAACAGCCAGAGGGTACTGGTGAATCTGACCCTATAACCTTTTGAATGGACAGCCCCAAATGAGAAAGGATTGTCAGAAACCTGGCTTTGGCTGTGAGACCCAGCCTTGTCCTCACACTGTTAGAGAAGGAAGGTTGGATCACTCTGCTAACAAAAGTAAGTAACATCAAGCCATTAATACAAAAAGTAAAATTGAACATCATTCTTAGACTTCACATACATTTCTGTCTACTCTCTTTAAACAGAAATGTATTTTTAAAAGAAAAAGAGTACATTTCAGCATTTTAGGGTGTAGAGTCAATGAAGCTGTTAAGTTTTTTGTAGACTATATATCAACTGAAACCTCTCCAGAGAAGGATGATGTTGATATAAATACTGAAAGCACCAGGGACTTAAAATTGTAGTTTGCAAACATGTGCATGGAATGTTTTCCTTATGGTATGGTTTCACTCAAATGCAAGAGAACCAAATGTCTCCATCGCTGCATTAGGCTTTCCTGATATCACATCCTCAGCCACACTTTTTTGACTGCCTGCAGTCTTATCTCCTGGCCCACCAGTGCCTAGCTGAGCATCTGGAAGCTGCTGCTTTCATTGCTTCTGCACTGTCAGCATTTTGTGTGCTTAGGACATCCCTCTGCCTCTGTAATAGTTGACCCAGCTACTGCAGGCTGAAAGCTGAGCAGGTAGTTGCCAGCATCTTTTCATTTTTACCAGCTGCATTTCTTTGGCTAGGCTAGCAAACAACATCCTCAGTTTGCATAATCACTGCTGAAACACAGGACTCTACAGAAATTGGATTTGCACATGTCTCCAATGCAGACACCTACATTTTGGGATGAATTTTTTCCTCTTCAGTCAAAAGGAATAGGAATCTCAACATAGCTAATTAAATCTGATTTGTCAGTACAGATGTGCAGAGTGCCACTCTCAAATTGCTCCTGATATAGAACTTGTTTTTCACATGTCAGATATTACTCAGCAGAGGAACAGAAGCCCCTACTAATGTCAGCTCATTTAAGATTTTTCAAAGTGGAACAATATTCTTTCCAAGGGAAAAGAAAAATATTTAACAAGTAAACATTTTTCAAAAATATTTGGCACCAGCCCCCAGTTTGTTATGTCTCTCTATGGAAAACAGCCTATAACTTATTTGGTAACAATCCTGCATCGTTTTCTTCCTAGGGCAAATATTCTCCAATGGGTAGTAACAGGTTTAGATGACCACGGTTCTGAATCTCAGCATGCACTTTCAGGTCTTACTAGTTGAATTGACTGCAATCTTTAGGCACTGGGAAAAATCACAATGTAATATACACATACCAGTGCTTTTATCACTGGTTCCTGTTTAAAGGCTAATCAGGAAAGAACAAGACGAAAAAGGCTTCATTGTAAGGAAGTCCTTGTCACTTCCTGCTAGCAAAGGCTACAGTGGCTCAGCACAAAATATCCTTTCTCTTCACAAAGCCCAGCTGTGATTTTGGAACAGGAGCACCTCTTGCTAGCTCTGGAATTCAAGTGGAAACATCCATCCTAGGATGTACGTGGATGCTTTTTTTTTTTTTTCAAATTTCCTTCCCTGTCCCCTTTCCTCAGCAGCAGGGATAAATGAATGACAGTAGTGGCTTCTCTTGATTCGTCACGAAAGAATATTGTAGGCATCAGCACTAAAACACCCACTTAGGGGAGATACCTAGCCATCCATTAGCCTGAAGGCCTGAGTTTATATGAAAATTTATTTCTTTCAACTTCCAGGGTAGCTAAAACCTGAGAACCCTGCACATATGCTTTGTTATATATTTAATAGCCAGACATGTTGCACAAAATAAGCTTCATTTTCAACATAACCTGTCTTCAAAGCAAACATTTCTCTTTTAGTGTTATTAATATCTTCCTTCACCACTCTTTCCAGATTTCACTTGGACATACTTCCCATCTCCTAAGTCTTAACAGATCTCTGCAGACCAATCACAAATTAGGGTGTGGTTGAAATAGTGTTGCTGATGTACATTCCCAGCAACACTCCCAGTTCTCGACACACTTTCCCAAGACTTTCCCAAGAGGCCGGCATTGCAGCCACGGCACAAAGCACCTCCCTCTGGTGGGAATTGGCAGCTTGCTCCATCGCTTTCAAACACCCCCACCATGAGGAGTCGGGAACTACACAGCAGCTCCAGATCCTGGGGCCTTGCAGCAGCGGCCTGGAAATGCCAGTGCAGTTGAGTAGCTCCGCATCCCAATTCAAGGAGTAGACTTGCAGAAGACAGGGGGCAGCAAGTTTCCTGCGAGCTGGAAAAGGTGCTTCCAATAGCCCATGATATGATGCAGCATTTTTTTTTTTTGCCGGTATGGGGCACCGAAACTAAGAAAAGAGCAACCTTTCTTGCGCTATTTTTGCCCATCTTAGAGAGAAAGAAATCTAATCATGGCCCCTGGCTTGTCATCTTTTTATGAAAGCAGCATAAGCCAGAGCTCCCAGCAAGCCTTATAAAACTCCGGATTTACAGGGGACCTTTCATCTACATCCATTTAAAATGTTCCCTGCCAGGCAACTGACTATGGACGGAAATCATCATTTGAAAAGATCTTACTTTAAGGACTGTACACAGTCTCTTAAATGCTGCTTCAGTTCTTCATCCTTTTCATAGGATTCCAGCATGGTGTGTGCATCATCATGGTGATAGCAATAGATTTTATATGTGTCTTCTAGTGGGCCTTTAATCTGCAAGAACACTTCCCCTGTTAAGGAGAAAAACAAAGCATGTCAAGTCAGACAACAGCATCTCAGGAGGAGTTTTATTATTCCACCACATTAGCCGTGAGCTAAAAGGGCTGGCTTCCACTTTACTTCCCTTAGAAACGATCTTACATGTTTATGTGCATTATTTATTACATGTATTTCTCAGCTGCTCATCTTTGTCATAGCCAGGCACCATTATATCAGTGTTAATGCACAAAAATTCCCTCAGGGAAAAAGCATGAAATCTCTATACCTCACACCCCTTCAAACACAACCTCTTAATTCACTGCCCAGCTTAATGCCCCTTCAGTGGAAAACAGGAGAGCTTAAGTAATAAAGGGAGACCATTTTGGTGTCATGGGCTGGCAGGAGGGATGAATGTAAGCCTGTTAGTTTTCCTTTTGACTTTCTTTCATGAATATGAACTTAAATGGGTAATAACAGGAATAATGACTCTATCTTCCATTAGCCATTTCAATTTTATCTGTTCTGCAAAACCCTGAAATGGCAATTGTTATGACCTAGAATAGAGAATTTTCTCCACATGACAGAAGAAAAACCTCCACCCCTCCCCTAATTAAATAAAACTACCATGGATTACAGCCATTTTTGTATAATACTAGGTTTATATTCAACTGAAGAAGGAGAACACTTCCATTTCCAGACCTCCACACCACCATTTTCCCATAAAAAACAGTTGGGAATTTTAGAGGCACTAAAGTAGTCCTACACTCATTTCCCATTTACTTCTGGAACCTAATTCTCTCAGCCTAAAACTCTCGTGTCTGTTTCTGTGTGTGCAAGAAATATTATCTAAGTGGGGAAGGCATGCTTCATTTCTTCTGCTGAGATATTTGTTCAGTCCTTACACCCTTATGCAGCAGCCCCCTGATCAGCATCCTTGGAAATGCGTATAATAAACAACAGCAACGCTAAAAAACTCCCGTCTTGGGCATTTACTGAAAATTATATCTATGTGGCAACCAGTCCAAATAGATGTTTATAAACATTCCTGTTGAGTTATAGCAATGATTATTAAAGTCAAAAGCTGAACACTGCATTAATTGGGAGCTCACTATTCATTCACAGAGCAAGTGCTGAGCTGTCAGGCATCCTGCATGTTTCATCCTGACCGGAGTGTGCTGTTCCATAATACATTGCATTGAACTGCTCCGTCTTAAAGTGAAAAATGATTCAGTTACCACAGTAACACAGCTCTGGGTTTTTCCCCTAGCAGAGAAGGTTAACTGGGCTGTCTAATGCATGTTGGTTTCAGGGTGCAAATAAGGGAAAAACAATGAGGAGCTAAGAGCACCACACTACATTTTAGTTACTGTAAGGATACAGTCAGAAAAGCACCAGATTCCTATAGTTAAATGCTCTTTATCTGTCCTCCCTGTCTTGTGCTTACTGCTAATGCTGATGGCTACCAACGCACATTGCATCCTGGCTTTCCCATTAACTCTACACAGGTCTTTTTTAGCCAACAACGTAAGGGGAAACCTTAACAAGCCTCAACCTTGATCCTGCATGCTTGGCACCCGGTTCTAGAGGTGATGAGCTCTCACAATTTTCACTGACATTAAATGGAGCTCCAAGTGCTTAGCACGGTCTGTACTATGCTAAGCCCTCAAGTGAGGTCACATTTTCAGTAGGAAAAATGCAAGGTAGCCTTACAACTCATTTCAGTATATACTAGAGGCTGAAAATTATCTTCTCCAGGAGGAAAGAGTTGGGCAAGTTCTGTTCACTGAAGTATTGTGCCACAGTGACAGATACTTTCCTTGATGCCCAATGATGAGAAAAATTATGTGCTGATTTCATGAAGAGGGCTTTTTAACAGAAGATGGATTTTTAAAACCTAAAGCCCATCTTGGTTCTGGTTGTATGGACCAAATCAGATGAGTTTTGGGCGTATCACTGGAGCAACTTGCTTTATAGACCAAAACCACATTGTATTTGGGCACGGCTTTAAAAATACTCTGAGAGATGCAAAACTACCTGATGCCTCTCCTGGAGTATGATGGTCATCAGTCTCAAAGAGAAATTCCTAGGAGAAAGGCTTGAGTAACAAAACAGTTTCTCCCTGTTGCTCTCAGTGGTGCTTTCACTGTGGACAGCAGTAGGAGAGGGAGGAAGGACAAGTCTCATAGCTAAAGCTAAGTCTTCATATTCCTCCATATGAAGTGTCCAGAACAGAGAGGAGAAGAAATTCAGGAGAGAACTACAAAAGGTATTTAACCTATTTTAGCTCAGATTAGGAGACAGGTTTTGAAACCAATCGCTCATTAGTCCTCATCTCCCATGCCTTGACTGTGTGGTGGAGCAGTCACAGTGACACAAACTGGATCCCTTTGAGGATGATGATTACCAGAAGACACACTACAAGGGCACATCTTATGCAGTCCAACCATAAAGGGGCATCTCAATCCACAGGCACAGGCTACAGCCAAGCTGAAGTAAGACCTCTTGTAATGTGTAGTGCAGATACCATCTGCTTAGCAGAAACTCTCACTCTGCAAGTCTGCTCCTACTAGAGCACATGTCAGTGTGGACATAGCATGAAGTGTGGAGAACGGAGACTAAAATAAGACATGAATGTGAGCAACAACATTGTTTTGCTTTCAAAGCAGTGAATTATCAGTTCTTTTCAACCTCACCATGACTGGGTTGCCTTCCAAAGTAAGATACTTCAGCGCAAGATTTTTAAATACACTAAACATGACAGAATATGATGGGCATGCTTTTTCTATAGACTGGTTTCAACAACTTTCACACTGAAGATCCTGAAAACAAAATTATTACTTTGATGTACTTTTAGAGGAAAATAAACCTACTAACTTACAGCTTATAGTGATGCAATTATTCTCCCAGTTTTTGTCTCAGCCTTTGGAAGAATGCCTCACACCTTACTTGACAACCTTTTTCCTGTCGTAAGTTAGCCAACTCCATGATCAATGATCCCATGCATTTTCATGGTTCTTTGTCTGATTCTGGAGAAATACACCCTAATAGATGGATGAAATTGTTTGTCTTTACTTCTGAATGTGGCAGGAAACTAATAGAATGATTCTCTTGGCTGTGAGAAAGGCACTTCCTGCTAGAATAGAACATTGCTTATTAAGGGTATGACTCATCATGATGCACTTTTACTGAAATACCACCAAACAACACAGACGTATCAAACTACATTAAGCTGTTGCCTTGGCACACCAGATTGAGACGTGCTAGGATTAATACTTTTCCCAAGCCTCTTACGCTTTAATATCCTGTTTCTTAGTAAAGTGGCAACCAATATTTTTTACCCGATTATTTGAGAGGACAGGGGGACTTTTTATAAGGTGTTACCTGCGTTATGTGGTCAGGTTAGGAAAGAAAGAACCTCTCTCGACCTCTGAATCACAGCTGGAAGTTTTTTAAGCTGAACTGTTTAGTTTTTTAAACTTTTGACTTTGCACTGAAGCAAATTCAGAATTCTCACCTGATCTCTTAAGGTGGTTCACCTACTGCCTCTGCACCGAAAAAGCAGTCATGGGAGAGCTGATGCATGGTGGTAACTTCTTAAATCTCTCCAGCTGTGCCAGAATGTCAAGTGAATCACAGCCTTAATGTTCATGACCTGACCTGCAGAGCTTGTGATTGTTGTGACATATCCAGGGCCAACCTGTTTGCTGAAAATACCCGTGATCCCTACAGACATTCCCACACAGAATCCCACAAACTTCAGATTCATTACAGCTTTCTCTACTGTTCATGTCCCTGTCAAGCACATTTAACCACCTCTTACATGAACTGTATCACCAGTAGATACATGTTTACAGTGTTTGGGGTGGGTTGGGGTTGTGACATGCTGGTTTTTCCAAACGTTTTAATGCTTTTCCTGAATGGCACAACTCTGAGTATACAGTATAAGAGTTAGAGTCAGCATAAGTGGATTTAGGTAGACAATACCAAACTAGATGAAGCAAATCTCAGCAGTAAGTTGTATAACTCAGTGCTGCATATTTTCTCTCATTCTAAATTCATTTTCTCCTTCTTTCCTCCCCCTCAGCATCCAGATGGATGGAAAATAAAAGCATCATAATCATACAAGTACAGTACAGCAACTGGACAGGTTTCACATGTCATTTTTCCTGTGTCATTTTGGACAGCTTCTAGCCTACCAGCCTCTGCAAGGGGTATGAGTTAAGTTTGATGAGAGTAGAGGACAGGAGAGTGTTATGTTTATTCTTTCATGTAGCTTTGTAGAACTCAAGAGGACAGTAAACATACCGATTATTTGCATGGGTGGTTCCACATCTGTTGTGGCTTCTTCCAACAATGACAGCAGTTTGGCTGATAGTTGATGGACCAATTCAATGTTGCTAAACAAGCCATCCACGTCAAAGCGAGCAATCTAATGGAATACAAATATTAAGCAGCTATTGACAAAGGATAAAGAAGGACCTCGTGTATTGCAGAGAGCTTCTCTTGCTATGCCCTGAGTGTTCAACACTCCAGGAAGCACCACGTCTGCAAAACCTCATATAAACATCCTCCTTGTGACTTCAAGGACACAACACAGTTTTCACATTAGTATAATATGGTTGACACAGTTAACAAAGGGTATGTTATCAAGTGGTTCTAACCTTATTTTGAGCTATCCCTAATCTGAAACTGTTTACCTAGGAAGGAAATAAATATTATCATCTGAATAAAGAAAAGCTCCTGGCTTTGAAATGTTTGTTTACTTTCCCACTAAGGAAAACAATAGTTGACAGCGGGTTTGATTCCCTGACTACCACTCACTATCAGAGGCCTCTACATAAACTGAGAGTTTGGCTCTTGGCGCCAGCTACCAGGTACAAAGACTTCTAGATAGTTGGTGCCATTTTAAGCTGGTTGTCCTATAAAACCAAAGTCAAGATCCTATAACTTCCACTAAAACCAACACATTCACAATTCTGGATATTAATACAACCTAAAGAACTTCTTACAGAGCCTGGGCACACAACATGGGCTTCGGTGAATTGTATCAATTTCGACCAACAGAAAATTTGGTTCTGTGTCCCTATTCATCTTACAGGAAGCAGAAGATTTCCAGGACACATACTTTTCATTGCACAGCAGGGCAATAGTTACTATTCAGGGACCACTGGAGATAACCAGAGGTAATGTGCTCATACTGAGAACAAAGAAAAGACCAATTTCTATCACTCATATTCATAGTCCCTGAACCTACCTCTCCATTTGGAAGAGAACTGCTGATTTACATAGCAGCTTACCAGAGCCCAGGAGGATCAAATTGCATGCTATTGTAACAAAATCACAAATATGCTTTCAGTACTGATGCAGTTAATTTCTTTATAAGCATTATAGGGCCTAAAACATGTTTTTTCCATTTGGAAATATGAAAGAGATTCATTGCTAGACCAATTTTCTAAACACATTACAAAGTTTCAATACAGTAGTTTATTGGAGAGCTAGCATTAAAAACATATAACATTCTTGAAAGCCTTTCAGAAGTGCAGAGGTTATTAAATTAAGACAGTTATAATCTATAAATTACTTTTCCTGTATACATCTAGCACAGGACTTCTGACCTCCTTCCCAGCATGTCTACATAGTATTTGGAACTACGTTGTGCATGGACACTTCCACACGTTAACGAAGTGACAAGGGATAGAATGAAAATGAATGTTTTCAGTTGGGTGAAAAAAAGCGATGGAATATGGCACACTTGTCAAAAATCTCAGCAAGTTCAACCAGGGAATACTCTTGCTAAGTGCTGGCCAGGCTGGGGAGAAGTCAAGTGGAGACTGCTTCTAAGTGGATGAATGAGTGAGAAGGAAGAAGTCAAGAACTCCTTAAAATTAAGTCAGCAGATGCCGGTTCTTCTGAAAATGGGTTGGAACAAGTTCTGTCAGAATTTTAGGAAAGCAAAAAGGTTCTGCAGGAGTTTTAACACTACAGGTTAAGAGGCATTGCCAACATCATCTAAAGACACTTTGGCCTCTGCAACCGTATTTTGTCACCAATTTAATACAGTTTTAATACAAAATACCTGGGTTAAGGTCTGTTTAAAATTATTTTTATTCTATATTTGCAGAAAATGTCATTTGTACAGCCTCTGTGAATGCTATGTTTTAGGCCTCACAAACACAAGTCTGTTTCTAGACAATCTTTTCTGTTCCCAGCACCATTTTTCTACAAATTGAAATACTGTTGAGGAAAAGGTGCTCTTTGAAGTCTCAGCTGAAAAAGAAAATAGGTATCATTGGCCTAATAAGATCTTTCCCATGAAAGGTAATTTATGAGTCTTCTTTCTTAAGTGTACCTCTTTTGTGTTGAATGCAAATTTCCCAAGTGCTCACTGGACTGTCAAGCATGGTATTTATCCACCGCAGCTGTCTGAAAGGATGGATAAAGTAATCTTAACAACTGAATTTAACCTTGATGCAGAGGTTCATGCCATTCCAGTTTCTATTGTGGAAAAAACCTTGGGTTTGGATGTACCAGTAAACATCTGCCAAGGCATGTAACAAGTGTTATAACTACAGAGCAGCATGGAGAGCTGGAAGCTGCTACTGCAGCCCGTAGGCAGGGATATAATACCCAAGCTGACCTCTGGACAAGTACCTCGATGCAGTCTTTACACAAGTGCAGCACAAGTGGTCAGGACCATATCTGACCTTCCACTCTCCTCACCAGAGCCCTGACACATCAATTCCCGGAGCGCTGGCTCCAGACCCGCTCCCAGCACCACATCACTCTTGCGCTGACTCTTGTGCTTGCATTGAGATTGTCCACAACCAGAATGTGGCTGAGTTGAGACCTCGGAATCACTGCCTCATCCTCCCCCCCTGGCACTCGCCTGCTTGTTTCTCAGGGGCTGAATCACTTCCTTGATGCAGAGATCCAGGTCGCTGATATAGTCTTTCTCCGTCTGCATGAGTTCTGTGATGATTTTCACCCTCCTGGCCATCATGCGTCTGCTGACTTCTTCTTCGTCCTCCTGCGACGAAGCGGCAGGAGTGAAGGACACTGCTTGTGGAGCCATTTTTTCTGTTTAAAAGAGGGAAAGATTTGTGAGGAAAGTCATAATTCCACATGCTCACCCAGCTTGCCCTGCATGACCGTGGGTGGTGGACAAATGGCCATAGTGAGCAGGAAAAGAAGCATAAGAAATGGCAAACCCAAATCAGACTGAATGTCATCCCATCTCCTTCTTCTAAAAGTGGACCTGGGTTTGCCAAAGCAAATCATCCTCTGGCATTAAGGGGATAACTCATCACGGGCTCCCCTGGCTTTGATGTTATGTATCAGGTAGAAATTTTCAATGGAGCACAGGAGAGTCTGATTCTTGTTCCACTGAAATTCAAGGATAGCTGACGCCCTTCTACTCCTTTGAAAACACAGTCGTGGTCTGACATCTATTATGATTTGGAGGATGGGAAAAAATGTGCTCCTGTGAAAGAAAAAGGCTGTTTACCATAAAAAAGCTTCACAATAATAACCTTTGTTCTGTACAATGTAACGTTGAGTCTATTCATGGGAAATTGAGAGCTGAGTACTGGATGACAAACTTTCAAGTGAAGAAAATGTTACTAATGATGATGATGAATCCTCCAACTCTGTTTAAAAATAATTTTTTGAAAGAAACAAAGGAATTCAAGAAGAATAGGGGAAAACCTTTAATGACAAACCTTCAATAACAACTGTTTCTTGGAGCAACAGAGATCATTGGGATTAGGACATTCTTCACTGTTTTTCAGTACTTAACACCTAGAATATCTGTTTTGTTTCAAATAGATGAAAATGCCAGCAAGTCTTCTACAGATGGGTAATTTATGTACACTACCAGACCTGCACACAATCTACTTATCTTTAATGATGGTCTTCCCATTTGCTGGTCTGTAGGCCAGCCTGCAGAGATCCATGTCAGCTGTAAAAAGGGCACTGAATTTTATCTGTGTACACTGGCAATTTGTATTTTTCATTAGGAAACACACACACAAAACCCAAAACCAAAACAAAACAAAAATGAAGTGAAAGATTTCAGAGCCTATTCTGGTGTTTTTCTGCTAGCCACAAGATGGTGCAGAGTACCAACAAAGATGGACATACCATTAGCCTGCTCAAGTCTGCATCACCCAGGCTGAGCTTTGACAGCACCAGCTTTTATTGCTCAGCAGCAAAGGATGGGAATCTCCACTGACAGTCAGACTGCTACACCTTCGTGTCAACTTCTTGTGGGGACTGTACTTAAGGAGGCAATAACAAGCAGTATCAGGTGCTTTGCTCACTGATAGCCAGTACTGATTACATTGCAGTTATTTGAGTTGATTTTAAGGGTAAGGTCATGAGCACTCCAGTGAGCATCGAACAGCGCACAGCTCACCACACAATACCAGCCAAGGCTGTAGAGGATAACCCAGAGCTGGACTTGTGGGAAGCCAAGCAGCATTCAGGACAGACTGCTTTGAGCAATCTTCTGACAAGAGGTGTAAAATATAATAAATCCAATGTATCATCTTTGCCCACTCCTTCTACAATTATGCTGACCACTGATATTCAGAAAGGACAGGTTTGTTAGTAATGATTCTCCCACCAGGTTTTCAAATGAGGCTGATGTGACCAAAGATAGTTTTAAATAGCTGCTTTTGGGACTGCACCTGTCTCTACACTACTAGTTTTAAACAGTGAGGACAAAGAACCTAAACAGACCTGGATGAAAGGCGGGGGGTAGGGGAGCTGTTTTCTCAAACTTTTTTGTATTTAGATATGCTTTTCAGCTTGGAGTTGTTAGCCTTGAAGTTTGTGTATAACACAGGCATGAACATTTTGTCCTCAAGTTTGTACAGAGACAATGAAATGGAAACATGAAGAGGATGTCTCCCCTCTGCAAGGCCTTGGCTATCAAAAATACTTTAGGCTTAACCTTGCCCTGGTGCATTTGTGCTGGTATAAGTGCACAAACTGCACAGGAGCTTGCACTGCTGCAGAGCTCACCCACCAAAGGTGCTGTGTGCTGGACAAAACAGGTTCTACCCTTTAGTGAGGAAGAGAGCAAAAGTGGTACCAGTATCATTTCACAGCTCCCCCAGAGAAATTTCCTGCTAGGGTTGCAGAATGAGACCACCTTGCCTGCTGCTGACACGCTAAACCAGCAGGTATTTTTTCTTCTAAAAACTTACAGTATGTACCCACATTTATAAATTCACAAGGAACCACATGAACAATCCATTTCTATTCCAGTTTTGCACCAAAATCAGGATTTTTCTTGAGACTGGGTGTGAAAATGTTGTCATGCATGTAACTGTGTGTGAAGAGTTATGGGCAACTCCCAAGAAAGCACGTAGAAGAAGATCTCAGAAGCGTAGTTTTGTCTCAGACACAGATGTTATCATATCAGATGGAATTTTAAGCTAAACACAAGATGCTGTACAAAAGAACGTTCTAATCTTTTATAGTGGTGGCAGGGGAGGCCATTACATGAGCAAAATAAAGCCACTGTGTTCCACTTCAGGCTGGAAGTCACAATCCCTCGAGAGGCTGTTCTTTCAGTTTGTGCCATTAGATAGCCCTGATCAAATTTGATTCTTGAATTATGTCAGGGCTCATCTATTATCATTATTACATGATAGATAATAATGCCAGGAAAGAAAAACTGTTCTCAACAGGAAGAAATAATCATGAGAAATATCAGTTAGACGCTGTTTCCTTATAGAAAACTTGTTTTTTTAATAAATGTTTCCTTTCGTTAAATGTAATATAATTTTCCATTTTCACTCAATACATTCACTTTTTCATTTCAGGCATATCTGTCTCTATAGAATGCAACAGCAAGATCTTGAAGTGATGATTACAGTCAAAATGTGTGATTTCATGTTCAGCTGATTGCTTTTGACCAGTTTGAGAACATTAGTAGTTTGCTGAAATCCTTGTGGAGTAAGTGCAAGTTTAATGAATGCACAAACAGTGAGTGCATATCTGGAATATAATCAGACTCATTTCTACCTGGTAACGTGTACCAGCCCTGGAACTGTTGAAAAGAGAGGATTAGCAGGAAGAGACATCACTGAGGATTAACTGCTACAGTAAGAATTTGACACATTTGCCCTCAGAGATACCAGGTTTAGAAAAATGAAAAAGTAGTCTGTTGAATAGTTTATTAAACCATTGCATCTTAAGCCCAGTTAACAAAAACTAACTGGTACTTTTAGTAGATGTAAGAATAAAAGTAGAAGGCAATGTTTGGAATTAATGCTTTTGTGATGCCAGCTATCTGCTGGAGTTGCCTTTCTGGAGGACTTTCCTTTGGAGATGACTTTGGTTTTTCAATTGTGTATTGAAGTACATGGCTCTAGTTGCATGAAACAAGAGGTTCATTATGGGATGACAAGGACAAAGAAGCCACATGTCTTACAAAAACAGTTTCTTGCAAGTGTGAAGTCTAAAGACGTCCCCCAGATGGAGACATCCCACAATGTGGTGAGAGCATGGAGGAACAGAGCTTGCAATGTGCAAATGCAGTAGCTCTCTTCTAGGCCCAGGGGAAGTACTGGGGGACTGCTCGATCCCCTTAAAGGGAGGAGAGGCATGTTTGCCTTAATCCACAACTGCAGAAAGGAACTAAGTTCTAAACACAGTCCAAAGCAAGATTAAAACACAAACGAGGTTAAATGTTGGGATCCAAAGTGATAATGCAACTTTATTTTTCTTAAAAGAGGAAAGAAAGAGAGGAAAAGAGAAAAGCAGGAAGATGCCAGAATAATTACGAGAAGCACAGGAAAGGGGTTACCACCACCATGGGTCCAGCGCTGGCTTGTAGAGTGCGATGGGTCTTTCTCTGGTGAAGTCCCTCTGAGAGCAGTCGACTGACCCTGGGAGGGAACAGGCCCATAGCAGCAAGACCAGAGTGGGATGGGGAGCACAGGCAGCCTCATAGGAGCAGCCAGGACAGCGGAGGACAGCACAGACAGCAAAGATTCCGGCACTATGTAGATTTTTCCAGTGCAGCCCCCTGTGCCTGCTTAGGCACTTGCTTGTGGAGGGTTTTGAGAGTGGCAATCGTCACATCCACTTCATAAAGTTCATTGGCTGGCTCATTTATGTATCAAAAAGTGTGCTGCTTGCTCGCTTAATGTATCAAGGGTTTGCTGCTCGCTCCTCTGGTGTATCAAAAGTCTGCTGCTCGCTTAGTGTATCAACGACAAGCTCTATTAATAACTTTCAACAGGATGCCTCAGTTTCTAAAATAACGCAGTTTGTAAAGTTTTTGTTAGAGGCAACTTAAAACTTTAATTTTCAAACCTTAATCTTCGAATTAGGTAATGGAGAAACAAGAGGTAATGGAGAAATATTCCTTGCATTTTACTTGTTCACTACAGGGACTCACAGCAAGCAACCAGAGGAGAAACCATAGCAGGCCTGTAAGATCTATGTGCATAAATTTCCATGGCTTCCACACCTATCATGAGCAGCTCCAAGAGGTCTGCTCTACCCATACTTCCTCCCAGGTAAGATGCTCTGGTTGGATATTATGTTTGCCCTTGGTGTGGGGACCCAGATTTCTCCCCATCCAGTGCTTCCCATGTGGAACCAAAGGTACTAGCACAGAATACAGGAACAAGTACAGTGATGCCAGTGCATGGAGTAAGTTACAGACTTTTTTGTTACTTAGGCAGCATTTGAAAGATGCCAGAGGAATGCAAGTTCTGCACTTACACTGTGCAGATACGAGGATTTTTGCCTGGCACAAGGGACTGGTGAAGGCATAAGTTATCAAGGTATAACAAACAAATTACAGAATTACTTTGTTTTCCTATGTGAAACATGAGTCTCGTATCACCTTGGATAAATTATTCCTCTGTGAAAGCAAGTCCTCAGATAGCCTGTACCCTCAGATAACCTAGCTGTTACACACGGGAACGTACACTGGCTTTTATCAGCTGGATTTGGGAATGAAATGCAGACAGCCAAGCTCAGAGACTGCTGCCGTGGCAGCTTTCCTCTCCCTCCTCACACTGTTGCTCTAGTTCTGTTCCTGCTTCCCCTGCAGGTGCTGGGAAGGCTGCAGGCCACAGAGACACTGGGATCCTTGGAAGTCAGGAAGCTTGAAATAGGACATGCAGTGGGGAAGGATGGAGTGTGACACTATGTGCAGACGAAGAGCATCACATGAGATAACACACAAGAGTTTTACTCCAGATGCCCCTCCCCTTGTGAGGGACCACATGAGGTGTCCTTAAGGTTCCGCTTACAGTGCAACAATACAGTGCAAACATGGTGTGAATTAGACCGCTGAAGACCAAGTTGGGCATTGAAATAGAAAAGGATTGGGAGGGGCTTGAGGAAAACCTCTTTTTTTTCTTTTACTGAGAGGCTCATAACAGCAGCATTGTTCAGGAGCGGGTTTGTCGAGCACAGGCTGTGAGCAACACATGCAAAAAGCCCCTTTCCTGAACCCAGGAGGAAAACGCTGCAGGACCAGAATGACCTTGCACCCGTATTCAGGGGCAACAGGTTTGCTTATAAAATCTGCGTCAGAGACTTCCGTGCAATTAGGTCATTCGATCTTTGATCATTTTTGTGTTCCATAAGGTACAGAGAATTTACATTCAACGCGCAGGTTCTTTCTTCAATTCCTTGACAGCAGACCGCTCTAATTATGTGTGTGCTGACAGGACTACAGAGAGCTCCCATGTGACCGCGGTGGAAGGGAAGAAAGCTTATCATCAGGTGACAGAAGAATGCCCTTATTGTTAGCGCCAATACTTGCAAATAAAGCTTTCCAGGGCGTCACAGACCGGTATAAATACACCACTCCTGTGGCACTAGGCTAATATGTTAATAAAGCAGGAACTGAGGAAGGGCTGTACCTGAGCTGCTTCCTCCGGGACACAGGCACCTCAAGATTTGGCATGAATTAGCTGTATGAACTATGGGCTGTGTGGCCCAAAAAGCAAAGTATCCCAATTTTAAAAATGTTTGCTAATATGCTCAGAGGAGGATCCATAACCCTCCTTGTGTCCCAGTCTTCCCTTCGGCTGCAGTTTCCAGTTATGCTGTGGTAGCTCCTAACAGTCCTCAGCCCCACGGCAGGGCTTGGTGCTAAGTGCTGTGCAAACACTGCGGTACAAAATGGATTCTGCACTGAGATGATAAGCTTGCTTCCCAGCCTGACAGACACTGCAATAAGTTCAAGGAATAACTCCAGCTTTATTGCAGCACAAGCTAACAGAATTAGATCCCCCGAGCCTAAATTTGCATGGGGGAAAATAGAAGTATTTGTTAGATCGTGACTTCTCATCACCGGGCACAGTGGGGAGAATTTTCATCGAGCCAGCTCCTGAACTTCAGGAAATAATCTGAAATTTCACTCCTTACTGTACTTTAGCAAACCAGCCCCTCCACAAATCAATACATTCTGCAGTGAAATAGGATATTATCTGCATTGTAGTCCATAGAAAGTTAGTCAGCAAGTACAGCACAAAGCAAATAAGGAACTGGGGAGTGGCACAGAGGATCTTTACACCTGGTGCAAGAAGCTGAGTGCATGGACAGCCCATGCAGGAAGGAGTGGTGTGCTCTGCAAGCAGGGAGGAGATGGGATGGAGAAAGGTGCCCTGCTTGAAACAGAGCAAAGGCAGATGAGTTGCCTCTGACTGGGCCTTTGCATACCAAGGGATAGTAGCTTTCAAGGAATTTGTACCATTTTGCCGGTTTCTGCGTCATTACTGGTGTTACTTATTTCTCATAAGTACTTTAGACAGAGAAAACACACAGCATTCAGGGTTCAGATACGAGCTAAGGCAGTGTACTGTGGTAGCTGTGTGATTTGAATCACTATCTAATACGGGCATGTCCCTGATGCATTTTAAATTGAAGCGTGTACAAATCATTTACCGGGGCAGTCGACCCATTCACAGCCAAAGTTGTAAGGGAGTTAATATGTAATAATTTGTAAGACAAGGTGCTTTTTTGAAGGATGAATTGTCTCACTGAGCACTGCAAATGTGATCTCTGATTCCTTCAGGAAACCCACCATTTTCTATAGCTTATTTTTCACAGCAAGCACAAGTTTGGTATACAATTATTAACAAAAACCAGCAATCTGCCCAAAACCTAACAGACAGTGAACTATGCTTTAAATGCCTTTTCACGGTGTGCCCTTTTTAGTTAATAGCATCTATCCCCATGACACACTGTATGTTAATCTGCCCGGATCTTGCAAACATTTATGTGCCAATAACTGCATCAAGCAAACCCATTTTACTGAAATACATAGGTACTCACAGACTGGAAGCTTTGGGTTAATTCAAAGACTGATCCCAACATGAATACAATACATAAATATTAATACAGTTACTTTTAAAGCTGCTACTGATGGATTTTCACAGTAGAAAAGATAACTCCTACCAGCTAAACAGCTATAGATAATACGTTTGAAAATAGAGATGCTAAATATCACTTTTTTGTTTTGCAACTTCTTCATTCCTCTTGAGAGGACATACTTGCAGAGTTAATTCTGCGTCTCTACCACAGATGCTAGTGAATATATCTTCCTCAACCCCACTCTTCCCTCTTCAGAAAAGTGACGTTTCTGTCCAGTTGATGGAAGAAATATACACACACACACACATATATGGCCTGATCAAGGTATTCCTGAACTCTTCCAAGAATGCAAGTACAGTCTGAGTTCTAAATGACTGCATGGTTTTGTCATGAACCTGGCATTTCATAGCAATGACCTTATTTTCCCCTACCTAAAATGGGGCTGGCAGGCATTTGGTTATCTCACAGGATGAGCTGAAGTACAGGCCCGACTGCTTGCCAAGCTCCTTGAGAATATAATAGTTACTTTGCATTTTATTTCCTTTTAAAAAAGAGTAAAGTCAGGAGGTGTTGCATGGCCATTCACACCAGATAAGGTATTGAATAGATGAATCTACTATAGTAATTTACCATGAAAATGCTTTCTTGTGTCTTAATGAATCCTTAATTTTAAAATGAAAAACACTTGCAGAAGTTTTCACCTCTGGCAATGCTATTGTGCACTACTGTTTGTAGACTGACAGAGCAAACCACCTCGATTACCCTGGAGATCTGGAGACTGAGAAAGGCTCTTTCTCACTCTTCATAGAAAACATTGGTTCGCTGTATAAAACAAAACTTAAAAGAAATCCAAGCGCAGAAATTGAATTCTTAGGAGTTTTTAAGCCTGACTGCTTGCTCTCTTGGGCTTTTTGTTTTGCTTTCTTCACAGGCTTTTATTTGGGGACCTCTATTTTCAGCACACTGAGCTGCATTTTGAGCATATACTTCAGACCTGCTGCAAATGGCTGTGGAGGGTAACAGCCCGGTTCCTGCTCAGGGAAATCTTTAGAGCATGCAGGGGGCTGGAAGGGCCCTTGAGAAATGCCTTGCCCACGCTTCACCGTGCACAAACGTACTGCAACGCTGATGTAGGCACCGAGGTGTGTAAAGACACCCTGGTCCCTGTGCTCTGACTAGGCTGCCTGCCACTAGCACAGATCGGGGTCCGGCAGCCCCTGACTTTTAGCTGTGGAAACCTGCGCCACTCACAGGAGATTCCCTTCTGCAGGTCTCGCTGCTCTTGCATCTCTGTGTCTCACACATCCTTGTCTATGCTAATATCTACCCCAGGTCGGCAGATTAGGCGTTAGAAAACATATTAACAGGAGACTATAGAAGGGAGTGGCAACTAAACACAGAACTTTTCCCACAATTCATATGGGAAGCAAGTGAAAATCACCATTTACATCTTTTTACAAAGCATTTACCATTCTAGGGTGATCAGAAAGTCCCGACCAGGTGACACACAACAGATTAGCTGTCACCAACAGAGCTGCTGGGTTTTCTTAACAAGAATGGAAAACTCAAAAGCTTTGTGCCAACAAAATCACTTCCCTCACCTT